>NC_053023.1:445172002-445514060 GCF_003073215.2 Triticum urartu
CAAGCTTGTCCCACTTCCAATCTGGTATCGTCAAAGGCTGAAGTAATCCTGCTGGTTTCTGGTGCTCTGTCTTAACCCTCTGACATACGTCACATACTGCGACATACCCGGCAATATCCTTCTTCATACCTGTCCACCAAAAACTTTCCTTCAAGTCCAAATACATCTTGGTGTTGTCCGGGTGTATTGAATAAGGCAAATCATGAGCCTCCTGAAGAATCAATTTCCTGATCTCTGGATCATTTGGCACGTAAATACGCTGCTCAAACCATAAGGTTCCATGTTCATCCTCACGAAATCCTTCCGCCTTTCCTTGGTTCATCCTTCCCTTTATCTCCGCAATACCTTTGTCTAACTTCTGGGCTTCTCGGATCTTTCCCACCAAAGTGGATTGAATTTCCATTGCGGCAACAAAACCTCATGGTACTATCTCCAATCGAAGATTTCGGAGGTCATCAATTAACTCCTGAGGTAATCCTCCTGCTGTGAGGGTATTAACATAGTTCTTGCGGCTCAATGCATCTGCCACAACATTGGCCTTTCCTGGGTGATAGTGCAATTTCATGTCATAATCCTTTATGAGCTCCAACCATCTTCTCTGCCTGAGATTCAACTCCTTCTATGTGAAGATGTATTTCAAACTCTTATGATCCGTGTAAACATCACAACGATTTCTGATAAGAAAATGTCTCCAGGTCTTGAGTGCGTGCACTACGTCTGCTAACTCCAAATCATGTGTGGCATAATTCCGCTCATGAGGTCAAAGCTGGCGTGAGGCATATGAAACAACTCTTCCTTCTTGCATAAGAACACGTCCAAGTCCCTGACGAGAAGCGTCGCAATATACTTGGAAATCCTTGCGTATATTCGGAAGAATTAGCACTGGCGCTGTGACCAAACGTTTCTTTAGCTCCTGGAAATTGACCTCACATTCGTCGGTCCAAACAAACTTAGTGTCTTTCTTCAATAACTCTGTCATGGGCTTCGCGATCTTGGAGAAATTCTCAATAAACCTCTGATAATATCCTGCGAGTCCAAGAAAACTGTGAATCTCTCCGACTGAGGTGGGTGCCTTCCATTCGGTGACGGCTTCAACCTTGGAGGGGTCTACTGCTATTCCTTCTCCTGATATAACATGTCCAAGAAATCTGACTTCCTTCAACCAGAATTCGCATTTGCTAAACTTTGTGTATAATTGATGTTCCCTAAGCTTCTCAAGAACCAAGCACAAATGTTCCTTGTGTTCTTCTTCATTCTTCGAAAATGTCATCAATGAATACCACAAAAAACTTATCCAAGAACTCCATGAATAACTTATTCATCATACTCATGAAATAGGCAGGGGCATTAGTCAAACCAAAAGACATGACCGTGTACTCATAAAGTCCATATCTCGTGGTAAAGGCTGTCTTGGGTATATCTTGTTCTCGAATTTTCAGCTGGTGATATCCTGATCGAAGATTGATCTTTGAGAAAACTTTTGCTCCTTGTAGCTGGTCAAACAAATCATTGATCATCGACAGAGGGTACTTGTTCTTGATCATCACCTCATTCAGCGCAAGATAATCTACCACCATTCTCAAGGATCCATCTTTCTTCTCAACTAGAAGCACTGGGGCTCCCCAAGGTGATGAACTCGGTCGAATATAACATTTCTCCAATAATTCCTTAATCTGCTTCTTAATTTCCTCCAGATCATTTGCGGGCATCCGGTACGGTCTCTTGGATATTGGTCCGGTGCCTGGTAACAATTCAATCAAAAACTCTATGTCCCGATCCGGTGGCATGCCGAGCAATTCCTCGGGGAATAGATCGGGATAATCCTTCACAACTCGTACTTCCTCCTGAACAACTCCCGAAAGAGAATTCACTTGAGTCCTTCTTGGTGTATGCCTCGACACATACTTGATCCGTTTCCCCTCTGGGGTGGTGAGAAGAATCGACTTACGGGCACAATCAATATTCCCTTCATACTTGGATAACCAGTCCATGCCTAGAATTACGTCCAATCCTTGTGATTCTAGGATGATGAGGTCTGTAGGGAAGACATGTCTCCCTATGGTCAATGGCAACTGAAAACATCCCCGACTAGCCATATACTCTGCTCCTGGGGAACTCACTAACATAGGTGACTTAAGAGCTACGGTCGGCAACTTAAACTTATCCACAAACCCCCTTCATATGAATGAATGTGATGCACCAGTGTCAAAAAGAACAAGGGTTGTAAATGAATTAATCAAGAACTTACCAACAACGGCGTCAGGCTGGTCATAAACTTCCTCCACATTGACATGGTTCACGTGACCTCTGGTGAAAGGATTGGGCTTCTTTCCAGAGCTTCCATTACCATTCCCGTTCTTGGCCTCAGGGCAATCGGTGGCGTAGTGTACGGTCTTCCCGCACTTGAAGCAGGTAATGTGGCTCAGATCCTTCTTTGCCGGTGTAGCGGGGTTGGACTGATGCTGATTGTTGTTTCCTCCATTCACATTGCCATTCATATGGCCATTATGGTTATGTCCATTTCCTCCATGATGAAAATTTCCTCCATGGTTATGGTGAGTGTGTCCACCATACTTGTCAGATCCTGATCCATTATTTCCCGAGTACGGGGTATAGCGGGGCTTCTGCTGAACTCCAGAGTTGTACTTTCCCTCTCCGTACTTCCTCTTGCGATTCTCCACCTGCTGCTGCTTGCCTTCCAGAATGAGAGCCTTATCGACCAACTCTTGATAATTATTAAAGGTAGCCACGGTCAACTGAAGTCCCAAATCATCGTTTAGTCCCTCTAGAAATTTCTCCTGCTTAGCAGCATCATCAGCCACGTCTCCGGGAGCATACCTGGATAACTTGCTGAATTCCTCCACATAATCACCAACAAAACGATTTCCTTGGCATAAGTTGCGGAACTCGCGCTTCTTCAGACTCATAGCTCCGGCTGAAACATGTGTGGTACGGAACGCCTTCTGGAACTGATCCCAAGTCACATTGGCTATGGGGAAAGTGGTGGTGTAATTCTCCCACCACGAGGCTGCTGGTCCATCCAGTTGATGTGCGGCAAAGCGCACCTTCTCAGCATCAGTGCATCCTGCGGTGGTCAGTTCTCTTCCGATCTTGCGAAGCCAGTCATCTGCAACGGTCGGCTCCGTGCTGCTAGAGAACACTGGTGCGTTCAACCTCAGGAAATGGGTAAGGTTGTCGACCGGGGGTGGTGATGGTGGGTTGTTGTTGTTCTGGTTCTGATTCTGGATGAGTAGCTGCATGAGGGCATTCTGGTTCTGAATCAACTGGGTAAGTTCTGGTGGGAATTCCGGGTCACTTCTTGGAGGCATCTGTTAGGTTTAGAGTGGATGAGAAATTAGAATAGAATAAGGGCCTAATGAGAGAAATCACTACCCATACGCTTATGATAGCAAGAAAATTTCAAATCAAGCAATTCACACAGATCACACCACACAAGCAAAAACCTATAGGTAAGGTCATATCCACAAGAGATATGATCTCTTCATACTACCGCAATCATTCGTTGGACTCAACTTGGTAGTGGTGGTCTGAACTAAATCTTCTTAAATCAAAGTCAACTCTAGCTTCTTCTTCTTCGTCAATGATGTCTTCATAGGTCATGGTCTCATCGGGCTGAGCAACTTGGTGATGGGGTTCAACAACTATTTTATTGAAGTAGAGAAGAGATAGAAATGAATAGAGAAGAGTATAGACCAACGGATATTTAAGGAAGTCATAAAATAGGGTTTTCTTCCTATGGCTTTCCATTTCCTAGTGGTCGCGTCCTACAGTCAGCGGGTGCTCTGATACCATCTTGTAGCGACCCGACCCAAAATGGATCGAAGTCTCTGTGCTTAAGTGTCATCCCTGGATCGGTATGCTGACACACACAGTACTCGAGGAATTATAACAGAGTTCAATCACACTTTATTACATCGATGTTCTCAAAAGAGTATTTATTACAATAATATGGCCAAAGGCCATCTAAAATAAAAATAACTGCGGAAGCTTCAAAGGTAAATGAGTCCATCCAACTCTACGGCAAACTGAGTGCAGAACAACGACCTATCGCACCTTTAATCTTCGTCGGAAAAGTCTGCAACATGAGACGTTGCATCCGTGTAGGTCAGCACATGGAATATGCTAGCAATTTCACACCATAGAATAATAATAAATGAAAAGACTATCTCGATATGCAAAATTTAGCTAGTGGAGGCTCTAACTTTTATTTTGCATAAAGCTAATTTTACCCTACAACAAAGGAATAATTTTTTTATTACTACTAAGTTAAAAATGTCATTACTGAGAAGGTTCCTCCAACTCAATCCCAAAATTCCCAAGTTATTAGTAACCCAATAATTTCATTAAATAGAGTGATGAGATCAACCAATAATTCACTTCTAGATACTCAAGTTGTCCATAACCGGGGACACGGCTAATCATGATTAGTTTGTACACTCTGCAGAGGTTTGCGCACTTTTCCCCACAAGACTCGACCACCTCCATGATCGGAAGATCGAGACATAGCCTTTCAGAAGCGTTTGCCCTTAACCTTGGGTAGACCGGTACACCTACTTTCCCCTACATCAGCTAGTCTACCACGGAAAGAGGTCACACAACTTACTCAACTATGCCAGAGCCCATAATGTCTTGTGGCTGCACATGAAAGTTTCTAGGCATGAAATATCTTATGATCCCTTTGATCCTGGGTGGCGGACCTAGGGTAATCACACGGGTACTCCGGGATTCCCATTGAGCAAGCACTGGTTTCTCCAGGTGCCCCAAACAATCCACCCAGATGTGTATTAAAGTTGCCACCTTAGGTTATCCCAAAATTATTTTCTCTCACAACTTGCATGAATCACACATACCAATCCCCATCTACGAGCATGGCTAAGCAATATATGATATAACGAATATTCCTGGGGTGATCAAAGGCCATAGGTTCCTACCACAAGAACTACAAAGCAAAACCACATGTTCCCAATCCTATTCATGAAATCTTTGAGGGTGAAACTAATGCATAGTAAAAACTGGGTATTGAAAATTATGATCAAAGTGTGAACTTGCCTTGCTGACGTTTGTTGAACTGTGAAGATTCGTAGTAGCAAGCTTCGCACTCCGGGCGATCTAGCGTAAGCAAGCAATAACATACATAAGCATACAAGCAAAGATCCAAAAAGAAAACAAATGAAAGACTTTGAAAAACTCCAAAACATCCAAATAAAGTTTCTGTACGTAACGAAATTTTTACAGCAACAAAAATAAATGGTTTTGGTTTTAACATAAAGTACAAGTCACTAGCTTCGATTTGCAAAAAGAATCACCTAAAACGGAGTTACGAAACTCGAGTTACGGCCTAATGAAGTTTGAATACAGATCTGTTTGAATTCAAATTTTAAAATTTTCAAAAAAAAAATTTGTTTGGTTCTCTGGATAGATGGGATTTCTATGAACTAGTAGGAAAAATAATCAACTAAATCGGATCTATTGATTAAAAGATATACTAGAAAGAAGAATTGATATAGAATCTGAGATTGGAAAAATACTGGAAAAAGAGAAATAAATTCGGCCAGATGCCAAGTGGCACTTTCTGATTGATTGGCTGGGTGCTCACCGGACTTGTCGCCGGAGATGAGGAAGATGGTGGATCCGGTGTGCTTCGGCGAAGGATGTGTGCGGGACGGTGTAGAGGACGATGAGGTGAACCACTTGAACAACTTGTGTTTGTAGAATGTCTCCTGTACACGCGGTGAGAGGTCGCCAGAATACACGAACTTCGTCGAGCAATTGGAGAGGTTAGAGAGAGGGAAAAACTCCAGAAGGAGAGGGCTTCGGACGAGGGGTGAGAGGGGCTCCTAGGGGTGCTTTATATAGGGCTTGGGGAGGTCTGAATTCAAGCAGACAATGGAGTATAATGGTGGCTGTTTCTCTGCCTCGTAATGGCCATTACAGGCGACTCCAAGGCGCACTGAGGAGGGCAAAGGGTCGAGGGAGGCGAGGGGATTCCGTTCAGAGCGGTTTTGGAGCGAGGGAGGGGGGGGGGGGGGGTGGGGCGTTGGGTGGGAGTGTTGCGTATGTGCTCTCTGTGAACGAACGAGGTAAGGAAGAAGATGACCAGGTTGGGTCGTTAGGAAGGCTGGGCCTTCCATGGGCCTTGGCTGCACGCTTTATATTTTTTTACAGAAACACAATAACACCAAAAACAAATAAATATAAGTTTAAAGATTTCCATAAAATTCACATAGTTATATGGTCTTATATATGACCTAGTGAACTTTTATCTGTCCTAAAATGCAAGTTTAAAAAAAAAATTTTTTTTTGCTAAACTAATAAAATAAAGTGCAAATAAAACCCAAAAAATAAATTTTGATTCCAAATTCAATTTCCCATATTTCTTTTCTATTATTGAAGAAGTCATTTTATCTTCTCTCTTTATTTTATTTTTTTGAAATAAAGGAAATGAATTTAGTGAAACCAAATTTGATCCAAACTCCAAATTTTGAAGTTAAAGAATTTTCAAAAATTGGATTTAAGGAAACTTCCAATTCTCTCTTTCGGTCCTTGAATTGCATAAAGTTCTTTGGATCAAAATTCAGAATAAAAGAAATGGGGCAAAAATGCATAAATCATGGATGCATATGAATGATCTATTTTAAACATCCAAATTGAAAATTGGGATGTTACATATTGCGTCTACACGGAGTGCCAAAGACGATCGTCTCAGACCGCAAATTCAAGTTCCTTAGCTACTTTGCTACCTCTTGAGCACTGCATTGGTTTTCCCTTTAAGAGGAAATGGTGATGCAACAAAGTAGCGTAAGTATTTCCCTCAGTTTTGAGAACCAAGGTATCAATCCAGTAGGAGGCCACGCACGAGTCCCTCGCACCTACACAAACAAATAAATCCTCGCAACCAACGCGATAAGGGGTTGTCAATCCCTAAACGGTCACTTACGAGAGTGAGATCTGATAGATATGATAAGATAATATTTTTGGTATTTTTATGATAAAGAGAAAATAAGATGCAAGTAAAATAAATGGCAAAAGGAAATAACTAAGTATTGGAAGATTAATATGATGGAAAATAGACCCAGGGGCCATAGGTTTCACTAGAGGCTTCTCTCGAGAGCATAAGTATTATGGTGGGTGAACAAATTACTGTTGAGCAATTGACAGAATTGAGCATAGTTATGAGAATATCTAGGTATGATCATGTATATAGGCATCACGTCCAAGACAAGTAGACCGACTCCTGCCTGCATCTACTACTATTACTCCACACATCGACCGCTATCCAGCATGCATCTAGAGTATTAAGTTCAAGAGAACAGAGTAACGCTTTAAGCAAGATGACATGATGTAGAGGATAAACTCATGCAATATGATACAAACCCCATCTTGTTATCCTCGATGGCAACAATACAATACGTGCCTTGCTGCCCCTGCTGTCACTAGGAAAGGAGTTGGTCATTATATCTTGTATATTATTTTTGGGACTAACCTATTAACCGGAGGCCCAGCCCAGAATTGCTGTTTTTTGCCTATTTCAGAGTTTCGCCGAAAAAGAATATCAAACGGAGTCCAAACGGAATGAAACCTTCGGGAACGTGATTTTCGGAACGAACATGATCCAGAGGACTTGACCCTATGTCAAGACATCAACCAGGAAGCCACGAGGTAGGGGGCACTCATGCAATATGATACAAACCCCATCTTGTTATCCTCGATGGCAACAATACAATACGTGCCTTGCTGCCCCTGCTGTCACTAGGAAAGGAGTTGGTCATTATATCTTGTATATTATTTTTGGGACTAACCTATTAACCGGAGGCCCAGCCCAGAATTGCTGTTTTTTGCCTATTTCAGAGTTTCGCCGAAAAAGAATATCAAACGGAGTCCAAACGGAATGAAACCTTCGGGAACGTGATTTTCGGAACGAACATGATCCAGAGGACTTGACCCTATGTCAAGACATCAACCAGGAAGCCACGAGGTAGGGGGCGCGCCTACCCCCCCCCCCAGGCATGCTCTCCACCCTCATGGGGCCCATGTTGCTCCACCGACGCACTTCTTCCTCCTATATATACCTACGTACCCCCAAACTACCAGATACAGAGCCAAAACCCTAATTCCACATCGTAACTTTCTGTATCCATGAGATCCCATCTTGGGGCCTTTTCTGGAGCTCCGCCGGAGGGGGCATCGATCACGGAGGGCTTCTACATCAACACCATAGCCTCTCTGATGAAGTGTGAGTAGTTTACTTCAGACCTCTGGGTCCATAGTTATTATCTAGATGGCTTCTTCACTCTTTTTGGATCTCAATACAAAGTTCTGCCCCTCTCTTATGGAGATCTATTCGATGTAATCTTATTTTGCGGTGTGTTTGTTGAGATCGATGAATTGTGGGTTTATGATCAAGTTTATCTATGAACAATATTTGAATCTTCTCTGAATTCTTTTATGTATGATTGGTTATCTTTGCAAGTCTCTTCGAATTATCAGTTTGGTTTGGCCTACTAGATTGATCTTTCTTGCAATGGGAGAAGTGCTTAGCTTTGGGTTCAATCTTGTGGTGTCCTTTCCTAGTGACATCAGGGGCAGCAAGGCACGTATTGTATTGTTGCCATCGAGGATAACAAGATGGGGTTTATATCATATTGCATGAGTTTATCCCTCTACATCATGTCATCTTGCTTAAAGTGTTACTCTGTTCTCTTGAACTTAATACTCTAGATGCATGCTGGATAGCGGTCGATGTGTGGAGTAATAGTAGTAGATGCAGGCAGGAGTCGGTCTACTTGTCTCGGACGTGATGCCTATATACATGATCATACCTAGATATTCTCATAACTATGCTCAATTCTGTGAATTGCTCAACAGTAATTTGTTCACCCACCGTAATACTTATGCTCTCGAGATAAGCCACTAGTGAAACCTATGGCCCCCGGGTCTATTTTCCATCATATTAATCTTCCAATACTTAGTTATTTCCTATGCCATTTATTTTACTTTGCATCTTTATTTCTCTTTATCATAGAAATACCAAAAAAATTATCTTATCATATCTATCAGATCTCACTTTCGTAAGTGACCGTGAAGGGATTGACAACCCCTTTATTGCGTTGGTTGTGAGGATTTTATTTGTTTGTGTAGGTGCGAGGGACTCGTGCTTGGCCTCCTACTGGATTGACACCTTGGTTCTCAAAAACTGAGGGAAATACGTACACTACTTTGCTGCATCACCCTTTCCTCTTCAAGGAAAAACCAACGCAACACTCAAGAGGTAGCAGGACCCTTCAAGGTGCTCGCACGATACAATGACAACGCTTACAAGATCGACCTCCCACGTGACAAGTATAGCGTGAGCGACATCTTCAACGTCAAAGATCTCTCTACCTTCCATGGTGATGCAGAATTTGATCCGAGGACGGATCTTCCCCAAGGGAGGGGAGATGATGCAGAGCATCCCAAGGCCATCCCCATGGACCCAACTACTTCTCCTATGACACCTCTTGGACCCATGACACGAGCACGTGCAAGAGCTCTTGAAACCGAGGTGACATCTCTCCCCTCAGATTTCCACTTTGATGCACATGAGACATGGCTACTACCTCATATGGACACTTTATGCATACTCAGGTATCATGGATAAGCTGAGGAGCAAGAAGAAGAAGAAGAAGAGGGAGATGGACGTGAAGACGGAGACGAAGAAGACGAGCGGCTCAAAATCTCCAGGCTCCGAACAACCGACGAATCACGGACGTCCGACGACCTCCAGGCCCCGGACGTCCGGCCTCCTCCGGACGACTGACAACTCCACACCGAGCCAAAATAGACGGACGTCCGACGCCCCACGGACGACCGACGCCCGGACGTCCGACCGAAGACTACCTGAGACAAATCTACGGACGTCCGACAGGCACCGGACGTCCGGACCCTCGCGAACCTCTGGACCACCGGTGACTCCCAGACGTCTGACGCCTGTGCGCTAATTCATATTGGGTCGCGGCCCATATACCCCTTCGCCCCCCTCTTTTGCACTAAGACTATATACACTCCACCTCGTCCAACTTTCTAGGGTTAGCGTTGGTTTAGCTCATTTTGAGAGATAGAGCTACGCTCACCCACATCGGATCTACTCCTCGTGAGAGACCACGGCCTCTTCGGAGAAGATCCCTTTGGATTCAAGACCTCCTTGCGGAGAAGAACGTCAAGACCTCCTCACGGAGAAGACCGTTACCCCTGTATCGTCCTTAGTTGACCGTGTACCGTGTGAACTCTTATGTATCCGAGGATCTAGCACATGTGTGACTTTCTTGTATTGGTTTAGTGATTCTCTTGTGTTTCCCTTGTGTTTTCCCTCTCTTTCCCCTCGTGTTCTTCGTGTTCATCACGGGATCCGCTCCTTTCGTGAAAGATCGGCCGATTAGGGTTCTACCCTACATCAATCTCTCTCTGTCTCTCGTGTTCTTGAGTCGGCACGATCTTGATGTATTGCGAGATTTGCTATTATATTTGGATCTTATGATGTTTCTCCCCCTATACTCTCTTGTGATGAATTGAGTTTTCCCTTTGAAGCTATCTTATCAGATTGAGTCTTTAAGGATTTGAGAACACTTGATGCATGTCTTGCATGTGCTTATTTGTGGTGACAATGGGGTATCATGTGATCCACTTGATGTATGTTTTGGTGATCAACTTGCGAGTTCCGTGACCTCATGAACTTATGCATAGGGGCTGGCACACGTTTTCGTCTTGACTCTCCGGTAGAAACTTTGGGGCACTCTTTGAAGTTCTTTGTGTTGGTTGAATAGATGAATCTAAAATTGTGTGATGCATATCATATAATCATTCCCACGGATACTTGAGGTGACATTGGAGTATCTAGGTGACATTACGGTTTTGGTTGATTTGTGTCTTAAGGCGATATTCTAGTACGAACTCTATGATAGATTGAACGAAAAGAATAGCTTCGTGTTATTTTACTACGGACTCTTGAATAAATTGATCAGAAAGAATAACTTTGAGGTGGTTTCGTACCCTACCATAATCTCTTCGTTTGTTCTCCGCTATTAGTGACTTTGGAGTGACTCTTTGTTGCATGTGAGGGATGGTTATATGATCCAATTATGTTATTATTGTTGAAAGAACTTGCACTAGTGAAAGTATGAACCCTAGGCCTTGTTTCCTAGCATTGCAATACCGTTTACACTCACTTTTACCACTTGCTACCTTGCTGTTTTTATATTTTCAGATTACAAAAACCTTAATTTACTATCCATATTGCACTTGTATCACCATCTCTTCGCCGAACTAGTGCACCTATACAATTTACCATTGTATTGGGTGTGTTGGGGACACAAGAGACTATTTGTTATTTGGTTGCAGGGTTGCTTGAGAGAGACCATCTTCATCCTACACCTCCCACGGATTGATAAACCTTAGGTCATCCACTTGAGGGAAATTTTCTACTGTCCTACAAACCTCTACACTTGGAGGCCCAACAACGTCTACAAGAAGAAGGTTGTGTAGTAGACATCACATCGCCATTGCCAAGTGTACCAGACTCGGGTCAGACCTAGGCTTTCATTCCGGAGCTTGAGACTGGGTGCCCAAGTAGCACCAATATCAAAGTCATTAATGTGTTATGGCCACCACTTCTCCATGATCCCAACAACTACATGCAGATGTGACGCCGCTGCACAACTATTCCTCTACACCGAGGCATTGTCAGTAGTTTGTATCTTACCGCCGATGCCAACTACCTGATCTAAAGAGATAAAAATCTCATGAAGAGCTTTCGATGGCCACCGCAATCTGTAGCCAGGCCACCGCCAACGCTGGTCGGAGTGGTCACCGCCCAATGACTAGGCATGACCACTGGTAGATCCAGAAACAGGGCGCCAAATCCGTGCAAGTCAGCACCGCCTATCCAAACGCCACACAAGGGAGGAGCAGGCTGGTGCCACATGTTGGGGAATGCAGTAATAATTCAAAATTTTCCTACGTGTCACCAAGATCAATCTAGGAGATTCTACCAATGAGAGAGAGAGAGGGAGTGCATCTTCATACCCTTAGAGATCGCTAAGCGGAAGCGTTACAAGAACGCGGTTGATGGAGTCGTACTCGCGGTGATTCAAATCGTGAAACATCCGATCAAGCGCCGAATGGATGGCGCCTCCATGTTCAACACATGTACAGCCCGAGGACGTCTCCTCCTTCTTGATCCAGCAAGGGGAGAGGAGAAGTTGAGGAAGAACTCTGGCAGCACGACGGCGTGGTGGTGGTGGAGCTCGTGGTTCTCCGGCAGAGCTTCGCTAAGTGCTACAGAGGAGGAGGAGATGTTGGAGGAGGGAGGGGATGCGCCAGGGATGGGGTGCGACTGCCGTCCCACCCCCTCTATTTATAGGGTGAAGAGGAGAGGGGGCCGGCCGCCCTAGATGCATCTAGAGGGGGGCGGCGGCCAAGGGGGGAGACTTGCCCCACAAGCAAGGTGGGAGGCGCCCCCTCCCCCTAGGGTTTCCAACCCTAGGCGCCTTGGGCCCTTGGGGAGGGGGTGCACCAGCCCACCAGGGGCTGGTTCCCTCCCATATTCAGCCCATTAAGTCCCCCGGGCTAGGTGGCCCCACCCGGTGGACCCCCGGACACCTTTCGGTGGTCCCGATACAATACCGATAACCCCCAAAACTATTCCGGCGACTGAAACTGGATTTCCCATATATAAATCTTCACCTCCGGACCATTCCAGAACTCCTCGTGACATCTGGGATCTCATCCGGGACTCCGAACAACCTTCGGTATCCACATACAATTTCCCATAACAACTCTAGCGTCACCGAACCTTAAGTGTGTAGACCCTACGGGTTCAGGAACCATGTAGACATGACCGAGACATCTCTTCGGCCAATAACCAATAGCGGGATCTGGATACCCATGTTGGCTCCCACATGTTCCACGATGATCTCATCAGATGAACCACGATGTCGGGGATTCAATCAATCCCGTATACAATTCCCTTTGTCCATCGGTATGTTACTTGCCCGAGATTCGATCGTCGGTATCCCCATACCTCGTTTAATCTCATTACCGGCAAGTCTCTTTACTCGTTCCATAACGCATGATCCCGTGACCAACTCCTTAGTCACATTGAGCTCGTTATGATGATGTATTACCGAGTGGGCCCATAGATACCTCTGTGTCATACGGAGTGACAAATCCCAGTCTCGATTCGTGCCAACCCAACAAACACTTTTGGAGATACCTGTAGTGCACCTTTATAGTCACCCAGTTACGTTGTGACGTTTGATACACCCAAAGCACTCCTACGATATCCGGGAGTTGAACAATCTCATGGTCTAAGGAAATGATACTTGACATTAGAAAAGCTCTAGCAAACGAACTACACGATCTAGTGCTATGCTTAGGATTGGGTCTCGTCCATCACATCATTTTCCTAATGATGTGATCCCGTTATCAATGACATCCAATGTCCATGGTTAGGAAACCACAACCATCTATTGATCAATGAGCTAGTCAACTAGAGGCTTACTAGGGACATATTTTGGTCTATGTGTTCACACATGTTTTACGGTTTCCGGTTAATACAATTATAGAATGAACAATAGACAATTATCATGAACAAGGAAATATAATAATAACTATTTTATTATTGCCTCTAGGGCATATTTTCAACAGTCTCCCACTTGCACTAGAGTCAATAATCTAGTTACATTGTGATGAATCGAACACGCATAGAGTTCTGGTGTTGATCATGTTTTGCTCGTGGAAGAGGTTTAGTCAACGGATCTGCGACATTCAGATCCGTATGCACTTTACAACTATCTATGTCTCCATCTTGAATATATTCATGAATGGAGTTGAAGCGACGCTTGATATGCCTGGTCTTCTTGTGAAACCTGGGCTCCTTGGCAAGGGCAATAGCTCTAGTGTTGTCATAGAAGAGAGTCATCAGGCCCGATGCATTGGGAATGATTCCTAGGTTGGTGATGAACTCCTTCATCCAGACTGCTTCTTGTGCTGCCTCCAAGGCAGCTATGTACTCCGCTTCACATGTAGATCCCGCCACGACGCTTTGCTTGCAACTGCACCAGCTGACTGCCCCACCATTCAAAATGTACACGTATTCGGTTTATGACTTGGAGTCATCCAGATCTGTGTCGAAGCTAGCATCGACGTAACCCTTTACAACGAGCTCCTTGTCACCTCCATAAACGAGAAACATATCCTTAGTCCTTTTCAGGTACTTCAGGATATTCTTGACCACTGTCCAGTGTTCCATACCAGGATCACTTTGGTACCTCCCTACCAAACTTACGGCAAGATTCACATCAGGTATGGTACACACCATGGCATACATAATAGAGCCTATGGCTGAGGCATAGGGGATGACACTCATCTTTTCTCTATCTTCTGCCGAGGTCGGGCATTGAGCCGTGCTCAATCTCACACCTTGCAATACAGGCAAGAACCCCTTCTTGGACAGATCCATATTGAACTTTTTCAATATCTTGTCAAGGTGCCTGCTTTGCGAAAGACCAATGAGGCGTCCCGATCTATCTCTATATATCTTGATGTCTAATATGTAAGCAGCTTCTCCAAGGTCCTTCATTGAAAAACACTTATTCAAGTAGGCCTTTACGCTTTCCAAAAGTTCTATATCATTTCCCATCAATAGTATCTCACCCACATATAATATGAGAAATGCTATAGAGCTCCCACTCACTTTCTTGTAAACATAGGCTTCTCCATAAGTCTGCATAAACCCAAACGCTTTGATCATTTCATCAAAGCGAATGTTCCAACTCCGAGATGCTTGCACCAGCCCATAGATGGAGCGCTGGAGCTTGCATATCTTTTCAGCATTCTTAGGATCGACAAAACCTTCCGGCTGCATGATATACAATTCTCCCTTAAGGAAACCATTAAGGAATGCCGTTTTGACGTCCATTTTCCATATCCCATCATCATAGAATGTTGCAATTGCTAACATGATTCATACGGACTTCAGCTTCACTACGGGTTGATACATCTCCAATGTATCTATAATTTTTTATTGTTCCATGCTATATTATATCCTGTTTTGGACATTATTGGGCTTTATTATACACTTTTATATTATTTTTGGGACTAACCTATTAACCAGAGGCCCAACCCAGAATTCTTGTTTTTTGCCTATTTCAGAGTTTTGCAGAAAAAGAATATCAAACGGAGTCCAAACGGAATGAAACCTTCGGGAACGTGATTTTCAGAACGAACATGATCCAGAGGACTTGGACCCTACATCAAGACATCAACCAGGAAGCCACGAGGTAGGGGGCGCGCCTACCCCCCCCCCCAGGCATGCTCTCCACCCTCATGGGGCCCATGTTGCTCCACCGACGCACTTCTTCCTCCTATATATATACCTACGTACCCCCAAACTACTAGATACGGAGCCAAAACCCTAATTCCACCGCCGTAACTTTCTGTATCCACGAGATCCCTTCTTGGGGCCTTTTCCGAAGCTCCGCCGGAGGGGGCATCGATCACGGGGGGCTTCTACATCAACACCATAGCCTCTCCAATGAAGTGTGAGTAGTTTACTTCAGACCTTCGGGTCCATAGTTATTAGCTAGATGGCTTCTTCTCTCTTTTTGGATCTCAATACAAAGTTCTCCCCCTCTCTTGTGGAGATCTATTCGATGAAATCTTCTTTTGCGGTGTGTTTGTTGAGACCGATGAATTGTGGGTTTATGATCAAGTTTATCTATGAACAATATTTGAATCTTCTCTAGATTCTTTTATGTATGATTGGTTATCTTTGCAAGTCTCTTCGAATTATCAGTTTGGTTTGGCCTACTAGATTGATATTTCTTGCAATGGGAGAAGTGCTTAGCTTTGGGTTCAATCTTGCGGTGTCCTTTCCCAGTGACAGTAGGGGCAGCAAGGCACGTATTTTATTATTGCCATTGAGGATAACAAGATGGGGTTTATATCACATTGCACGAGTTTATCCCTCTACATCATGTCATCTTGCTTAAAGCGTTACTCTGTTCTCTTGAACTTAATACTCTAGATGCATGATGGATAGCGGTCGATGTGTGGAGTAATAGTAGTAGATGCACGCAGGAGTCGGTCTACTTGTCTCGGACGTGATGCCTATATACATGATCATACCTAGATATTCTCATAACTATGCTCAATTCTATCAATTGCTCAACAGTAATGTGTTCACCCATTGTAATACTTATGCTCCCAAGAGAAGCCACTAGTGAAACCTATGGCCCCCGGGTCTATTTTCCATCATATTAATCTTCCAATACTTAGTTATTTCCTTTGCTATTTATTTTACTTTGCATCTTTATTTCTCTTTATCATAAAAATACCAAAAATATTATCTTATCATATCTATCAGATCTCACTTTCATAAGTGACCGTGAAGGGATTGACAACCCCTGTATTGCGTTGGTTGCGAGGATTTTATTTGTTTGTATAGGTGCGAGGGACTCGTGCGTGGCCTCCTACTGGATCGATACATCGGTTCTCAAAAACTGAGCGAAATACTTACGGTACTTTGCTGCATCACCCTTTCCTCTTCAAGGGAAAACCAACATAGTGCTCAAGAGGTAGCAAGAAGGACTTCTGGCGCCGTTGCCGGGGAGTCTACGCAAAAGTAAACATACCAAGTACCCGTCACAAACCCTTATCTCCTGCATTACATTATTTGCCATTTGCCTCTCGTTTTCCTCTCCCCCACTTCACCCTTGCCTTTTTATTCGCCCTCTCTCTCTCTCTGTCCTCCTTCTCTTTCTCTATTTGCCTCTTTTTGTCCGTCTCTTGTTTGCTTGTGTGTCGGATTGCTTCCTTGTCACGATGGCTCAAGATAATACCAAATTATGTGACTTTACTAATACCAACAACAATGATTTTATTAGCACTCCGGTTGCTCCTCTTACCGATGCTGAATCTTGTGAAATAAATGTTGCTTTGCTGAATCTTGTCATGAAAGATCCGTTTTCCGGCCTTCCTAGTGAAGATGCCGCTACCCATCTAAACAACTTTGTTGATTTGTGTGATATGCAAAATAAGAAAGATGTGGACAATGATATTGTTAAATTAAAGCTATTTCCTTTTTCGCTTAGAGATCGTGCCAAAGCTTGGTTTTCTTCTTTGCCTAAAAATAGTATTGATTCATGGAATAAGTGCAACAATGCTTTTATCTCTAAGTATTTTCCTCCCACTAAAATCATCTCTCTTAGAAACGATATTATGAATTTTAAGCAACTTGATCATGAACATGTTGCACAAGCTTGGGAGAGGATGAAATTAATGATACGTAATTGCCCTACACATGGTTTGAATTTGTGGATGATTATACAAAATTTCTATGCCGGATTGAATCTTGCTTCTAGAAATCTTTTAGATTCGGCCGTGGGAGGCACTTTTATGGAAATCACTTTAGGAGAAGCTAATAAACTCCTAGATAATATTATGGTTAATTATTCTCAATGGCACACTGAAAGATCTACTAATAAGAAAGTGCATGCGATAGAAGAAATTAATGTTTTGAGTTGAAAGATGGATGAACTCATGAAATTGTTTGCTAATAAAAGTGTTTCTTCTGATCCTAATGATATGCCTTTGTCTACTTTTATTGAGAATAATAATGAATCTATGGATGTGAATTTTGTTGGTAGGAATAATTTTGGTAACAACGCGTATAGAGGTAATTTTAATCCTAGGTCGTATCCTAGTAATTCCTCTAATAATTATGGTAATTACTACAACAATCCTTATGGAAATTTTAATAAGATACCCTCTGATTTTGAATCTAATATTAAAGAATTTATTACTTCGCAAAAGAATTTCAATGCTTTGATTGAAGAAAAATTGCTTAAGATTGATTCTTTGAAACTTAGATCTATTCCACCTAAGCATGATATCAATGAGTCTCTCAAATCCATGATAATTTACATTGATGAGTGCAAAGAAAGAACCGCTAGGATGCGTGCTAAGATAGATTGCTTTATAAAAGTGTGTTCTTCTAGTTTCCATGATAATAAAGATGAAGATCTAAAAGTTATTGATGTGTCCCCTATTAAATCTTTGTTTTGCAATATGAATCTTGATAATGATGAGACTGAATATGATCCACCTTTACCTAGAAGATGTTCCAAAAATTCGGAGCCTTTAGATCTTGATGCTAAAATTGTTAAAAGTGGGATTGAGGAAGTCAAAACTTTAAATATCAATGAACCCACTATTTTGGATTTCAAGGAATTTAATTATGATAATTGCTCTTTGATAGATTGTATTTCTTTGTTGCAATCCGTGCTAAATTCTCCTCATGCTTATAGTCAAAATAAAGCCTTTACCAAACATATCATTGATGCTTTGATGCAATCTTATGAAGAAAAACTTGAGTTGAAAGTTTCTATCCCTAAAAAACTTTATGATGAGTGGGAACCTAATATTAAAATTAAAATTAAAGATCATGAGTGCTATGCTTTGTATGATTTGGGTGCTAGTGTTTCCACGATTCCAAAGACTTTGTGTGATTTTCTAGGTTTCCGTGATTTTGATGATTGCTCTTTAAACTTGCACCTTGGGGATTCCACTATTAAGAAACCTATGGGAAGAATTAATGATGTTCTTATTGTTGCAAATAGGAATTATGTTCCCGTAGATTTTATTGTTCTTGACATAGATTGCAATCCTTCATGTCCTATTATTTTTGGTAGACCTTTCCTTAGAACGATTGGTGCAATTATTGATATGAAGGAAGGGAATATTAGATTCCAATTTCCGTTAAGGAAAGGCATGGAACACTTTCCTATAAATAAAATTAAATTGCCATATGAATTTATTATGAGATCCACTTATGGATTGCCTACCAAAGATGGCAATACCTAGATCTATCCTTGCTATTATGCCTAGCTATGGGCGTTAAACGATAGCGCTTGTTGGGAGGCAACCCAATTTTGTCTTTATTCATTGCTCTTTGCTCCTGTTTAGTAATAAATAATTTATCTAGCCTCTGTTTTGGTTGTGTTTTTTGTGTTTAATTAGTGTTTGTGCCAATTAGAACCGTTGGGAAGACTTGGGGAAAGTCTTTTTAATCTTGCTGTAGAAAACATAAACTTTAGCGCTCACGAGAATTGCTGCCATTTTTATTTGGAAAGTAATATTTAGTTAATTATTTTTGCATATGATTAATAGATAAATTCCTCACGTCCATCAATTTATTTTCGAATTTTTGGGGTTCCAGAACTTGCGTTAGCTACAGATTACTACAGACTGTTCTGTTTTTGACAGATTCTGTTTTTCTTGTGTTGTTTGCTTATTTTGATGAATCTATGGCTAGTAAAGTAGTTTATAAACCATAGAGAAGTTGGAATACAGTAGGTTTAACACCAATATAAATAAAGAATGAGTCCATTACAGTAGCTTGAAGTGGTGTTTTGTTTTCTTTCGCTAACGGAGCTCACGAGATTTTCTACTTTAAGTTTTGTGTTGTGAAGTTTTCAAGTTTTGGGTAAAAGATTTGATGGATTATGGAACAAGGAGTGGCAAGAGCCTAAGCTTGGGGATGACCATGGCACCCCAAGATAATCTAAGGACACCTAAAAGCCAAAGCTTGGGGATGCCCCAGAAGGCATCCCCTCTTTCGTCTACTTCCATCGGTAACTTTACTTGGAGCTATATTTTTATTTACCACATGATATGTGTTTTGCTTGGAGCGTCTTTTATTATTTGAGTCTTTATTTGTTAGTTTTCCACAATCATACTTTCTGTACACACCTTTTGAGAGAGACACACATGATTCGGAAATTGTTAGAATACTCTATGTGCTTCACTTATATCTTTTGAGTTATATAGTTTTTGCTCTAGTGCTTCACTTATATCTTTTAGAGCACGGTGGTGGATTTGTTTTAAAGAAACTAATGTTCTCTCATGCTTCACTTAGATTATTTTGAGAGTCCTACAAAACAGCATGGTAATTTTCTTTAATTATATTAGGCATTCAAGATTAATATTATTTTTCTTATGAGTGTGTTGAATACTATGAGAAGTTTGATACTTGATAATTGTTTTGAGATATGGAGATGGTGATATTAGAGTTGTGCTAGTTGAGTAGTTGTGAATTTGAGAAATGCTTGTGTTGAAGTTTGTGATTCCCGTAGCATGCACGTATGGTGAACCGTTATGTGATGAAGTCGAAGCATGATTTATTTATTGATTGTCTTCCTTATGAGTGGCGGTCGGGGACGAGCGATGGTCTTTTCCTACCAATCTATCCCCCTAGGAGCATGCGCGTAATACTTTCCTTCGATAACTAATAGATTTTTGCAACAAGTATATGAGTTCTTTATGACTAATGTTGAGTCCATGGATCATACGCACTCTCACCCTTCCACCATTGCTAGCCTCTCTAATACCGCGCACCTTTCGCCGGTATCATACACCCACCATATACCTTCCTCAAAACAGCCACCATACCTACCTATCATGGCATTTCCATAGCCATCCCGAGATATATATTGCCATGCAACTTACCACCGTTCCGTTTATTATGACACGCTCCATCATTGTCATATTGCTTTGCATGATCATGTAGTTGACATCGTATTTGTGGCAAAGCCACCGTTCATAATTCTTTCATACATGTCACTCTTGATTCATTGCATATCCCGGTACACCGCCAGAGGGATTCACATAGAGTCATATTTTGTTCTAAGTATTGAGTTGTAATTGTTGAGTTGTAAGTAAACAAAAAAGTGTGATGATCATCATTAGAGCATTGTCCCAAGTGAGGAAAGGATGATGGAGACTATGATTCCCCCACAAGTCGGGATGAGACTCTGGACTAAAAAATAAAAAAAGAGGCCATAAAAAAGAGAAAGGCCTAAATAAAAAATGAGAGAAAAAGAGAGAAGGGACAATGCTACTATCCTTTTACCACACTTGTGCTTCAAAGTAGCACCATGATCTTCATGATAGAGAGTCTCCTATGTTATCACTTTCATATACTAGTGGGAATTTTTCATTATAGAACTTGGCTTGGATATTCCAATGATGGGCTTCCTCAAAATGCCCTAGGTCTTCGTGAGCAAGCGAGTTGGATGCACACCCACTTAGTTTCTTTTTGTTGAGCTTTCATATACTTATAGCTCTAGTGCATCCATTGCATGGCAATCCCTAGTCATTCAAATTGCTATCTATTAATGGGCATCTCCATATCCCGTTGATATGCCTAGTTGATGTTAGACTATCTTCTCCCTTTTTGTCTCCTCCACAACCACCATTCTATTCCACATATAGCGCTATGTCTGTGGCTCACGCTCATGTATTGCGTGAAGATTGAAAAAGTTTGAGAACACCAAAAGTATGAAACAATTGCTTGGCTTGTCATCGGGGTTGTGCATGATTTAAATACTTTGTGTGGTGAAGATGGAGCATAGCCAGACTATATGATTTTGTAGGGATAACTTTCTTTGGCCATGTTATTTTGAAGAGACATAATTCCTTAGTTAGTATGATTGAAGTATTATTATTTCTATGTCAATATTGAACTTTTGTCTTGAATCTTTCGGATCTGAATATTCATACCACAATTAAGAGAATTACATTGAAATTATGCCAAGTAGCATTCCACATCCAAAAATCTGTTTTTATCATTTACCTACTCGAGGACGAGCAGGAATTAAGCTAGGGGATGCTTGATACGTCTCCAACGTATCTATAATTTTTGATTGTTCCATGCTATATTATATCCTGTTTTGGACATTATTGGGCTTTATTATACACTTCTATATTATTTTTGGGACTAACCTATTAACCGGAGGCCCATCCCAGAATTGCTGTTTTTTTGCCTATTTCAGAGTTTCACAGAAAAAGAATATCAAACGGAGTCCAAACAGAATGAAACCTTTGGGGACGTGATTTTCGGAATGAACATGATCCAGAGGACTTGGACCCTACGTCAAGACATCAACCAGGAAGCCACGAGGCAGGGGGCGCGCCTACCCCCCCCCCCCCCCACAGCGCCCTCCACCCTCATGGGGCCTCCTTGCTCCACCGACGTACTTCTCCTATATATACCTACGTACCCCCAAACTACCAGATACGGAGCCAAACCCTAATTCCACCGCCGTAACTTTCTGTATCCACGAGATCCCATCTTGGGGCCTTTCCGGAGCTCCGCCGGAGGGCATCGATCACGGAGGGCTTCTACATCAACACCATAGCCTCTCCGATGAAGTGTGAGTAGTTTACTTCAGACCTTCGGGTCCATAGTTATTAGCTAGATGGCTTCTTCTCTCTTTTTGGATCTCAATACAAAGTTCTCCCTCTCTCTTGTGGAGATCTATTCGATGTAATCTTCTTTTGCGGTGTGTTTGTTGAGACCGATGAATTGTGGGTTTATGATCAAGTTATCTATGAACAATATTTGAATCTTCTCTGAATTCTTTATGTATGATTGGTTATCTTTGCAAGTCTCTTCGAATTATCAGTTTGGTTTGGCCTACTAGATTGATCTTTCTTGCAATGGGAGAAGTGCTTAGCTTTGGGTTCAATCTTGCGGTGTCCTTTCCCAGTGACAGTAGGGGCAGCAAGGCACGTATTGTATTGTTGCCATCGAGGATAACAAGATGGATTTATATCATATTGCATGAGTTTATCCCTCTACATCATGTCATCTTGCTTAAAGCGTTACTCTGTTCTCTTGAATTAATACTCTAGATGCATGCTGGATAGCGGTCGATGTGTGGAGTAATAGTAGTAGATGCAGGCAGGAGTCGGTCTACTTGTCTCGGACGTGATGCCTATATACATGATCATACCTAGATATTCTCATAACTATGCTCAATTCTGTCAATTGCTCAACAGTAATTTGTTCACCCACCGTAATACTTATGCTCTCGAGAGAAGCCACTAGTGAAACCTATGGCCCCCGGGTCTATTTTCCATCATATTAATCTTCCAATACTTAGTTATTTCCTTTGCCATTTATTTTACTTTGCATCTTTATTTCTCTTTATCATAAAAATACCAAAAATATTATCTTATCATATCTATCAGATCTCACTTTCATAAGTGACCGTGAAGGGATTGACAACCCCTTTATTGCGTTGGTTGCGAGGATTTATTTGTTTGTGTAGGTGCGAGGGACTCGTGCGTGGCCTCCTACTGGATTGATACCTTGGTTCTCAAAAACTGAGGGAAATACTTACGCTACTTTGCTGCATCACCCTTTCCTCTTCAAGGGAAAACCAACGCAGTGCTCAAGAGGTAGCACGCGGAGAAGTCTCATCGTAGTCAACCCCTTGAACTTGTCGATAACCCTTAGCGACAAGCCGAGCTTATAGATGGTCACATTACCATCCGCGTCTGTCTTCTTCTTAAAGATTCATTTATTTTCTATGGCTCGCCGATCATCGGGCAAGTCAGTCAAAGTCCATACTTCGTTTTCATACATGGATCCTATCTCGGATTTCATGGCTTCCAGCCATTTGTCGGAATCCGGGCCGCCATCGCTTCTTCATAGTTCGAAGGTTCACCGTTGTCTAACAACATGATTTCCAAGACAGGGTTGCCGTACCACTCTGGTGCGAACGTGTCCTTGTGGACCTACGAAGTTCAGTAGCAACTTGATCTAAAGTTTCATGATCATCATCATTAACTTCCTCTCTAGTCGGTGCAGGCACCACAGAAACATTTCCTGATTAGCGCTACTCTCCGGTTCAAGAGCGGTACCTGCTGTTGGACGTAGTAATTTCAAAAAAAATCCTACGCACACGCAAGATCATGGTGATGCATAGCAACGAGAGGGGAGAGTTGTGATCTACGTACCCTTGTAGACCGGACAGCGGAAGCGTTAGCACAACGCGGTTGATGTAGTCGTACGTCTTCACGGCCCGATCGATCAAGCACCGAAACTACGGCACCTCCGAGTTCTAGCACACGTTCAGCTCGATGACGATCCCCGGACTCCGATCCAGCAAAGTGTCGGGGAAGAGTTCGTCAGCACGACGGTGTGACGATCTTGATGTTCAATTGTCGCAGGGCTTCGCCTAAGCACCACTACAATATTATCGAGGATTATGGTGGAAGGGGGCACCGCACACGGCTAAGAAAACGATCACGTGGATCAACTTGTGTGTCTAGGGGTGCCCCCTGCCTCCGTATATAAAGGAGCCAAGGGGGGGTGCGGCCGGCCCTAGTAGGAGGCGCGCAGGAGGAGTCCTACTCCTACGGGAGTAGGACTCCCCTCCCTTTCCTTGTCCAAGTAGGAGGGGGAGGAAGGGAGAGAGGAGAGGAAGGAAGGGGGGCGCCGCCCCTCCCTCCTTGTCCAATTCGGACTAGGGGGAGAGGGGGCGCGCGGCCTGCCCTGGCAGCCCCTCCTCTTCTCCACTTTAGGCCCATGAGGCCCATTAACCCCCCGGGGTTCCGGTAACCCCCCGGTACTCCGGTTTTATCCGAAACTCCCCGGAACACTTCCGGTGTCCGAATATAGCCGTCCAATATATCAATCTTTATGTCTCGACCATTTCGAGACTCCTCGTCATGTCCGTGATCATATCCGGGACTCCGAACAACTTCGGTACATCAAAACTCATAAACTCATAATATAATTGTCATCAAAACCTTAAGCGTGCGGACCCTACGGGTTCGAGAACAATGTAGACATGACCGAGACACGTCTCCGGTCAATAACCAATAGCGGAACCTGGATGCTCATATTGGCTCACATATTCTACGAAGATCTTTATCGGTCAGACCGCATAACAACATACGTTGTTTCCTTTGTCATCGGTATGTTACTTGCCCGAGATTCGATCGTCGGTATCTCAATACCTAGTTCAATCTCGTTACCGGCAAAGTCTCTTTACTCGTTCCGTAATACATCATCTCGCAACTAACTCATTTAGTTGCATTGCTTGCAAGGCTTAGGTGATGTGCATTACCGAGAGGGCCCAGAGATACCTCTCCGACAATCGGAGTGACAAATCCTAATCTCGAAATACGCCAACCCAACATGTACCTTTGGAGACACCTGTAGAGCTCCTTTATAATCACCCAGTTACGTTGTGACGTTTGGTAGCACACAAAGTGTTCCTCCGGTAAACGGGAGTTGCATAATCTCATAGTCATAGGAACATGTATAATTCATGAAGAAAGCAATAGCAACATACTAAACGATCGAGTGCTAAGCTAACGGAATGGGTCAAGTCAATCACATCATTCTCCTAATGATGTGATCCCGTTAATCAAATAACAACTCTTTTTCTATGGTTAGGAAACATAACCATCTTTGATTAATGAGCTAGTCAAGTAGAGGCATACTAGTGACACTCTGTTTGTCTATGTATTCACACATGTATTATGTTTCCGGTTAATACAATTCTAGCATGAATAATAAACATTTATCATGAAATAAGGAAATAAATAATAACTTTATTATTGCCTCTAGGGCATATTTCCTTCAGTCTCCCACTTGCACTAGAGTTAATAATCTAGATTACACAGTAATGATTCTAACACCCATGGAGCTTTGGTGCTGATCATGTTTTGCTCGTGGAAGAGGCTTAGTCAATGGGTCTGCAACATTCAGATCCGTATGTATCTTGCCAATCTCTATGTCTCCCACCTGGACTAGATCCCGGATGGAATTGAAGCATCTCTTGATGTGCTTGGTTCTCTTGTGAAATCTGGATTCCTTTGCCAAGGCAATTGCACCAGTATTGTCACAAAAGATTTTCATTGGACCCGATGCACTAGGTATGACACCTAGATCGGATATGAACTCCTTCATCCAGACTCCTTCATTTGCTGCTTCCGAAGCAGCTATGTACTCCGCTTCACATGTAGATCCTGCCACAACGCTTTGTTTAGAACTGCACCAACTGACAGCTCCACCGTTTAATGTAAATACATATCCGGTTTGTGATTTAGAATTGTCCGGATTAGTGTCAAAGCTTGCATCAACGTAACCATTTACGATGAGCTCTTTTTCACCTCCATATATGAGAAACATATCCTTAGTCCTTTTCAGGTATTTCAGGATGTTCTTGACCGCTGTCTAGTGATCCACTCCTGGATTACTTTGGTACCTCCCTGCTAGACTTATAGCAAGACACACATCAGGTCTGGTACACGGCATTGCATACATGATAGAGCCTATGGCTGAAGCATAGGGAACATCTTTCATTTTCTCTCTATCTTCTGCATTGGTTGGGCATTGAGTCTTACTCAATTTCACACCTTGTAACACAGGCAAGAATCCTTTCTTTGCTTGATCCATTTTGAACTTTTTCAAAACTTTGTCAAGGTATGTGCTTTGTGAAAGTCCAATTAAGCGTCTTGATCTATCTCTATAGATCTTAATGCCTAATATGTAAGTAGCTTCACCGAGGTCTTTCATTGAAAAACTCTTCTTCAAGTATCCCTTTATGCTATCCAGAAATTCTATATCATTTCCGATTAGTAATATGTCATCTACATATAATATCAGAAATGCTACAGAGCTCCCACTCACTTTCTTGTAAATACAGGCTTCTCCAAAAGTCTGTACAAAACCAAATGCTTTGATCACACTATCAAAGCATTTATTCCAACTCCGAGAGGCTTGCACCAGTCCATAAATGGATCACTGGAGCTTGCACACTTTGTTAGCTCCCTTTGGATCGACAAAACCTTCCGGCTGCATCATATACAACTCTTCTTCCAGAAATCCATTCAGGAATGCAGTTTTGACATCCATCTGCCAAATTTCATAATCATAAAATGCGGCAATTGCTAACGTGATTCGGACAGACTTAAGCATCACTATGGGTGAGAAGGTCTCATCGTAGTCAATCCCTTGAACTTGTCGAAAACCTTTTGCGACAAGTCGAGCTTTGTAGACAGTAACATTACCGTCAGCGTCAGTCTTCTTCTTGAAGATCCATTTATTCTCAATTGCTTGCCGATCATTGGGCAAGTCAACCAAAGTCCATATTTTGTTTTCATACATGGATCCCATCTCAGATTTCATGGCTTCGAGCCATTTTGCGGAATCTGGGCTCACCATCGCTTCTTCATAGTTCGTAGGTTCATCATGATCTAGTAGCATGACTTCCAGAATAGGATTACTGTACCACTCTGGTGCGGATCTTACTCTGGTTGATCTATGAGGTTCAGTAGTAACTTGTTCTGAAGTTTCATGATCATTATCATTTGCTTCCTCACTAATTGGTGTAGGTGTCATAGAAACCTGTTTCTGCGATGTACTACTTTCCAATAAGGGAGCAGGTACAATTACCTCATCAAGTTCTAATTTCCTCCCACTCACTTCTTTCGAGAGAAACTCCTTCTCCAGAAAGGATCCATTCTTAGCGACAAATGTCTTGCCTTCGGATCTGTGATAGAAGGTGTACCCAACAGTCTCTTTTGGGTATCCTATGAAGACACATTTCTCCGATTTGGGTTCGAGCTTATTAGGTTGAAGTTTCTTCACATAAGCATCGCAGCCCCAAACTTTTAGAAACGACAACTTTGGTTTCTTGCCAAACCATAGTTCATAAGGCGTCGTCCCAACGGATTTTGATGGTGCCCTATTTAACGTGAATGCGGCTGTCTCTAGAGCATAACCCCAAAACGATAGCGGTAAATCTGTAAGAGACATCATAGATCGCACCATATCAAGTAAAGTACGATTACGACGTTCGGACACACCATTACGCTGTGGTGTTCCAGGTGGCATGAGTTGCGAAACTATTCCGCATTGTTTCAAATGTAGACCAAACTCGTAACTCAAATATTCTCCTCCACGATCAGATCGTAGAAACTTTATTTTCTTGTTACGATCATTTTCAACTTCACTCTGAAATTCTTTGAACTTTTCAAATGTTTCAGACTTATGTTTCATTAAGTAGATATACCCATATCTGCTTAAATCATCTGTGAAGGTGAGAAAATAACGATATCCGCCACGAGCTTCAACATTCATTGGACCACATACATCTATATGTATGATTTCCAACAAATCTATTGCTCTCTCCATAGTACCGGAGAACGGTGTTTTAGTCATCTTGCCCATGAGGCACGGTTCGCAAGTACCAAGTGATTCATAATCAAGTGGTTCCAAAAGTCCATCACTATGGAGTTTCTTCATGCGTTTTACACCGATATGACCTAAACGGCAGTGCCACCAATAAGTTGCACTATCATTATAAACTCTGCATCTTTTGGCTTCAACATTATGAATATGTGTATCACTACTATCGAGATTCATCAAAAATAGACCACTCTTCAAGGGTGCATGACCATAAAATATATTACTCATATAAATAGAACAACCATTATTCTCTGATTTAAATAAATAACCGTCTCGCATCAAACAAGATCCAGATATAATGTTCATGCTCAACGGTGGCACCAAATAACAATTATTTAGGTCTAATACTAATCCCGTTGGTAGATGTAGAGGTAGCGTGCCGACCGCGATCACATCGACTTTGGAACCATTTCCCACGTGCATCGTCACCTCGTCCTTCGCCAGTGTTCGCTTAATCCGTAGTCCCTGTTTCGAGTTGCAAATATTAGCAACAGAACTAGTATCAAATACCCAGGTGCTACTGCGAGCTCTAGTAAGGTACACATCAATATCATGTGTATCACATATACCTTTGTTCACCTTGTGATCCTTCTTATCCGCCAAATACTTCGGGCAGTTCCGCTTCCAGTGACCAGTCTGCTTGTAGTAGAAGCACTCAGTTTCAGGCTTAGGTCCAGATTTGGGTTTCTTCTCTTGAGCAGCAACTTGCTTGTTGTTCTTTTTGAAGTTCCCCTTCTTCTTCCCTTTGCCCTTTTTCTTGAAACCAGTGGTCTTGTTGACCATCAACACTTGATGCTCCTTTTTGATTTCTACCTCCGCAGCTTTTAGCATTGCGAAGAGCTCGGGAATAGTCTTATTCATCCCTTGCATATTATAGTTCATCATGAAGCTCTTGTAGCTAGGTGGCAGTGATTGGAGAATTCTGTCAATGACGCAATCATCTGGAAGATTAACTCCCAATTGAATCAAGTGATTATTATACCCAGACATTTTGAGTATATGCTCACTGACAGAACTGTTCTCCTCCATCTTCCAGCTATAGAACTTATTGGAGACTTCATATCTCTCAATCCAGGCATTTGCTTGAAATATTAAGTTCAACTCCTGGAACATCTCATATGCTCCATGACGTTCAAAACATCGTTGAAGTCCCGATTCTAAGCCGTAAAGCATGGCACACTGAACTATCGAGTAGTCATCAGCTTTGCTCTGCCAGACGTTCATAACATCTGGTGTTGCTCCAGCAGCAGGCCTGGCACCCAGCGGTGCTTCCAGGACATAATTCTTCTGTGCAGCAATGAGGATAATCCTCAAGTTACAGACCCAGTCCGTGTAATTGCTACCATCATATTTCAACTTTGCTTTCTCAAGGAATGCATTAAAATTCAATGGAACAACAGCACGGGCCATCTATCTACAATCAAACATAAACAAGCAAGATACTATCAGGTACTAAGTTCATGATAAATTTAAGTTCAATTAATCATATTACTTAAGAACTCCCACTTAGAAAGACATCCCTCTAATCTTCTAAGTGATTACGTGATCCAAATCAACTAAACCATAACCGATCATCATGTGAAATGGAGTAGTTTTCAATGGTGAACATCGCTATGTTGATCATATCTACTATATGATTCACGCTCGACCTTTCGGTCTCAGTGTTCTAAGGCCATATCGGCATATGCTAGGCTCGTCAAGTTTAACCTGAGTATTCTGCGTGTGCAAAACTGGCTTGCACCCGTTGTAGATGGACGTAGAGCTTATCACACCCGATCATCATGTGGTGTCTGGGCACGACGAACTTTGGCAACGGTGCATACTCAGGTAGAACACTTTTATCTTGAAATTTAGTGAGAGATCATCTTATAATGCTACCGCCAATCAAAGCAAGATAAGATGCATAAAAGATAAACATCACATGCAATCAATATAAGTGATATGATATGGCCATCATCTTGTTGTACTTGTGATCTCCATCTCCGAAGTACCGTCATGATCACCATCGTCACCGGCGTGACACCTTGATCACCATCATAGCATCGTTGTCGTCTCGCCAATCTTATGCTTCCACGACTATCGCTACCGCTTAGTGATAAAGTAAAGCATTACAGAGCAGTTGCATTGCATACAATAAAGCAGCAACCATATGGCTCCTACCAGTTGTCGATAACTCGGTTACAAAACATGATCATCTCATACAATAAAATTTAGTATCATGTCTTGACCATATCACATCACAACATGCCCTGCAAAAACAAGTTAGACGTCATCTACTTTGTTGTTGCAAGTTTTACGTGGCTGCTACGGGCTTAAGCAAGAACCAATCTTACCTACGCATCAAAACCACAACGATAGTTTGTCAAGTTTGTGCTGTTCTAACCTTCGCAAGGACCGGGCGTAGCCACACTGGGTTCAACTAAAGTTGGAGAAACTGACACCCGCTAGCCACCTTTGTGCAAAGCACGTCGGGAGAACCGGTCTCGCGTAAGCGTACACGTAATGTTGGTCCGGGCCGCTTCATCCAACAATACCGCCGAACCAAAGTATGACATGCTGGTAAGAAGTATGACTTATATCGCCCACAACTCACTTGTGTTCTACTCGTGCATATAACATCAACACATAAAACCTAGGCTCAGATGCCACTGTTGGGGACCGTAGTAATTTCAAAAAAATTCCTACGCACACGCAAGATCATGGTGATGCATAGCAACGAGGGGAGAGTGTGATCTACGTACCCTTGTAGATCAACAACGGAAGCGTTATATCAACGCGGTTGATGTAGTCGTACGTCTTCACGATCCGACCGATCCAAGCACCGAAACTACGGCACCTCCGAGTTTCAGCACACATTCAGCTCGATGACGATCCCTGGACTCCGACCCAGCAAAGTGTCAGGGAAGAGTTCCGTCAGCACGACGGCGTGGTGACGATCTTGATGTTCAACTGTCGCAGGGCTTCGCCTAAGCACCACTACAATATTATCGAGGATTATGGTGGAAGGGGGCACCGCACACGGCTAAGAAAACGATCACATGGATCAACTTGTGTGTCTAGGGGTGCCCCCTGCCTCGTATATAAAGGAGCCAAGGGGGGGTGCGGCCGGCCCTAGTAGGAGGCGCGCAGGAGGAGTCCTACTCCTACCGGGAGTAGGACTCCCCTCCCTTTCCTTGTCCAAGTAGGAGAGGGGGAAGGAAGGGAGAGAGGAGAGGAAGGAAAGGGGGGGCGCCGCCCCTCCCTCCTTGTCCAATTCGGACTAGGGGGAGAGGGGGCGCGCGGCCTGCCCTGGCAGCCCCTCCTCTTCTCCACTTTAGGCCCATGAGGCCCATTAACCCCCCGGGGGGTTCCGGTAACCCCCCGGTACTCCGGTTTTATCCGAAACTTCCCCGGAACACTTCCGGTGTCTGAATATAGCTGTCCAATATATCAATCTTTATGTCTCGACCATTTTGAGACTCCTCGTTATGTCGTCGATCATATCTGGGACTCCGAACCAACTTCGGTACATCAAAACTCATAAACTCATAATATAACTGTCATCGAAACCTTAAGCGTGCGGACCCTACGGGTTCGAGAACAATGTAGACATGACCGAGACATGTCTCCGGTCAATAACCAATAGCGGAACCTGGATGCTCATATTGGCTCCCACATATTCTACGAAGATCTTTATCGGTCAGACCGCATAACAACATACGTTGTTCCCTTTATCATCGGTATGTTACTTGCCCAAGACTCGATCGTCGGTGTATCAGTACCTACTTCAATCTCGTTACCAGCAAGTCTCTTTACTCGTTCCGTAATACATCATCTCGCAACTAACTCATTTAGTTGCATTGCTTGCAAGGCTTAGGTGATGTGCATTACCGAGAGGGCCCAGAGATACCTCTCCGACAATCGGAGTGACAAATCCTAATCTCGAAATACGCCAACCCAACATGTACCTTTGGAGACACCTGTAGAGCTCCTTTATAATCACCCAGTTACGTTGTGACGTTTGGTAGCACACAAAGTGTTCCTCCGGTAAACGGGAGTTGCATAATCTCAAAGTCATAGGAACATGTATAAGTCATGAAGAAAGCAATAGCAACATACTAAACAATCGAGTGCTAAGCTAACGGAATGGGTCAAGTCAATCACATCATTCTCCTAATGATGTGATCCTGTTAATCAAATAACAACTCTTTGTCTATGGTTAGGAAACATAACCATCTTTGATTAACGAGCTAGTCAAGTAGAGGCATACTAGTGACACTCTGTTTGTCTATGTATTCACACATGTATTATGTTTCCGGTTAATACAATTCTAGCATGAATAATAAACATTTATCATGAAATAAGGAAATAAATAATATCTTTATTATTGCCTCTAGGGCATATTTCCTTCAGTACCTCATCAAGTTCTACTTTCCTCCCACTTACTTCTTTCAAGAGAAACTCTTTCTCCAGAAAGGATCCATTCTTGGCAAAAAAGATCTTGCCTTCGGATCTGAGGTGGAAGGTATACCCAATAGTTTCCTTAGGGCATCCTATGAAGATGCATTTTTCTGACTTGGGTTCGAGCTTTTCAGGTTGATGTTTCTTGACATAAGCATCGCATCCCCAAACTTTCAGAAACGACAGCTTAGGTTTCTTCCCGAACCATAATTCATACGGTGTCGTCTCAACGGATTTCGATGGAGACCTATTTAAAGTGAATGCGGTAGTCTCTACAACATAACCCCAAAATGATAGCGGTAGATTGGTAAGAGACATCATAGATCGCACCATATCCAATAGAGTGCCATTACGACGTTCGGACACACCATTATGCTGAGGTGTTCCAGGCGGCGTGAGCTGTGAAACAATTCCACATTTCCTTAAGTGCGTGCCAGACTCGTGACTCAAGTATTCCCCTCCACGATCTAATCATAAAAACTTTATTTTCCTGTCATGTTGATTCTCTACCTCACTCTGAAATTCCTTAAACTTTTCAAAGGTCTCAGACTTGTGTTTCATTAAGTAGACATACCCGTATCTACTTAAGTCATCAGTGAGGGTGAGAACATAACGATAGCCACCGCGAGCCTCAACGCTCATTGGACCGCACACATCAGTATGCATGATTTCCAATAAGTTGGTTGCTCGCTCCATTGTTCCGGAGAACGAAGTCTTGGTCATTTTGCCCATGAGGCATGGTTCGCACGTGTCAAATGATTCATAATGAAGAGACTCCAAAAGTCCATCTGCATGGAGTTTCTTCATGCATTTGACACCAATGTGACCAAGGCGGCAGTGCCACAAGTATGTGGGACTATCATTATCAACCTTACATCTTTTGGCATTCACACTATGAATATGTGTAACAACACATTTGAGATTCAATAAAAACAAACCATTGACTAGCGGGGCATGACCATAAAACATATCTCTCATATAAATAGAACAACCATTATTCTCAGATTTAAATGAGTAGCCATCTCACATTAAATGAGATCCAGATACAATGTTCATGCTCAAAGCTGGCGCCAAATAACAATTATTGAGGTTTAAAACTAATCCCAAAGGTAGATGTAGAGGTAGCGTGCCGACGGCGATCACATCGACCTTGGAACCATTCTCGATGCGCATCGTCACCTCGTCCTTCGCCAGTCTCCGCTTATTTTGCAGCTCCTGTTTTGAGCTACAAATATGAGCAACCACACTGATATCAAATACCCAGGAGCTACTACGAGCGCTGGTAAGGTACACATCAATAACATGTATATCACATATACCTTTGGCATTGCCGGCCTTCTTATCTGCTAAGTACTTGGGGCAGTTTCGTTTCCAGTGACCATTTCCCTTGCAATAAAAGCACTGAGTCTCGGGCTTGGGTCCATTCTTTGGCTTCTTCCCGGCAACTAATTTACCGGGCGCAGCAACTCCCTTGCCGTCCTTCTCGAAGTTCCTTTTACCCTTGCCTTTCTTGAAACTAGTGGTCTTATTCACCATCAACACTTGATGTTCCTTTTTTTATTTCCACCTCTGCTGATTTCAACATTGAATATAACTCAGGAATGGACTTCTCCATCCCCTGCATATTGTAGTTCATCACAAAGCTCTTGTAGCTAGGTGGAAGCGACTGGAGCATCCTGTCAATGACCGAGTCATCTGGAAGATTAACTCCCAGCTGAGACAAACAGTTGTGCAACCCGGACATTTTGAGTATATGCTCACTGACAGAAATGTTTTCCTCCATCTTACAACTATAGAACTTGTCAGAAACTTCATATCTTGCGACCCGTGCATGAGCTTGGAAAACCATTTCCAGCTCTTGGAACATCTCATATGCTCTGTGCTGCTCAAAACGCTTTTGGAGCCCTAGTTCTAAGCTGTAAATCATGCCGCACCGAACGAGGGAGTAATCATCACTACGAGACTGCCACGCGTTCATAACGTCTTGAGTTGCTGGGAAAATGGGCATGTCACCTAGCGGTGCTTGAAGGACATATGCTTTCTTGGCAGCTATGAGGATGATCCTCAAGTTACGCACCCAATCCGTATAGTTGTTACCATCGTCTTTTAGCTTGGTTTTCTCTAGGAACGCATTGAAGTTGAGGGCAACATGCTCGTGAGCCATTTGATCTACAAGACATATTGTAAAGATGTTTTAGATAGAGTTCATGATAATTAAGTTCATCTAATCAAATTATTTAATGAACTCCCACTCAGATAGACACCCCTCTAGTCATCTAAGTGATACATGATCCGAATCGACTAGGCCATTTCCGATCATCACGTGAGACGGACTAGTCATCAACGGTGAACATCTCCATGTTGATCGTATCTACTATACGACTCATGTTCGACCTTTTGGTCTCTCGTGTTTCGAGGCCATGCTTGTACATGCTAGGCTCGTCAAGTCAACCAAAGTGTTTTGCATGTGTAATTACACCCCTTGTATGTGAGCGTTAGAATCTATCACACCCGATCATCACGTGGTGCTTCGAAACAATGAACCTTCGCAATGGTGCACAGTTAGGGGGAACACTTTTCTTGAAATTTTAGTGAGGGATCATCTTATTTATGCTACCTTCGTTCTAAGCAAATAAGATGTAAACATGACAAACATCACATGCAAATCATAAAGTGACATGATATGGCCAATATCATCTTGCGCCTTTGATCTCCATCTTTGAGGCGCGGCATGATCACCTTTGTCATCAGCATGACACCATGATCTCCATCATCATGATCTCCATCATCGTGTCTTCATGAAGTTGTCTCGCCAACTATTACTGAAGGAAATATGCCCTAGAGGGAAAAATAAAGTTATTATTTATTTCCTTATTTCATGATAAATGTTTATTATTCATGCTAGAATTTTATTAACCAGAAACATAATACATGTGTGAATACATAGACAAACAGAGTGTCACTAGTATGCCTCTACTTGACTAGCTCGTTAGTCAAAGATGGTTATGTTTCCTAACCATAGGCATGAGTTGTCATTTGATAAACGGGATCACATCATTAGGAGAATGATGTGATTGACTTGACCCATTCCGTTAGCTTAGCACTTGATCGTTTTAGTTTACTGCTATTGCTTTCTTCATGACTTATACATGTTCCTATGACTATGAGATTATGCAACTCCCGATTACCGGAGGAACACTTTGTGTGCTACCAAACATTACAACGTAACTGGGTGATTATAAAGGTGCTCTACAGGTGTCTCTGATGGTACTTGTTGAGTTGGCATAGATCGAGATTAGGATTTTTCACTCCGATTGTCGGAGAGGTATCTTAGGGCCCTCTCGGTAACGCACATCACTATAAGCCTTGCAAGCAATGCAACTAATGAGTTAGTTGCGGGATGATGCATTACGGAACGAGTAAAGAGACCTGCCGGTAACGAGATTGAGCTAGGTATTGAGATACCGACGATGGAATCTAGAGCAAGTAACATACCGATGACAAAGGGAACAACGTATGTTGTTATGCGGTTTGACCGATAAAGATCTTTGTAGAATATGTAGGAGCCAATATGAGCATCCAGGTTCTGCTATTGGTTATTGACCGGAGACGTGTCTCGGTCATGTCTACATAGTTCTCGAACCCATAGGGTCCGCACGCTTAACGTTCGGTGATGATCGATATTATGAGTTTATGTGATTTGATGTACCAAAGGTAGTTCGGAGTCCCGGATGTGATCATGGACATGATGAGGAGTCTCAAAATGGTCGAGACATAAATATTGATACATTGGACGACTATATTTGGATACCGGAAGTGTTTCGGGTGATTTCGCAGAAAACCGGAGTGCTGGGGGGTTACCGGAACCCCCGGGGAGAAGTAATGGGCCACATGGGCCTTAGTGGAGAGAGAGAGAGAGAGCCTGCCAGGTTAGGCCGCACGCCCCTCCCTCTCTGGTCCGAATTGGACTAGGGAAGGGGGCCGGCCTTCCCCCTTGCTCCTTTATATACGGGAGCAGGGGCACCCTAGGACACACAAGTTTATTGTTCCAAGCCGTGTGCGGTGCCCCCCTCCACAATAATCCACCTCGATTATATCGTATCGGTGCTTAGGCAAAGCCCTGCGTCGGTAGCAATATCATCACCGTCATCACGCCGTCGTGCCGACGGAACTCTCCTGTGAAGCTCTGCTGGATTGGAGTTTGTGGGACGTCATCGAGCTGAACGTGTGCTGAACTCGGAGGTGCCGTACGTTCGGTACTTGGATCGGTCGGATCGTGAAGACGTACGACTACATCACCCGCGTTCTCATAACGCTTCCGCTTACGGTCTACGAGGGTACGTGGACGATACTCTCCTCTCTCATTGCTATGCATCACCATGATCTTGCGTGTGCGTAGGAATTTTTTTGAAATTGCTACGTTACCCAACAGTGGCATCCGAGCCAGGTTTATGCGTAGATGTTATATGCACGAGTAGAACAGAAGTGGGTTGTGGGTGATACAAGTCATACTGCTTACCAGCATGTCATACTTTGGTTCGGCGGTATTGTTGGATGAAGCGGCCCGGACCGACATTACGTGTACGCTTACGCGAGACTGGTTCTACCGACGTGCTTTGCACACAGGTGGCTAGCGGGTATCAGTTTCTCCAACTTTAGTTGAACCGAGTGTGACTACGCCCGGTCCTTGTTGAAGGTTAAAACAACACTAACTTGATGAAATATCGTTGTGGTTTTGATGCGTAGGTAAGAACGGTTCTTGCTCAGCCCGTAGCAGCCACGTAAAACTTGCAACAACAAAGTAGAGGACGTCTAACTTGTTTTTGCAGGGCATGTTGTGATGTGATATGGTCAAGGCATGATGTTATATTTTATTGTATGAGATGATCATGTTTTGTAACGGAGTTATCGGCAACTAGCAAGAGCCATATGGTTGTCACTTTATTGTATGCAATGCAATCGCCCTGTAATTGCTTTACTTTATCACTAAACGGTAGCGATAGTTGTAGAAGCAATATTTGACGAGACGACAATGATGCTACAATGGAGATCAAGGTGTCGCGCTGGTGACGATGCTGATCATGACGGTGCTTTGGAGATGGAGATCACAGGCACAAGATGATGATGGCCATATCATATCACTTATATTGATTGCATGTGATGTTTATCCTTTATGCATCTTATTCTGCTTGGTTGACGGTAGCATTATAAGATGATCTCTCACTAAATTTCAAGGTACAAGTGTTCTTCCTGAGTATGCACCGTTGCCAAAGTTCGTCCTGCCGAGACACCACATGATGATCGGGTGTGATAAGTTCTACGTTCACATACAACAGGTGCAAGCCAGTTTAGCACACGTAGAAATACTCGGGTTAAACTTGACGAGCCTAGCATATGCAGATATGGCCTCGGAACACTAAGACCGAAAGGTCGAGCGTGAATCATATAGTAGATATGATCAACATAGTGATGTTCACCATTGAAAACTACTCCATTTCACGTGATGATCGGTCATGGTTTAGTTGATTTGGATCACGTGATCACTTAGATAATTAGAGAGATGTCTATCTAAGTGGGAGTTCTTAAATATGATTAATTTAACTTTAATTTATCATGAACTTAGTACCTGATAGTATTTTGCTTGTCTATGTTGTTGTAGATAGATGGCCTGTGCTATTGTTCCATTGAATTTTAACGCGTTCCTTGAGAAAGCAAAGTTGGAAGATGATTGTAGCAATTACACGGACTGGGTCCGTAACTTGAGGATTATCCTCATTGCTGCACAGAAGAATTACATCCTGGAAGCACCGCTAGGTGCCAAACCCGTTGCGGGAGCAACGCTAGATGTTATGAACGTCTGGCAGAGAAAAGCTGATGACTACTCGATAGTTCAGTGTGCCATGCTTTACGGCTTAGAACCGGGACTTCAACGATGTTTTGAACGTCATGGAGCATAGGAGATGTTCCAGGAGTTGAAGTTAATATTTCAAGCAAATGCCCGGATTGAGAGATATGAAGTCTCCAATAAGTTCTATAGCTGCAAGATGGAGGAGGAGAATAGTTCTGTCAGTGAACATATACTCAAAATGTCTGGGTACCATAACCACTTGACTCAACTGGGAGTTAATCTTCCTGTTGATAGTGTCATTGACAGAGTTCTTCAATCACTGCCACCAAGCTACAAGAGCTTCGTGATGAACTATAATATGCAAGGGATGGATAAGACGATTCCCAAGCTCTTCGCAATGCTAAAAGCTGTGGAGGTAGAAATCAAGAAGGAGCATCAAGTGTTGATGGTCAACAAGACCACCAGTTTCAAGAAAAATGGTAAAGGGAAGAAGAAAGGGAACTTCAAGAAGAACAGCAAACAAGTTGCTGCTCAAGAGAAGAAACCCAAGTCTGGACCTAAGCCTGAGACTGAGTGCTTCTACTGCAAAGGGACTGGTCACTGGAAGCGGAACTGCCCCAAGTATTTGGCGGATAAGAAGGATGGCAAGGTGAACAAAGGTATATGTGATATACATGTTATTGATGTGTACCTTACTAAAGCTCGCAATAGCACCTCGGTATTTGATACTGGTTTTGTTGCTAATATTTGCAACTCAAAACAGGGACTACGTATTAAGCGAAGATTGTCTAAGGACGAGGTGATGATGCGCGTGGGAAATGGTTCCAAAGTCGATGTGATCGCCGTCGGCACGCTACCTCTACATCTATCTTCGAGATTAGTTTTAGACGTGAATAATTGTTATTTGGTGCTAGCGTTGAGCATGAACATTATATCTAGATCTTGTTTGATGCCAGACTGTTATTCATTTAAATCAGAGAATAATGGTTGTTCTATTTATATGAGTAATATCTTTTATGGTCATGCACCCTTGAAGAGTGGTCTATTTTTAATGAATCTCGATAGTAGTGATACACATATTCATAATGTTGAAGCCAAAAGATGCAGCGTTGATAATGATAGTGCAACTTATTTGTGGAACTGCCGTTTATGTCATATTGGTATAAGCGCATGAAGAAACTCCATTCTGATGGACTTTTGGAATCACTTGATTATGAATCACTTGGTACTTGCGAACCATGCCTCATGGGTAAGATGACTAAAACGCCGTTCTCCAGAACTATGGAGCGAGCAACAGATTTGTTGGAAATCATACATACTGATGTATGTGGTCCGATGAATGTTGAAGCTCGTGGCGGGTATCGTTATTTTCTCACCTTCACAGATGATTTGAGCAGATATGGGTATATCTACTTGATGAACATAAGTCTGAAACATTTGAATAGTTCAAAGAATTTCAGAATGAAGTGGAAAATCATCATAACAAGAAAATAAAGTTTCTATGATCTGATCGTGGAGGAGAATATTTGAGTTACGAGTTTGGTCTTCATTTGAAACAATGCGGAGTAGTTTCGCAACTCACGCCACCCGGAACACCACATCGTAATGGTGTGTCCAAACGTCGTAATTGTACTTTACTAGATATGGTACGATCTATGATGTCTCTTACTGATTTACCGCTATCGGGTTATGCTTTAGCATTCACGTTAAATAGGGCACCATCTAAATCCGTTGAGACGGCGCCTTATGAACTATGGTTTGGCAAGAAACCAAAGTTATCGTTTCTTAAAGTTTGGGGCTGCGATGCTTATGTGAAAAAGCTTCAACCTGATAAGCTCGAACCTAAATCGGAGAAATGTGTCTTCATAGGATACCCAAAGGAGATTGTTGGGTACACCTTCTATCACAGATCCGAAGGCAAGACATTTGTTGCTAAGAATGGATCCTTTCTAGAGAGGGAGTTTCTCTCGAAAGAAGTGAGTGGGAGAAAAGTAGAACTTGATGAGGTAGCTGTACCTGTTCCCTTATTGGAAAGTAGTCCATCACAGAAACCGGTTCCTGTGACACCTACACCAATTAGTGAGGAAGCCAATGATGATGATCATAAAACTTCAGATCAAGTTACTACCGAACCTCATAGGTCAACCAGAGTAAGATCCGCACCAGAGTAGTACGGTAATCCTGTTCTGGAGGTCATGTTACTTGACCATGATGAACCTACGAACTATGAGGAAGCGATGATGAGCCCAAATTCCGCAAAATGGCTTGACGCCATGAAATCTGAGATGGGATCCATGTATGAGAACAAAGTGTGGACTTTGGTTGACTTGCCCGATGATCGGCAAGCCATCGAGAATAAATGGATCTTCAAGAAGAAGACTGACACTGACGGTAACGTTACTGTCTACAAAGCTTGACTTGTTGCGAAAGGTTTTCTACAAGTTCAAGGAGTTGACTACGATGAGACCTTCTCACCCGTAGCGATGCTTAAGTCCGTCTGAATCATGTTAGCAATTGCCGCATTTTATGATTATGAAATTTGGCAAATAGATGTGAAGACTGCATTCCTGAATGAAGTTAGGCGAAGCCCTGCGTCGGTAGCAATATCATCACCGTCATCACACCGCCGTGCTGACGGAACTCTAATGTGAAGCTCTGTTGGATCGGAGTTCGTGGGACGTCATCGAGCTGAACGTGTGCTGAACTCGGAGGTGTCATACGTTCGGTACTTGGATCGGTCGGATCGTGAAGACGTACGAGTACATCAACTGTGTTCTCATAACGCTTTCGCTTACGATCTACGAGGGTACGTGGATACTCTCCTCTCTCGTTGCTATGCATCACCATGATCTTGCGTGTGCGTAGGAATTTTTTTGAAATTACTATGTTAGCCAACAATTACTTCTACTACTATGGCTAATGATTAGCAATAAAGTAAAGTAATTACATGGCGTTTTCATTGACACGCAGGTCATACAATAAATTAAGACAACTCCTATGGCTCCTGCCAGTTGTCATACTCATCGCCATGCAAGTCGTGATTCCTATTATAAGAATATGATCAATCTCATACATCACATATATCATTCATCACATCCTTTTGGCCATATCACATCACATAGCATACCCTGCAAAAACAAGTTAGACGTCCTCTAATTGTTGTTGCATGTTTTACATGGCAGCTAAGGGTTTCTAGCAAGAACATTTCTTACCTACGCAAAAGCCACAACAGTGATATGCCAATTGCTATTTACCCTTCATAAGGACCCTCTTCATCAAATCCGATCTGACTAAATTGTGAGAGACAGACACCCGCTAGCCACCTTATGCATCAAGTGCATGTCAGATAGTGGAACCAGTCTCACGTAAGCGTGCGTGTATGGTCGGTCCAGGCCGCTTCATCCCAAAATGCCACCGAATCAAGATAGGACTAGTAACGGTAAGCAAATTGAACAAATCGTCGCCCACAACTACCTTGTGGTCTACTCGTGCATAGAATCTACGCATAGACCTAGCTCATGATGCCACTGTTGGGGAAAGCAGTAATAATTCAAAATTTTCCTACCTGTCACCAAGATCAATCTAGGAGATGCTAGAAACGAGAGAGAGGGATTGCATCTTCATACCCTTGAAGATCGCTAAGCGAAAGCGTTACAAGAACACGGTTGATGGAGTCGTACTCGCGGCGATTTGATGACCCACAAGTATAGGGGATCTATCGTAGTCCTTTCGATAAGTAAGAGTGTCAAACCCAACGAGGAGCAGAAGGAAATGATAAGCGGTTTCCAGCAAGGTATTCTCTGCAAGTACTGAAATAAGTGGTAACAGATAGTTTTGTGATAGGATAATTTGTAAAGAGCAACAAGTAACAAAAGTAAATAAAGTGCAGCAAGGTGGCCCAATCCTCTTTGTAGCAAAGGACAAGCCTGGACAAACTCTTATATAGAGAAAAGCGCTCCCGAGGACACATGGGAATATCGTCAAGCTAGTTTTCATCACGTTCATATGATTCGCGTTCGGTACTTTGATAATTTGGTATGTGGGTGGACCGGTGCTTGGGTGCTGTCCTTACTTGGATAAACATCCCACTTATGATTAACCTCTATTGCAAGCATCTGCAACTACAAAAAAAGTATTAAGGTAAACCTAACCATAGCATGAAACATATGGATCCAAATCAGCCCCTTACGAAGCAACACATAAACTAGGGTTTAAGCTTCTGTCACTCTAGCAACCCATCATCTACTTATTACTTCCCAATGCCTTCCTCTAGGCCCAAATAATGGTGCAGTGTTATGTAGTCGACGTTCACATAACACCACTAGAGGAGAGACAACATACATCTCATCAAAATATCGAACGAATACCAAATTCACATGACTACTAATAGCAAGACTTCTCCCATGTCCTCAGGAACAAACACAACTACTCACAAAGCATAATCATGTTCATAATCAGAGGGGTATTAATATGCATATAGGATCTGAACATATGATCTTCCACCAAATAAACCAACTAGCATCAACTGCAAGGAGTAATTAACACTACTAGCAACCTACTAGTACCAATCCCGGACTTGGAGACAAGAATTGGATACAAGAGATGAACTAGGGTTTTGAGAGGAGATGGTGCTGGTGAAGATTTTGATGGAGATTGCCCTCTCCCGGTGAGAGGAGCGTTGGTGATGACGATGGCGATGATTTCCCCCTCCCGGAGGGAAGTTTCCCCGGCAGAATAGCTCTACCGGAGCCCTAGATTGGATCCGCCAAGGTTCCGCCTCGTGGCGGCGGAGTTTCGTCTGAGGAGATGGCTTATGATTTTTCCCTCATCGAAAGACTCCATATAGCAGAAGATGGCCATCGGAGGGCCACCAGGGGGCCCACGAGGTAGGGGGCGCACCCCACCCTCGTGGGCATGGTGTGGCCCCCCTGGTGAACTTCTTGCGCTCAGTATTATTTATATATTCTGAAAACATCTTCCGTGAAGTTTCAGGACTTTTGGAGCTGTGCAGAATAGGTCTCTAATATTTGCTCCTTTTCCAGCCCAGAATCCCAGCTGCCGGCATTCTCCCTCTTTATGTAAACCTTGTAAAATAAGAGAGAATAGGCATACTTATTGTGACATAATTTGTAATAACAGCCCATAATGCAATAAATATCGATATAAAAGCATGATGCAAAATGGACGTATCAACTCGCCCAAGCTTAGACCTCGCTTGTCCTCAAGCGAAAGCCGAAATCGAAAAATATGTCCACATGTTTAGAGATAGAGGTGTCGATAAAAGTAAAATACGGACATGAGGGCATCATGATCATTCTTAGAACAGCAACTTACATAATTCTTGTCATATGATTTCTTATGATAGAGTAATAATTCAATCACAATTTCAAGTATGAATCGTAAACTTCATTGAAAACTAACAAACTATAATCTCAGTCATTGGAGCAATTGCAATTTATCATAACATAGGAAAGAGTCAATATATAAGAGCTTTTCAGCAAGTCCACATACTCAACTATCATATAGTCTTTCGCAATTGTTGACACTCACACAATACTTATGGGTATGGAGTTTTAATCGGACACAGAGAAAGATAGGGGCTTATAGTTTTGCCTCCCAACGTTTTACCTCAAGGGTAATGTCAACAATAATAGTTCATGAAAACTCACATCCAATTAGCCATATATACCAGGATCTTTCCAACATACTGTGCTTGCCAAAGGATAAAATGTAAAAAGGAAGGGTGAAGATCACCATGACTCTTATGCAAGGTAGGAGATAAAAGTAAAAGATAGGCCCTTCGCAGAGGGAAGCAGAGGTTGTCATGCGCTTTTATGGTTGGATGCACAAAATCTTAATGCGAAAGAACATCACTTTATATTGCCACTTGTGATATGGACCTTTATTATGCAGTCTGTCGCTTTTATTTCTTCCATATCACATGATTGTATAAAGCTTATTTTCTCCCACACTAATAAGTCATACATATTTAGAGAGCAATTTTTATTGCTTGCACCGATGACAACTTACTTGGAGGATCTTACTCAATCCATAGGTAGGTATGGTGGACTCTCATGGCAAAACTGGTTTGAGGGTATTTGGAAGCACAAGTAGTATCTTTACTTGGTGCGATGAATTTGGCTAGCATGAGGGGGAAAGGCAAGCTCAACCATGTTGGATGATCCATGACAATATGATTTATCTTGGATGTAAGAAAACATAACCCATTACGTTGTCTTCCTTGTCCAACGTCAACTCTTTAGCGTGTCATATTTTAATGAGTGCTCACAATCATAAAAGATGTCCAAGATAGTATATTTATATGTGAAGACCTCTCTTTCTTTATTACTTCCTATTACTTGCAACGATGACCAAAACTATGTTTGTCAACTCTCAACAACTTTTATTCATCATACTTTTTCTATGTGAGCTCATTACTCTCCATAAGATCCATATGATCTCTTTGTTTCCTTTTTTATTTATTTCTCTTTTCTTTTATTCACTTAGGATCATGGCAAAATAATCAAGCCCTTGACTCAACACTAATCTTTATTATATATAGCTCACGGACTCGATTACATCGAAGGATCATAAATTAAAACTCAAAACTAGATCATGCCATAAACTTTATCCTACTAGATCAAGATATTACCAAAAGGATCGAACTAAGAAAAACGGTAAAGATAAAAGTGATGGTGATACGATACCGGGGCACTCCCCCAAGCTTGGCAGTTGCCAAGGGGAGTGCCCATACCCATGTGATTATGTCTCCTTTGTTGGTGAAGAAGGTGGAGTTGTTGATGATGGATAGTCGCACATCGAGCGTAGGAGGTCTTCTAACTTGCGGATAATGCCTTTGAGTGCGATGATATGCTCCTTCAACAAAAAAAATTCACGTGTGAGATACTTATTTTGTATACGAGCTAACTCAATCATCTTGAAAGCTTCGATCTCATTTGGGGTAAGAAGATTGTGATCAAGTTGAAGGGTGTCTTCTGTTGCCGGAACTTGGTCCTCCATGGCCTTCTTGATCCCTTCATCCTTGTTGATCTCCATGGGTTCTTCTCTCTTCAGCTCTATATTCATTAGCCAAGCATCGTTGCCCTCATGGTTGGAGGAGGAGGGAGACGACATAGTGCCTGGCCTTGACAACCCTAACAGAAAACAGCTCGAAACAAGAACAGAGGATATTTGCGTGATACAGGAGTCAAAACCTTCGGGAGATTATATAATGAATTTTTACCGACCAAATTACGTGTCGTGTAAGAAAACGGAGTTCGGAGAGCACACGAGGTGCCCACGAGGTAGGGGGCGCGCCCAGGGGGGTAGGGTGTGCCCTCCGCTCTCATGGATCCCTCGTGTCCTTCCCGGACTGCTTCTTATTTTTCTATTTTTCTAAATATTCCAAAACGGAGAAATATTGCCTTTAAAACTGTTTTGGAGTCGGTTTACTTACCGTACCACATACCTATTCCTTTTCGGAGTCTGAAACGTTCCGGAAAGTGTCCCTTATGTATTCCTCCGGGGTTACGGTTTCAATAACATTGGTTTCAACGTTTATGGGATTACCTGAGATATAATGTTTGATTCTTTGACCGTTCACCACCTTCGGATTTGTGCCTTCGAAGTTGTTGATTTTTATGGCACCGGAACGATAGACCTCCTCGATAACGTAAGGACCTTCCCTTTTTAGAGAGAAGTTATCCTGCAAAAAAATTTAAACAAGAGTTGTATAGTAATACATAATCACCTACATTAAACTCGCGCTTTTGTATCCTTTTATCATGCCATCTTTTAACTTTTTCTTTAAACAACTTGGCATTTTCGTAGGCTTGGGTTCTCCATTCATCGAGTGAGCTAATATCAAATAACCTCTTCTCACCGGCAAGTTTAAAATCATAATTGAGCTCTTTAATAGCCCAATATGCCTTGTGTTCTAGTTCGAGAGGTAAGTGACATGCTTTTCCATAAACCATTTTGTACGGAGACATACCCATAGGATTTTTATATGCAGTTCTATAGGCCCATAATGCATCATCAAGTTTCTTGGACCAATTCTTTCTAGACCTATTGACAGTCTTTTGCAAAATTAATTTGAGCTCTCTATTACTCAATTCTACTTGACCACTAGACTGAGGGTGATAAGGAGATGCAATTCTATGATTAACATCATACTTAGCAAGCATTTTACGGAAAGCACCATGAATAAAATGTGAACCACCATCAGTCATTAAATATCTAGGGACTCCAAATCTTGGAAAAATAACTTCTTTAAGCATTTTAATAGAAGTGTTATGATCAGCACTACTAGCTGGAATATCTTCTACCCACTTAGTAACGTAATCAACAACAACTAAAATATGTGTATATCCATTAGAGGCAGGAAAAGGTCCCATATAGTCAAAGCCCCAAACATCAAATGGTTCAATAACGAGTGTATAGTTCATAGGCATTTCTTGACGTCTACTAATATTACCAATTCTTTGACATTCATCACAAGATAAGACAAACTTACGGGCATCCTTGAAGAGAGTAGGCCAATAAAAACCAGATTGCAATACCTTATGTGCAGTTCTATCTCCAGCATGGTGAACTCCATAAGCTTCGGAGTGACACTTGCGTAGGATCTGTTCCTGTTCATGCTCAGGTACACAATGTCTAATAACACCGTCTACTCCTTCTTTATAAAGATGTGGGTCATCCCAAAAGTAATGCCTCAAATCATAGAATAACTTTTTCTTTTGCTGGTATGTGAAACTAGGTGGTATGAATTTGGCAACAATGTAATTAGCATAATCAACATACCATGGAGCAGTATGAGAAGCATTTATGACATTTAATTGCTCATCAGGAAAGCTATCATCAATAGGTAGTGGGTCATCAAGCACATTTTCTAACCTAGACAAGTTGTCTGCAACGGGGTTCTCAGCTCCCTTTCTATCAACAATATGTAAATCAAATTCTTGTAGCAAGAGAACCCATCTAATAAGTCTAGGTTTAGCATCTTTCTTTTCCATAAGATATTTAATAGCAACATGATCAGTGTGAATAGTTACTTTAGAATCAACAATATAAGGTCTGAACTTATCACAAGCAAATACAACTGCTAAGAATTCTTTTTCAGTAGTAGCATAATTTCTTTGAGCATTGTCTAGGGTTTTACTAGCATATTGAATAACATTTAATTTCTTATCAACTCTTTGCCCTAGAACAACACCTACAGCATAATCACTAGCATCACACATAATTTCAAAGGGTAAATTCCAATCAGGTGGTTAAACAATAGGTGCAGAGATCAATGCTTTCTTAAGTATTTCAAATGCTTCTACACAATCATCATCAAAGACAAATGGTATATCTTTTTGTAATAAATTAGTCAGAGGCCGAGAAATTTTTGAGAAGTCCTTAATGAACCTCCTATAAAATCTGGCGTGACCAAGGAAACTTTTTATACCTTTGATGTCCTTGGGGCATGGCATCTTTTCAATAGCATCAACCTTGGCTTTATCAACTTCAATACCTCTTTCAGAAACTTTATGCCCCAAGACAATACCTTCATTAACCATAAAGTGGCACTTTTCCCAATTCAAGACAAGATTAGTTTCTTCACATCTCTGCAAAACTCGATCAAGGTTTCTCAAGCAATCATCAAAAGAAGATCCATAGACGGAGAAATCGTCCATGAGAACCTCACAAATCTTTTCACAAAAGTCAGAGAATATAGCCATCATGCATATTTGAAAGGTAGAAGGTGCATTACATAAACCAAAAGGCATACGTCTATAAGCAAAAGTACCAAAAGGGCAAGTAAAAGTTGTCTTTGATTGATCCTTGGCTGACAAAGGTATTTGAGAGAAACCAGAATAACCATCTAGAAAGAAAAAATGTGTATGTTTGGATAATCTTTCTAGCATTTGATCGATAAAAGGTAAGGGGTAATGATCCTTTTTAGTGGCCTTATTTAATTTGCGGAAATCAATTACCATCCTATTGAAAGTACATGTAGTCCCCATGTGTGGTTTTGGTAATTGATGACAATCCTAATGGACTAATGTTTGCATTGAGTTATACATTTGAAGGAAAGTTCCATTTCCAATGCATGAAGAATATTGGATGAACTAAAGGATGTTTGTTCCATGGTGATGCAAGAAGGAGATAGAATGGATTCGAAATGAATGCCATATACATATTGTTGTGCATGCATCAAGGCTTATGGGTTGAACCATGATGAATCAAGATATTGGGAGAATGATTAAAGAGAAAATTCTACATATGCTTGAAGATAGGATCAATATGAGCTCATATGTTGAGTCATGGATTATTATGTCTTGAAGCAAGTAATTCAAGTGAAGAATTCATTGTGCCTCTCAAGATACTATGTTGGAGCATGAGAACGAGAAAATGATGTCCAATATGATATTCAAGGAGAAACTTGATATGGTCATGGTGAATTGAGATATTGGTTATTATGTCTTGAAGAAATGAAGCATAGTGAAGATACCAATAGGGCCTTCAAGACATAAATATTAATCATGGAGCAAAGATAAATGTTGACCAATATAAAGATTAAAGATTGACCTCTAAGATGGTCAACATACAAGCGCATATCATGTGCCACATGAGATCTTGTGGTATGGTAAGAATTTATCGATTGCGCTTTGTATACTAACCCATACTATGTGTTGTTTATGTTATGTGGGTTAGGTAATTCTCATGAGCTTGGTGCTTATAAGAAAGCTTGGTGCTCATCAAATTATGTCATCAAGTAATTAATGATGATGGACAAGTAAAGATGAATGCAAAGCAAAGCTTTCCACATTGTGTATGGGGGAGCTACTTGAAGACTTCCCCAATGTCTTGCCTTCAACTTGAGACATGAAGAAACATCAATATAAAGCTCAAGTGAAAGGCTCTAGTCAAAGGTATTAGTTCCTTTGGCTTTAGATGTGAGGATCGATGACCATCGAAAAGGATATATGTTCAAGAATGAGTTTTCGGTAGCTATCTAGTATAGTTTTTTTATGATTCTTGAGTTATAGGGATCCCGCACTATTAAGAGGGGATCAAAGGGGTTAGTGATGGATTTGCTCAAGTCAACATCATCTATTTCTATTCTTCTCACATCATATTCCAACATAGGCATATTTCACTCCTATCCAATACAAATACAATATGCCTACATATCTCAAAAGAAAATCCAAAGCCAACTAGGTTCCCCAAAGTATATGTCTAACCTTTCCATACTTTGCACCCTCCATTTTGGTTTATCTTGGGTGGTTCTCTATATGAGGACCTAGAGCTTTTCCATAGCTTCAAAACGAGCCCAAGATCATCAAAATCGGAGTTCGGATGTGAAAGTTATGCATGTTTTAGTTTTGGGGTTCCTGCTGTTATTTTGGCCGGACGTCCGGTAACGTCCGGAAATCTGGTGCGCCGATCCAGAAGCAAACAGACGGATTTCCGGTACTTATCGGACATCCGGTGCCCGGATGTCCGGCAAGTGTCGGATGTCCGACAAACCTGTTTCACAAATATCCTGCTACATTCGTCTGATGGCATGCTACGGCCGTCGGACGTCCGGTGCCACCGGATTACCGGACGTCCGACACTTTCCTGAGTAGAATTCTCCCTAACGGCCACATTTGGGGCCACACTATAAATACCCCTTCACTACTTCGTGGAGGGGTTGAGCAACACAGCTATCTTGACCCACACTTCTCCGTCTCCTTTCTCCTACCTCAAATCTTAGATCCCGGAGAGATTTGTGAGAGTTCTTAAGAGAGATTCCACTCAAGTGAAGATCCACTCCCTCTCCTTCTCTTGACCAAAGGAATTCGTGATTTGAGCAAGTCTTGAGCATTTCCCCTTTGTTCTTGTTACTCTTGGAGGTTGGAGATTCCTAGGAGGTAGGAGTGCTCCGGTGAGGAATCAACTTGTGATTTGTCCCCCGGAAAGTTTGTGAAGGTTTGGAGGCCGCCTCAAGGTCTACCACTAGTGGATGAGAATCTCCTTCGTGGTGATATATCAAGGAGAATAGGGTGAGCCTTCGTGGCGTTGGTGTGCCTTCGTGGTAACATCCACCTCTCTAACGGTGACTAGCTTCCCTCCAAGGAAGTGAACATCGGGATACATCCTCGTCTTCGTGACTTTGGTTATCCCTAACCCTAACTCCTTACTTGTGGTTTACTTTGGTCACTTGACCGTGCATTCACTATATCTTGTTGTCCTCATTATATTGTGTTGGTCATTCCCTTGAAGAGATTATTTAGGCCTACACTTTATATTCGTAATTCATACTTTCTACTATTGTTCTATCTTATGCTTAGTGTGAATTGCTAGCTTGTAACATTCATTTCCATATCTTGTGACATAACTTGTGTAAGCTCGTAGTGCTTACTTGAGTTTGCTTGTATCATTCAACTCCATATATTGTGATACAATTTGTGTAAGCTTGTATTGCTTACTTGTGGTTGTGTGTATTATTCATTTCCATATCTCGTGATATACATTGAGTAAGTTTGTGTGACTTACTTGTGCTTACTCATATCCTCGTTGTTCTCATCTTGTTTATCCTAAGTTGTTGGTGCACTTAGTGAGCCTAGTATATTTAGGATTTGTTATTGAAAAGTATCCGCTTAGTTTATTTCCGCATTAGGATATAGCCAAATCCGTAAAAGATTTTAAAACGCCTATTCACCCCCCCCCCTCTAGGCGACATCGTGATCCTTTCACCTATAACCTGTAATAATTCTTTGAGGAATCAATTCATCTTTATCATTATGAACGACAGTAATACCTCCCTTCTTAGGGACACAATGGACATGACTTACCCACTGACTATCAGCAATGGGATAGATTATACCTGCCTCAAGGAGCTTTAATATTTCCTTTCTTACCACTTCTTTCATTTTAGGATTCAGCCGTCGTTGATGATCACGAACTGGTTTAGCATCTTCTTCCAAATTTACTTTATGTTGACATAGAGTGGGACTAATGCCCTTAAGATCATCAAGAATATACCCAATAGCAGCACGGTGCTTCTTCAGAGTTTTCAATAATCTCTCTTCCTCATGCTTTGAAAGTTTAGCACTAATAATAACAGGATATATCTTTTTTCTCATCAAGATAAGCATATTTAAGAGTATCAGGCAACAGTTTAAGCTCAAACACGGGATCACCCTTGGGTGGAGGAGGATCCCCTAGGATTTCAACAGGCAAATTGTGTTTCAGAATAGGTTCCTGTTTAAAGAACACTTCATCTATTTCCCTTCTTTCGTTCATAAACATATCATTTTCATGGTCTAGCAAATATTGTTCTAAAGGATCACTAGGAGGTACGGCGATAGAAGAAAGACCAATAATTTCATCCTTACTAGGTAATTCTTCTTCACGGTGTTGTCTACTAAATTTAGAGAAATTAAATTCATGAGACATATCATCTAAACCGATAGTAACAGCATCCTTTTTGCAATCTATCTTAGCATTAACAGTGTTTAAGAAGGATCTACCAAATATAATGGGACAAAAGCTATCTTGTGGGGAACCAAGAACAAGAAAATCAGCAGGATATTTAGTTTTCCCACACAAGACTTCAACATCTCTAACAATTCCCATTGGTGAAATAGTATCTCTATTGGCAAGTTTAATTGTGACATCAATATCTTCTAACTCAACAGGTGCAATATCATGCACAATTTCTCTATATAGGTCAATAGGTATTGCACTATCACTGGCACCCATATCACATAAGCCATGATAACAATAATCTCCTATTTTAACAGAAATAACAGGCATGCCTACCATAGGTCTAGGTTTATCTTTAGCACAAGGTTTAGCAATTCTAGCAGTTTCATCACAGAAATAAATGACATGCCCATCAATATTATCAGCCAAAAGATCTTTAACAATAGCAATATTAGGTTCAACTTTAACTTGCTCAGGAGGTGTATATGTTCTAATATTGCTTTTACGAACCACAGTTGAAGCTTTAGCATGATCCTTTATCCTAACAGGGAAAGGTGGTTTTTCAACATAAGAAGTAGGAACAATAGGATCATTATAAGTGATAGTCTTTTCTTCAACTTTAATAGATGCAGCTACTTTTACTTCTCTGGGAGGATGATATTTAAACCACTTCTCCTTGGGGAGATCAACATAAGTAGCAAATGATTCACAGAAAGAAGCTACTATCTTAGAGTCAAGTCCATATTTAGTGCTAAATTTACGGAAAACATCGGTATCCATAAAATATTTAACACAATCAAACTTAGGTGTCATACCTGACTCCTTACCTTCGTCGAGGTCCCAATCTTCAGAGTTGCGTTTAATTCTTTCCAATAAATCCCATTTGAATTCAATAGTCTTCGTCATAAAAGAGCCGGCACAAGAAGTATTGAGCATGGTGTGATTGTTATCAGAAAGCCAAGCATTTAAATTTTGAATAATCATCTCTTTTGAGAGCTCATGATTGGGGCATGAATATAACACTGATTTTAAGCCTCCCCCAAGCTTGAGCGATGCTTTCTCCTTCGCGAGGCCAAAAATTATATATATAATTGCGATCACGATGAACAAGATGCATAGGGTAAAACTTCTAATGAAATTCCAGTTTCAATCGTTTGTAGTTCCATGACCCCGTATCATCACATAGCCTATACCATGTCAATGCATCTTCCTTCAAAGATAAAGGGGAGACCTTCTTCTTAATAACATCTCTGGGTACACCTGCAAGCTTAAATAATCCACAAACTTCATCAACATATATTAGGTGCTCATCAGGATGCATTGTTCCATCTCCTGCAAAAGGATTAGCTAGCAGTTTTTCTATCATACCCGAAGGAATTTCAAAGCAGACATTTTCATTTTCAGTAGGTTCAGTAGGTTGACGAGCAACTCTTTGCTCTACTGGTCGGGGTGAAGATACCCCGAACAAGCCCCTCAGAGGATTACTTTCCATAGTAACAAGTGACAGTAAATTTCAGCACACTATATAAATTTCCCTTACCAAATTCCACCTACCAAAGGCGCTTCACTCCCCGGCAACAGCGCCAGAAAAGAGTCTTGATGACCCACAAGTATAGGGGATCTATCATAGTCCTTTCGATAAGTAAGAGTGTCGAACCCAACGAGGAGCAGAAGGAAATGATAAGCGGTTTCCAGCAAGGTATTCTCTACAAGTACTGAAATAAGTGGTAGCAGATAGTTTTGTGATAGGATAATTTGTAACGAGCAACAAGTAACAAAAGTAAATAAAATGCAGCAAGGTGGCCCAATCCTTTTTGTAGCAAAGGACAAGCCTGGACAAACTCTTATATAGAGAAAAGCACTCCCGAGGACACATGGGAATATCGTCAAGCTAGTTTTCATCATGTTCATATGATTCGCGTTCGGTACTTTGATAATTTGGTATGTGGGTGGACCGGTGCTTGGGTGCTGTCCTTACTTGGACAAACATCTCACTTATGATTAACCTCTATTGCAAGCATCCGCAACTACAACATAAGTATTAAGGTAAACCTAACCATAGCATGAAACATATGGATCCAAATCATCCCCTTACGAAGCAACGCATAAAGTAGGGTTTAAGCTTCTGTCACTCTAGCAACCCATCATCTACTTATTACTTCCCAATGCCTTCCTCTAGGCCCAAATAATGGTGAAGTGTTATGTAGTCGACGTTCACATAACACCACTAGAGGAGAGACAACATACATCTCATCAAAATATCGAACGAATACCAAATTCACATGACTACTAATAGCAAGACTTCTCCCATGTCCTCAGGAACAAACGTAACTACTCACAAAGCAGAATCATGTTCATAATGAGAGAGGTATTAATATGCATATAGGATCTGAACATATGATCTTCCACCAAATAAACTAACTAGCATCAACTCCAAGGAGTAATTAACACTACTAGCAACCTACTAGTACCAATCCCGGACTTGGAGACAAGAATTGGATACAAGAGATGAACTAGGGTTTTGAGAGGAGATGGTTCTGGTGAAGATGTTGATGGAGATTGCCCTCTCCCGATAAGAGGAGCATTGGAGATGACGATGGCGATGATTTCCCCCTCCCGGAGGGAAGTTTCCCCGGCAGAACAGCTCTGCCGGAGCCCCAGATTGGATCCGCCAAGGTTCCGCCTTGTGACGGCGGCGTTTCGTCCGATAAGATGGCTTATGATTTTTTCCTCATCGAAAGACTCCATATAGCAGAAGATGGCCATCGGAGGGCCACCAGGGGGCCCACGAGGTAGGGGTCGCGCCCAGGGGGTAGGGCGCGCCCCCACCCTCGTGGGCAAGGTGTGGCCCCCTGGTGAACTTCTTGCGCTCAGTATTTTTATATATTCTGAAAACATCTTCCGTGAAGTTTCAGGACTTTTGGAGCTGTGCAGAATAGGTCTCTAATATTTGCTCCTTTTCCAGCCCAGAATCCCAGCTGCCGGCATTCTCCCTCTTTATGTAAACCTTGTAAAATAAGAGAGAATAGGCATAAGTATTGTGACATAATGTGTAATAACAGCCCATAATGCAATAAATATTGATATAAAAGCATGATGCAAAATGGACGTAACACGATTCAAATCGCGGAAGATCCGATCAAGCGCCGAACGGACGGTGCCTCCGCGTTCAAAACACGTACAGCCCGGGGACGTCTCCTCCTTCTTGATCCAATAAGGGGAGAGAAGAAGTTGAGGGAGAACTCCGGCAGCACGACGGCGTGGTGGTGGTGGTGGAGCTCGTGGTTCTCCGGCAGAGCTTCGCTAAGTGCTACGGAGGAGGAGGAGGTGTTGGAGGAGGGAGGGGTTGCGCCAGGGATGGGGTGCGGCTGCCGTCCCACCCCCTCTATTTATAGGGTGAAGGGGAGAGGGGGTCGACCCCCCTAGATGCATCTAGAGGGGGGCGGCCAAGGGGGGAGACTTGCCCCTCAAGCAAGGTGGGAGGTGCCCCCTCCCCCTAGGGTTTCCAACCCTAGGCGCCTTGGGCCCTTGGGGGCGCAGCGGCCCACTAGGGGCTGGGTCCCTCCCATATTCAGCCCATTAAGTCCCCCGGGGCAGGTGGCCCCACCTGGTGGACCCCCGGACACCTTTCGGTGGTCCTGGTACAATACCGATAACCCCCAAAATTGTTCCAGCGATTGAAACTGGACTTCCCATATATAAGTCTTCACCTCTGGACCATTCCGGAACTCCTCGTGACATTCGGGATCTCATCTGGGACTCCGAACAACCTTCGGTAACCACATACAATTTCCCATAACAACTCTAGCGTCACCGAACATGAAGTGTGTAGACCCTACGGGTTTGGGAACCATGTAGACATGACCGAGACATCTCTCCGGCCAATAACCAACAACGGGATCTGGATACCCATTTTGGCTCCCACATGTTCCATGATGATCTCATTGGATGAACCACGATGTCGGGGATTCAATCAATCCCGTATACAATTCCCTTTGTCCATCAGTATGTTACTTGCCCGAGATTCGATCATCGGTATCCCCATACCTCGTTCAATCTCATTACCGGCAAGTCTCTTTACTCATTCCGTAACGCATGATCCCGTGACCAACTCCTTAGTCATTTTGAGCTCGTTATGATGATGCATTACTGAGTGGGCCCAGTGATACCTCCTCGTCATACGGAGTGACAAATCCTAGTCTCGATTCGTGCCAACCCAACAGACACTTTTGGAGATACCTGTAGTGCACCTTTATAGTCACCCAGTTACGTTGTGAAATTCAATACACCCAAAGCACTCCTATGGTATCCGGGAGTTGCACAATCTCATGGTCTAAGGAAATGATACTTGACATTAGAAAAGTTCTAGCAAACGAACTACACGATCTAGTGCTATGCTTAGGATTGGGTCTCGTCCATCACATCATTCTCCTAATGATGTGATCCCGTTATCAACGACATCCAATGTCCATGGTCAGGAAACCACAACCATCTATTAATCAACGAGCTAGTCAACTAGAGGCTTACTAGGGACATATTCTGGTCTATATATTCACACATGTATTACGGTTTCCGGTTAATACAATTATAGCATGAACAATAGACAATTATCATGAACAAGGAAATATAATAATAACTATTTTATTATTGCCTCTAGGGCATATTTCCAACACCACAACCATGCCCGGGGCCGCCGGCTCAGCTTTCCCTCGCCGACGAGAAGCAACCGCGTCATGGGTGGCCAAATTGCGGTGGATACAAGCCCCACAACCCAAGCTACATCCTTGTCGCGAGATCATCCGTGTAGATCACTATGAGCTGCTACCCATGAATGCAGAAGAGGTCGAGGTCGCTGGATGCATTCATGCAATCACCCACGCCAGATCCGAGCAGACGGGGCCCGATTTGTCAGGTCAAGCACCGTCATTCACATGCAGAGGTCAAGACAAATCAGAGCAAGGAAGCCATAGTCCTCCAGCCTCGTACCGTGCATGGACGGTACCTGGCATCGCCGGAGAACGCTGATCGCCATGCCGCCGCACCAGCGTGAAAGGAGCGGCCTCGCCGCCATTTTCCCTCAAGGTAAAGCCTGACAGCGCCTTCTGATGGCGGTGAGGGGAGAGGGCGTAGAAGCCGGGGTTTCGATGGCTGTGGGATTGGGGTTCCGCCCGAGCCGCCCCTGATAGGAACAACGCGAGGGCTTCATAGCTTTTTCTGGAAAACAAGTACTCGAGTATGCATCTAACACATACTAAAATGTATTTTAACTAATACAACAAAAAAGTTTCAACCTTTCAAACACATGACAGGCAAGAAAGGAAATTTGCTTGTTCACGACACAATATGCTAACAGTTCTTTGGACTTCATCATAGTCAAGAATAGTGAACTATCGCAAACACAAGAGGGCGATGAAGATGATCGAACTTCTAGGGGGTCGTGCGTATTGACAAAGTTTAGTGTGGGGCTAGAGATTTTTAATTAAGCCTCTTCCTCACACACCCCGAAAGTTAATCTAGCAACAAGAATTATCACCTTGATGGTAGACGTCGGTAGTTATAGTTCTCCGGAAACCGTAGAAGCCACGTAATTGAAATTTGCCAAACCGATTAGAGGACGTCTAACTTGGTTTTGCAAGATGCACGTGATGTGGTATAGCCTTCGTCATGATAATGAGCTTATGTATGATATGGTTATATGATGTAACGTTAAGTGGTCTGCGCGTGACAGTATGACATGATGGCTGGAGCCAAGTGATTGTCACTTTAATGACCTGCGTGTCAACCTTGTTATTATTCCAACGAAAGTGACAGACGTGGTAAAGAGGACCCCAGAGCAAGGTGGCTTCACCAGGCGCAGGAGACCAAAAGTGTTGCCACAACATTTTTCATATTGGTGCCACGTCGACGCTTTCAGAAATTTTTGTGAAGATCTTAGAGGATCATGAAGACATCTCCGACGCCCAGTGCTATACCATATCATGCTATTATGAATTTCCTAAGATGTTTATCCCTTTCTGATTGCACCCTTTTGATTGCGCAATAGTTTTTTTTATTGGGGTGATCTCTCACAGAAAATATCAAGTTATAAGTGCTCTTCCTAGTGTAGCAACCATCTGCAACACGTAGCTGTTCGAAGTATGTCATGTCTACATGAGTACAAACGGACTGTAAGGTGTAAGGCGGGTGAAGGTTAGACCTCACAAGCAGTAAACACTCGATTATATTGAAGTTCTAGCAAAATCGTTCTGAGCTCGGAGCACGAAGCATCGAAAGATGAACGAGAGTCATATGGAGATATGATCGGCAATTTTTCCTACCGATTGAAGTTCACGTCATCATCAGTGATTCCACATCAATGGTTGTGAATAAGATCAGGGTCTTGTATCACTCACTTTCAATTATGAGAGATACTGATTTGAGTGGGAGTGCACTTTATATTAAATTTGTTTAAACACTAGAGCAAATTAATTATGAACAATGTCTAAGTGAATCTTGTGTTTATCATTGTAGATCAATGGTTGGCAACATTTTCAACTTAGCCTCCATGTTAGAGAAAGAAAAGTTGGCTGCAAATGCTATGCAGATTGGATCCGGAACCCGAGATTTGTTCTCAGGAGTGCTAAGAAAGAGTATGCACTGGATCAGCCCCTTGGCGATCCTCCCGCCCCAGGTGTGTTGCAAGAAAGTGAAGCTGTTTTGGACGAAAAAGGGTTTCCCCCCGCTTTATATATAAAGCAATCAACACCACAATATATCTGAGCAAGCCAATACAAACACACACCACTTCACACAACACACACCCATACCCAAGGCAAGATACAAAGGTGCCGAGCACTGACACACCACCCCAACAACAACCAAGCTAACTAAGACACTTGACGTCGATGGAGACCTCCACGGAGTGCAAGTCACCGTGAAGAAGTGAAGCCAGACACGGACGAAGCATGGGCTCCTCGACGGTGCCTCCAAGAAGGGCACGACACCATGGTGTTGTCACCGTCCGATCGCGAAGATCAAGTTTTCACCCGGAGCAGCATGGAGAGGAGGAGAGGCTGCGACGGAGCCTTCATGAACCATCGTCTTTCCTAATAATCAATATACTCAACAGGAACCATCGTCGGTCCGACGTGGCGGACGCGTCCAGGCGCCCTCATGTCCATCCTATATTTGGATTGGATACGAAGGGTGCCAGACAACCCGGATGTTTGAGAGTCATCTGAGGCGTACGTCTGGTACGAATTTTTGTGACCGGTAAGTGACCGGGCCGTCCGCCCGAGCGTTTGAAGTCGGTTTGGGATGCTCAGCTGTAGATGCTCTTACACAGTTTTGTGGCTAACTTTACTAATGTGGGTCAGCTAATCATCTATTCCCGGTGGAAACCAGATTGCATATTGCATTTTCATTTTTGTTTGATATTTTGATGGAATTAGTCATTGGTATTTTTGTTCCAAGTCGTTCTAAATTTCATGCCTTGATCACCATGTCTAAAAATACACCTTTATTTAACTGAAATGTTAAAAATCAAACGTTAGATTTAGGCATGACAGATCGAAGGTTTTTCATAGCAATTTATGTTGGCACGAGAATGACAAAATTAGTTTACAAGGGCGGCAATTTCAGGTAAAAATTGAATTGAGACTGATTTGCTTTCACCAACTAAACTTGCCATACTATGCCATGTCTAAAAATGTGACGTTTGTTAGATATTGTCTAAAAATCTGATGTTCGTTAAATACTTTGGTCCTTATATAAAACAACGGAGGGAGTGTATCCTAACCGCACCATCGAATCCCTTACTTTTCTTTCCCGCAATTAGAACTCTGTTGCCCTGTCATCTTATCTTAACGTGTGACCACCACTCACACCTCCCTATTTGTACCTCACTCTACCATTATGTTGTCACACCCTTCCTCAAGGGCAGGCACGAACTGAAGCACAGATCCCAGGCTAGAAGCATGTGGTTTGATACTTTTTTAGAAGCACAGTACAGACCGACCCAACATTGATAACACACTCTTTTGTAGTCACCGCACATACATTAGCTCTATAAGGACCTTTAAAAGACTAAACAGACATATCTTACAATTAATGAAGTCGTCATATACATCTCGTAGTCAACAGACACGGTCTAAAATAAATCCATGAAATAAGCAAACACTTGCGCTAAATCTAGAACTCGAACAAGTTGGTTTCATCATAAGGAAACTAGTCATCTAAGGTATGCTTAGTTCATGGGTTTCATGCTCATTTTTAGACTCCATCGCTTGTGTCGCTCCCAGGAGAGCAGTTCGGGCGAAACCCTAGTCGCTGCCCCCACCTATCCTCCCATATAACCAACTGCCTTCATTGGAGGAAGCTGGCGGGTAAAGCCTCACGCGATGGACGGAGGTCAACGGGTCCTCATCTCTTCTCGCCGCGGGAGGCCTCTGACCAAAGCATGGCGGTCGGACCTTGATGGCGGACACATCTGGCAGAGCATGGACACCGGGGCAACGACCCCAGGATTATTCGATGGTGGCTAGGCTGGTTTAACGGTGAGGGCAGCGATCCCGGCGTCGTTGCGGGCCTACGAAGTAGGGATGGCGGTAGCTTGCGGTAGGATGGTGGTGGCTCCCAACAACTACTGTTGTGTGGCAACGTAGCTGGTAGCTTGTCAAGTGGTGCGGATCTGGCCGTGATATGCTCGTTTTGTCGTCATCCCATGGTGGCGTAGGAGTTTGGCAATAGGGGCGGTGGCCCTAGTTCTTCAACGACGGCGTCCTCCGTGCTCGTGAGGACGACACGACGATTGGGTCTCGAGATGGTGAAGGCCTTCCGGGGTTGGCGGCGGGATGTTCGCGCCAACTCTAGGATCCGACTCGGCAGGATCTTATGCATGACGACTCTTGCGGCTACGCCAAGTCATACTCGTCGTTGGTTGGTGCTATGGACGATGACTAATGTGGAGGCGCCAAGTTATACCTGCAACCGACTGGTGCTACACTCGTTGGCTCCTATGCCTATAGAGGTGATAAGTCATACATGTTGTTGTTGGACTGAAAGTGGTGTGACAATGATGGGAAGTGGTATGGAGCATCTTTGTCTTCCGGTATCTCCTACAGAGGTAATCGATCGAGGCGTCGGTAGCCAGTCAAGGGTAATGTAAGATGCGGCTTCAACAACAAGTTTGCGTAATCCGATGAAAACACGAGATCTCTGATCAGGCTACGTTGATGCGTGCTTGCGTCGTGCCCTTGCTGAAAGTGGTGGACCGAAACTCAATTTGGGGATAAAAGTCCCGGGACTGGCCTATAGTTGGACTCGCCACTATCGGCGCACGTGCGGCGTTTTCTTCCTCGAAGGCTTACCTAGGAGATGTGTACTTTTTGTTTGTTTCGGTCTATTCACATAAGGCTAGTGGTTAACTTGTGAAGCTACTGCCGTGGGCACATGACCTTCGAGTTTCTTTTTCCGATCGAATTTATTCTACTGTTGGATTTTTTTAAGAAAGTGTATGGTCGTGCATCACTTAATGCAGAAGTCAGGATCATCCTCCTTTTTGAAAAAAAAACACTTTTAATCAACGCATGTTTGGCAAAATGAAAAATACAATACTTGGCATTCTACATTTCTCATTAATTATGTCCAACTCACAATGTTGAAAATAGGCATGTCACCTTTGTACAATTTGCAACAAAGCATCCTAGAAGTTGTTTCGTAGATGGAAAATTGCTTGTAACGTAGCCATCAGCTTTAAAAAGTGTTCCTCCACGATCGATCCAAGTTTATCTTGAGGAATAATGATGCGATTGTTAGGAAATTTCCGGGCAAAATGGTAGCCAGTGCAGTGCAGAGTGCAGACCAGCAGGGGCGGCTAGGCAAGGCGACCACAGTAATAAAGGGAGGAAAGCGACGCTGCCGACTTTGCCTCCCCCACTCCAATAATCGCTCTCTAATTAATCACCACTCTCCCACTAATCAATTTTGCTTACCCCACCCACCGTGACCGCGCTGATTGACGAGGCGGCCGGACACACCCCTCTATAAATCTCGGTCTCCCTCTCGCTCGCTTACTGCCTTCCTAGCGTGCTTCGTTCACCAATCGCCAACCTCTCTCTCTCTCTCTCTCTCTCTCTCTCTCTCTCTCTCCCCGATCTGTCGGGATTTTCACGAGGAGGATCTAGCACGCGCCGGAGATGGTGGCCCCGATCGCGGTGGCGTCGGCGGGGCTGGGGATGTTGGCGGGGGTGGCCATGGCCAACAGGTCCATGCAGGAGGGGAGGCCCGCGGCGGCGGTGCGGTGGCCGCTGCTGCAGAAGCCGCGGTGCGCCACATGCAGCGGGACGGGAAGGGTGGAGTGCCTGTGCTCCCGGTGGTCCGACGGGGACGGCTCAGGCTGCCGGACCTGCGCGGGCACCCGGAGGATGCCTTGCCGGAGCTGCGGCGGGTCCGGGACCGGACGCCGGGCGCCCGTGCGGATCGCCACCGCCTCCGCCACGCCACTCCGGCCACGGGCGAGCACGCGGTGATCGGCTCAGCTCGCGATCCGCGGCCGCGGCGCTCGATTTTGTTTTCTTGAGTTAGAAATAGTAGTATTTGTAATACAGTGTGTTATAGAACAGAACCGAATAGGGGTTTGATAGAATATAGCAAGTGAATTAGTAATGATTCCTGCCGGCCTCTTGCTGTTACTGAATCGAGCCTTGTCGCGATGAATATCTGCGCCTGAATATCTCGTGACTTCGGGCGGATGAATTTCCAAGGAATTGTTGTGCTGAAAGAATTTTTACGAGCAAGGAATGTGTCCATCCAGGCATCTAGCCAACCAACTTGGTCAGTTTTGCAGAGCGCTACTGGTGCTAAAACTTGCAGAGGATGAGCTGGGCTGCCGAGGCACACACACGCCTACACGCCAGACCATCATCCCAAGCCAGTGGCGTCCGCTATACGTTCCCCCGAGATTTTTTCCAGTGTGACTCAGTTCCACCAGTGCTACGTGTGCCACAAGAATTTCCTCCTTCCACCGTTCGGAACGCTTGAATTTTCTCCTTTACTGCGTATACAAGTAGCACTAACGACATCACAGACATGGACATGTTTGAATTAGCCGGTGAATGGTGTGCGATCTTTAATAAGTAGGGTGGCACATCCTTGAGCTGTTGCACCACTGAAACCGACCAGCAACCGCATGCTCACCTGTCAATTGCGCCCACGGTTGCATAACACAATTGTCTGCCGCCAAATCAGTTGGCTCTCCGCAGAGTCGTCCTCCATCCAAATCAATGGCAACACCCGCAATTTATTTGGCCAACACATGTCCCTTTAACATTTATTTTTTATATATAATCTGTTTATGTTCCCGACTGTTCAGCAGATTGTAGTGGTTATTTTATTGCCCTCAAAACACAAAGATGAGCGTTGAGCTAAGCTATTAGGTGAACACATGAAACGCAATATCCAATGGAAGGGACCAAGTCTTGCTGGAGCTCCTCTTAAATGGTTAATATATTATGCAGTTGCGATAAGCATGGGCTTAGTACATCTTCTTCTTTTCCTATCAATTTTTTGGGATACTATTAAGCAGGACTTGCTCAATCTCTTTTGAGATTTTGAATTGACCCTGTTTCCTTATAAATTAAATTCCAGTCTCATCACCCCAAGGGCATCTCTAACGGCAACCAGCAAAAATTCTCTCGCATCCGTTCGCGGACAGGGCATGGATGCGAAAGGACATCATCCAACCGTATCCGCATATATTTTTACAGCAACCCGAACAACCGGATGAAATTCATGCAAACATGGCCGGATTTCATATAAACATGACGGATTTTATATAAAAACTAGATGATAACCCGCACGTTGTTGCGGGAATCGGCTGCAGTATATTTAGATGATATTTGATTGTGTGGAATATAAATATTTGGATTAGTAACATGTGAACCAAAATAAAAAAAATGTATACAACTTAGTATATTTTATTAGGTACAGTTGTAAAATATTTGTTGAATATAAGTAGAATAATAGAATGAATTTTTTTCCATGCATGGTTGCATGTGGTGGTTGGTTTTTTCCCATGCATGGTTGCATGATGAGGTGGGTCTTATCCCATTCATAATTGTATGGTGATGTGGCATGCTTGCATGTTGAGATAAATAAGTTAGTGGGGATGAATCTCTTAGGTATATAGGATGCCGGATTTTCAACATGACGGATTTCAGTACATTTACATCAACTAAGCGGTGCTAGTCTGGCTCTAGAGGTATAATAATACCTAATCAAAATCGCCGCCCGTGGATCCCTTTGTTTTCCTCATGTCCGGCAGCCAGATCACCGGACTGTCGGGAGTCTCAGAGGTATATGCTTCAACACAAAGGACGGCTCGCTTCCCCCATCACTCATCGAAGTGGAACCCTCGGCTGATGCTTCAACGGGAGGGGAAGGCGGCGCCTCCGCTTTCGTGGAGCCCATGTGGGATCGACAGAGGTCCTTGCAAGAGAAAAACCGGGCTAGACGCCGGCTGTGTATGTCGGCGTCGCATTGGCCGTGGCCTTCATGGGGCCCAAGCGGCGGACTTCCGTGTTATACTCCTCCTCGATGATGGCGGCGGAAGCGGAGGCGCCGGCCACCGACTCGTCGCGCTCCGTGCACTCGGCTTATGTCTCTACCTGCATGGCATAGTCGCAGGCATGGGAGGCACGGTCACAGGCACGGGAGGCGCAGTCGCAGGCACGGGGTGGCGCGGTATGATGCAGCATCGTCGAAGGCAGCCATGACGCTCGTGCCGTCGTGCTCCCCGCATGCTGGCGTGGAGCAACTCGCCACTTCTCATCGAGTGGGCCTGGAGCGGCAAGTTGCTAAACCACACGCCGGCTTGGGGCGACAATTTGCTCCGTCGAGTCTGGCACGGGAGGTAGAGTAGCGAGTTGCCTCGCTCGTATCCGGCCGGCTCGGTGGGCCACCAGCCGGTTTGTGTGCCGACAAACTGCTCTTCGAAAGGCATCAGAAGAGTGGTGAAGGAGGAGATGAGGGAGCGACGGAGGGGTGCGATTCTTGATGGGCGTCTGGCCTCGTTTAAATAGAGGGTGGACAGGAGGAGCTCAACTGGCATTGCGTTTAAATGTCGGCCCGCTCATGAACGGACGTGTGGCCGAAGTAAGTTTCTCGACTTCTAGGCGGGTTTAATGGAGGCGTATGAATGCGGCGAGGAGGCCTGTTCAGCTGGACGGGTAGCAGGCGGCACCCTCAGCCGGCGAACCGCTTCAATGGCGGAGGCAGTAAAAGGTCGTGTCCGCCCTAAGCCGCCTTCAATGCGGAGCAACACGCTCTACATCAGCATTAATGTGGGCAGCTGGCGCTAGGCGGGGTGCGTGCATGAGAGGGGAAGGGGTTTTTGGTGAGCCAGGGCGGTCAGAAGCGGGCTTGGGAGCGGTCCGAACTCCCGCAAACCTTCCCCACTTTGTATCTGGTTTGCGAGAGAAATCGCATCCGGACTGCCCCGCGGACCGGGTCTGGTCGGCGGTGGATGGCATCCGCGGTTCGGACAGCGCGACCCGAATGGTTGCGTAAGGCTTGAGGGTCGACGTTGGAGATGTCCTAAATTCCCAGAGGAGAGGCCAAAACTCTAAGGTTCCAACCTATTGCCCTCACCGGTGGGGAGCTACAGTGCCAAACCTGGACGGGCTAGTAAAAATGAAAATTCAATATTTTTGCACTCATGATCCAGTTTATTCTCAAGACTTTGTGTGGTGAGTACCCCCCTATATTTTCCATGGGATGTACGAGGCACATGCCTTTTGGTAACACGTAGCTAGTGACCCTCACTAACTGTGACTTCAAATTACTAACAAACTGGATAAGTGCTTCAATAGGCTTATTGATGGAAACCAAACTGCCTTCATTAGAGGCAGATATATCCTTGAAAATCTGGTCACAATTCATGAGATTATTCATATCAATAGATGATCGTTGATAACAGAGCTATGATGCAACTCCTAGAATGTTCGGCGAGGGGTTAAGACACTCCAAACACTCTACACATGCGACAAAGGACTTTACCCAGGTTCAGACCATTATGATGTTGTATACCCTATTTTTGATTTGGTGTTCTTCGTATATCGATTTCTTCTAACTCTTAGAAATGATCTCTCCCTCCCTTTATATGGCGTCAGGGGGAGTATCTTCTTACGACCATCAGGGGTTGACCCTCGCAACCCAAGGGGATGGGACGTAGTAGGTGAACACCCCTGTACCGTCACGTCACCATGCCCTGGGGTGCCAGGACTTCCCATGTCAACCGATCTGACAAGGCCTCGCCGTCCTCGACCATGTCGTTCGCCTGTTGAGGCTCGTTGCCTTTGTCATCCCATCTTGTCCCATCAGGCCCATGGCGTGCCCGGCCGGACAGGGATGGGCGAGCAGTCATGTCTCCTCCGTCTTCACAACGCTTCCCCATGATGGAGGTTGCATCTGTATGATGTCGCCAGGAGTTGGTCATTCGCTTCGAAGACAGGGAGCCCGATGTCTTCGAGGGCAAACAACATCCTCGGGGCGAGTTGCTGGGGGCATGGCTATCCGGGCTCGCTCGCGGAGCCCCCATCCCAACTCGCCCGACGAATGTTGCCGGGGTGCATTCACGACCTGACCAATCTGCATGGGGTGGGGACTGGGGACCCCTGCACTTACACCGCTGATGGTAGCAGAAGAGCGGGCCAAAGAACAGTTGGGCAGGTTGTCGAAACGTCAGCCGCCAGGCATGAAATCCGAGGCGTCCCGTCTAACCGGCGAACAATTTTGCTTCTTGGACTGGAATGATCATAAGTCGTCCCTTCGGCCAGTGGTACGACACAGGGAACGCCACCTCTACTGCCCTTCAAGGGAATTTAAGTCCTACAACCCCCTAATTCCCATTCCTTAACAACATGTTTGGTAAACACTCGGGTAGGGGAATGGGAGTTTGCACAAGGGTGTTTATGAAGGGATTAGGCATGGGAAAATAGATTTTTACTCCCATTCCCTTGTTTGACATATGATGAGAATTGGCGTGCGATAAAACTCTGCTCACGAATTAATAGGATACCCCTGGAAAGAAATCGGTGAGAATTGGCTTCCTCAACTCCCATTCCCTTTCCCACTTAAACTCCCATTCCCTCTAATTAAACAGTGGACTTTTAATCTCCTCACCCCTCAACTCTCATTCCCCATCTCTAATTTCCCCGAACCAAACACATTGTCAGGCCCATGCAAGCGCTCCTCCACCTATATAAAGGGGGTGGGGAACATGGGGGAAGCCTTCATTCATTAGCGTTCATTAAAGGCAAAACCATACATAATGCACAATCCCATCCCTCTGCTAGATTTCTTGGGCCAACCCATGTACGCACATTTCTATGAAGCTCCTAGACGGTTTTGGGGAGCTTCCAGAAGCTTCTATTTTTCTTTTATTTACGGTTTTTATCCAGTTTCTCTTCTTTCTTTTCTCATTTGCTTTTCTTTTCCTGTTTTAATTTTATTTTTCATTTTTAAAAAAATGCATGAACTTTTTTCAAATTTATGAATTTTTCTCAAATTCGTGTTTTTTAATTCAATTTTTTCTCAAATTCGTGAACTTTTTTGAAATCCATGAACTTCTTCACATTCATGATTTCTTTTTGAAATTTCACAAAAAACTTCAAATTCATGAAATTTTTAAAATTATGTAAACTTTATCTAATTCTTGAACTTTTTTTATTTTCACAAACTTTTTTCAAATTCACAATTTTAATTTTTTTTGTGAAACCTTCGGAAATTCACAATTTTAAAAAAAATATAAATTTTTAGCAGAATCACCGGTCAACTTTTCAATCTTTTCTTAGAACAAGTCAACTTCTTTATTTGTTTTTGTTTTGTTTTTTTAGAACAAGTCAACTTCTTTATTTGTTTTTGTTTTGTTTTTTTAGAACAAGTCAGCTTTCCAGTCTGCAGTGCGAGCTAGGCGTTGCTGGGCCGGCCCTCTATGGCCCGCATCGTGTGCCAGAGCCAGCGCGCTGAATACGAGTTGTCCGAGCCAGGCGCTAGAATTGTGTGGGTGACTGGTCGAGTGCGCCACCGCCTCCTGGAGTCGCCCTCGCCGCCGCTGCCACCGCCTCGCCAGCAAGGTAACCCTGGTGCTTGCTAGACTTGCAGCTGACCTGCTGATGTTGCTGGATTGCTTCTAGAAAGTGAAAAACAACAATGCCATCTGCGGGCAGTGGCATGTCATGCAGCCAATCTTTAATTGCTGGGAGTGCAAGCAACAGTATGATAAAGAGGCTGGGGATATGACTTATGTTGTACTATTTTAATATTGGGAGCAACTACCTGTAAGTTGTCTGTTTTTTGTTTTCTAGTCAGTCGACTGAACGAAATTTGTGATCAGTCGATCTGCATGTTGCAACACCTGCAGCCACACCAGCCCATAAAGCGTCCACACAGGTGGTTTTTTTTAGCAACTCCACGCACGGAGATCCTATACGGCCCGTACCGCGCCCGCGAGCGCCGTGGCGCGTACCCCCCTCACCCGCTGCTGGTTCTATAGACCGGCCCATTTCAGTGTTTAACCCCAACCGGTTTTGGGAAGGTTCTAGAACCTTCCCTGAACTGGGTTTTTATGTTTTTTTTTTCGGTTTTTCTTTTTCTTTTTTCTTTTTTTCTTTTTGTTTTTCTGTTTTCTTTTCATTTTTTCTTTACTTCTACGAACATTGTTTTAAATTCAAGAACATTTTTTAAATTTATGAACATTTTCTTCCAAATTCATGATTTTTTTGAATTATCGAGCATCTTTTTAGAAATCATGATTTTTTTAAATCATGATTGTTTTATTCAAAATTAGCAACTTTTCTGGAATTTAGGACCTTTTGATATCCCGAATTATTGAAAAAAGGGAAAAAGAAAAAAAATGAAAAAGGAAACATCCGCAAAAAAACAGGCGGCATTCCGGCCACACATTGGCCGGCACAGAAGGGGAGCGGGGGCTGCGCGCCCCTTAGGCTAACTCCACCGCACGACCCTATCCTATTCGGCCCCGTCCGTTTGGGGTAAAACGGACACACGAGGTGGCCCAGCGCGCGGGAGCAAACAAACTTTTGTCCGTTTTGTATCCGCTTTCGACCTATCCGCGGCCCAAGTTTGTGTCGCTTTTGGGGTGAAACGGACACCACGCGGACGCGCGGGTCGTCTGCGCACGTCCTTCCCTGGCCCGCCCGTCGGTGGCACATGGCGGGCCTTTTTCTATCCGCCCCCCTCCCTCCCTCCGGCCGCACCCCCTCCACTCTTTCCCTCGTTGCCGCCGCCGCTGCCATTTCAGCCGTGCAGTTTGGACGCGAGCTCGCCCAGCCCCTTCCCCTCAGCGCCGCCGAGCTACCCAACCACGGCCACCTGATTTGCGCACCCGCCGTCCGGATTTGGGGCGGATCCAGTCGGTCTTGAGCTCGGCCGGCTGTGGGAGACCGGGCCGCGCCATGGACTAGCCGGGCACCTCGCCGGAAGGCCCTGGCAGGGCCGCAAGGCCACATGTAGGCAGTGGCTCCTCCTCTAGCCGCTCGGATCTGCACCGTCGGTGGTCCGCCGACAGATACACGAATGGCGGTCGGCCGGGCTCGGTGCTTGCCCAAAAGCTCGCCGGCGCACCGTTGCCACTCATTAAGTGCGAGCACTACCCAAGGATGGTCGTGCGCCGCGTGTCTACAACGCCGGAACATCCCGGATGGGTGTTCATGTGACGCCCAGATATTTAAGCTACAGTAATTCCCGGTTAATCATGCCGTGTCACCATAGTTACTGTTGCTAATCTCGTGTTAGTTCAAAACCAATTCAATATTCAAATTCAAAATCAAGTCAAACAACTAAAATTTCCAAAAGTCAAAACTAAAATGTTGTAAAGGTGTTAAATAAATCATGGGTAACAATGGTGGAGAAACCTAAATTTAATAAAATGTTTAAGTGCTCAAAATAATTAATAGAGGTTTAAATATTAAAATAAATGCCTTTTGGATTTTATAAAATATTAAACTACTTTAATTTGGGTTGAGAATTAATGTGGCAGTAGTATAATTAAAAGTATTAATTTAGATGCTAGTGATAATTTTTATAAAACTAAAATAAAAGAAACTAAAAGTAAAACAGTAAAGTAAGCATAAATAAAAAGTAAAAACAAAACAACAGGTAAATTAAAAACAAAAGGTAAACCCCCTGGCCCAACTGGGCTTTAGCCCAGCCGGTCGGCTTGTTGGGGAACGTAGCAGAATTTTAAAATTTTCTACGCATCACCAAGATCAATCTATGGAGTCATCTAGCAACGAGGGAGAGAGGAGTGCATCTACATACCCTTGTAGATCACGAGCGGAAGCGTTCAAGAGAACGGGGTTGATGGAGTCGTACTCGACGTGATCCAAATCACCGAAGATCCTAGTGCCGAACGGACGACACCTCCGCGTTCAACACACGTACGGAGCGAGGACGTCTCCCGCGCCTTGATCCAGCAAGGGGGAGGGAGAGGTTGAGGAAGAGGGCTCCAACAGCAGCACGACGGCGTGGTGGTGATGAAGTTGCAGTACTCCGGCAGGGCTTCGCCAAGCTCTTATGGAGGAGGAGAGGTGTTGGGGAGGGGAGGGGCTGCGCCTTGGATGTTGTGTGCAGCCCTCCGCTCACCTCTCTATTTATAGGGGAAAGGGGAAGGGGGTTGGCCCCCTCTAGATGAGATCTAGAGAGGGGGCGGCGGCCAAGGGGAGGGGGGCTTGCCCCCCAAGCAAGGGGGCGCCCCCCCCTTAGGGTTTCCCCAAACCCTAGGCGCATGGGCCCTAGGGGGGTGTGGCGCCCCAGCCCACTTGGGCTGGTTCCCTTCTCCATACAGCCCATAAGGCCCTCCGGAAGAGGTGGACCCTCCCGGTGGACCCCCGGAACCCCTCCGGTGGCCCCGGTACAATACCGATATGCCCCCGAAACTTTCCGGCAACCATATGACAACTTCCCATATATAAATCTTTATCTCCGGACCATTCCGAAACTCCTCATGACATTCGGGATCTCATCCGGGACTCCGAACAACATTGTGTAATCACATACAAGTCTTCCTAACAACCCTAGCATCACTGAACCTTAAGTGTGTAGACCCTACGGGTTCGGGAGACATGCAGACATGACCAAGACGACTCTCCGGTCAATAACCAACAGCGGGATCTAGATACCCATGTTGGCTCCCACATGCTCCACGATGATCTCATCGGATGAACCACGATGTCGAGGATTCAATCAATCCGTATACAATTCCCTTTGTCAATCGATACGTTACTTGTCTGAGACTCGATCGTCGATATCCCAATACCTTGTTCAGTCTCGTTACCGGCAAGTCACTTTACTCGTACCGTAATGCATGATCCCGTGATCAACCACTTGATCACATTGAGCTCATTATGATGATGCATTACCGAGTGGGCCCAGAGATACCTCTCCGTCATACGGAGTGACAAATCCCAGTCTCGATTCGTGCCAACCCAACAGACACTTTCGGAGATACCTGTAATGTACCTTTAGTCACCCAGTTACGTTGTGACATTTGGCACACCCAAGGCACTCCTACGGTATCCGGGAGTTGCACAATCTCATGGTCTAAGGAAATGATACTTGACATTCAGAAAAGCTACAGCAAACGAACTACACGATCTTTGAGCTAAGTTTAGGATTGGGTCTTGTCCATCACATCATTCTCCTAATGATGTGATCCCGTTATCAATGACATCTAATGTCCATAGTCAGGAAACCATGACTATCCTTTGATCAACGAGCTAGTCAACTAGAGGCTCACTAGGGACGTGTTGTGGTCTATGTATTCACACATGTATTACGATTTCCGGATAACACAATTATAGCATGAACAAAGAAATATAATAATAACCATTTTATTATTGCCTCTAGGGCATATTTCCAACAGTCTCCCACTTGCACTAGAGTCAATATTCTAGTTACATTGTGATGAATCGAACACCCATGTAGTTCTGGTGTTGATCATGTTTTGCTCTAGGGAGAGGTTTAGTCAACGGATCTGCTACATTCAGGTCCGTATGTACTTTACAAATCTCTATGTCTCCATTTTGAACACTTTCATGAATGGAGTTGAAGCGACGCTTGATATGCCTGGTCTTCCTGTGAAACCTGGGCTACTTGGCAAGGGCAATAGCTCCAGTGTTGTCACAGAAGAGGGTCATGGGGCCCGACGCATTGGGTATGACTCCTAGGTCGGTAATGAACTCCTTCACCCAGACTGCTTCTTGTGCTGCCTCCGAGGCTGCCATGTACTCTGCTTCACATGTAGATCCCGCCACAACGCTTTGCTTGCAACTGCACCAGCTTACTGCCCCACCATTCAAAATATACACGTATCCGGTTTGTGACTTAGAGTCATCCAGATCTGTGTCAAAGCTAGCATTGATGTAACCCTTTACGACGAGCTCTTCGTCACCTCCATAAACGAGAAACATTTCCTTAGTCCTTTTCAGGTACTTCAGGATATTCTTGACCAATGTCCAGTGTTCCATGCCGGGATTACTTTGGTACCTTCCTACCAAACTCACGGCAAGGTTTACATCAGGTCTGGTACACAGCATAGCATACATGATAGACCCTATGGCCGAGGCATAGGGGACGACACTCATCTTTTCTCTATCTTCTGCCGTGGTCGGGCATTGAGCCGTGCTCAATCTCGTACCTTGCAATACAAGCAAGAACCCCTTCTTTGACCGATCCATTTTGAACTTCTTCAATATCTTGTCAAGGTACGTACTCTGTGAAAGACCAATGAGGCGTCTCGATCTATCTCTATAGATCTTGATGCCTAATATATAAGCAGCTTCTCCAAGGTCCTTCATTGAAAAACACTTGTTCAAGTAGGCCTTTATGCTTTCCAAGAATTCTATATCATTTCCCATCAACAATATGTCATCCACATACAATATGAGAAATGCTACAGAGCTCCCACTCATTTTCTTGTAAATGTAGGCTTCTCCATAAGTCTGCATAAACCCAAACGCTTTGATCATCTCATCAAAACGAATGTTCCAACTCTGAGATGCTTGCACCAGCCCATAAATCGAGCGTTGGAGCTTGCACACCTTGTCAGCATTCTTAGGATTGACAAAACCTTCCGGCTGCATCATATACAATTCTTCCTTAAGGAAACCATTAAGGAATGCCATTTTGACGTCCATTCGCCATATCTCATAATCATAGAATGCGGCAATTGCTAACATGATTCGGACGGACTTCAGCTTCGCTACGGGTGAGAAAGTCTCATCGTACTCAATCCCTTGAACTTGTCAATAACCCTTAGCGACAAGCCGAGCTTTATAGATGGTCACATTACCATCCGCGTCTGTCTTCTTCTTAAAGATCCATTTATTTTCTATGGCTCGCCGATCAACGGGCAAGTCAGTCAAAGTCCATACTTCATTTTCATACATGGATCCTATCTCGGATTTCATGGCTTCCAGCCATTTGTCGGAATCCGGGCCCGCCATCGCTTTTTCATAGTTCGAAGGTTCACCGTTGTCTAACAACATGATTTCCAAGACAGGGTTGCCGTACCACTCTGGTGCGGAACGTGTCCTTGTGGACATACGAAGTTCAGTAGCAACTTGATCTGAAGTTTCATGATCATGATCATCAACTTCCTCTCTAGTCGGTGCAGGCACCTTAGGAACATTTTCTTGAGCTGCGCCACTTACCGGTTCAAGAGGTAATACTTCATCAAGTTCTACCTTCCTCCCACTTATTTCTTTCGAGAGAAACTCTTTCTCTAGAAAGGACCCATTCTTGGCAACAAAGATCTTGCCTTCGGATCTGAGGTAGAAGGTATACCCAACAGTTTCTTTAGGGTATCCTATGAAGACGCATTTTTCTGACTTGGGTTCGAGCTTTTTAGGTTGAAGTTTCTTGACATAAGCATCGCATCCCCAAACTTTTAGAAACGATAGCTTAGATTTCTTCCCAAACCATAATTCATACGGTGTCGTCTCAACGGATTTCGACGGAGCCCTATTTAAAGTGAATGCGGCAGTCTCTAAAGCATAGCCCCAAAATGATAGCGGTAAATCGGTAAGAGACATCATAGATCGCACCATATCTAATAGAGTGAGATTACGACGTTCGGACACACCATTACGCTGAGGTGTTCCAGGCGGCGTGAGTTGTGAAACTATTCCACATTTTCTTAAGTGTGTGCCAAATTCGTGACTCAAGTATTCTCCCCCATGATCTGATCGCAAGAACTTGATTTTCCTGTCACGTTGATTCTCAACCTCACTCTGAAATTCCTTGAACTTTTCAAAGGTCTCAGACTTGTGTTTCATTAAGTAGACATACCCATATCTACTCAAGTCATCAGTGAGGGTGAGAACATAATGATAGCCACCGCGAGCCTCAACACTCATTGGACTGCACACATCAGTATGTATGATTTCCAATAAGTTGGTTGCTCGCTCCATTGTTCCTGAGAACGGAGTCTTGGTCATCTTACCCATGAGGCATGGTTCGCACGTGTCAAATGATTCGTAATCAAGAGACTCTAAAAGTCCATTTGCATGGAGCTTCTTCATGCATTTGACACCTATGTGACCAAGGCGGCAGTGCCACAAGTATGTGGGACTATCATTATCAACCTTACATCTTTTGGTATTCACACTATGAATATGTGTAGCATTACGCTCGAGATTCATTAAGAATAAACCATTCACCATCGGAGCATGACCATAAAACATATCTCTCATATAAATAGAACAACCATTATTCTCGGATTTAAATGAGTAGCCATCTCGAATTAAACGAGATCCTGATACAATGTTCATGCTCAAAGCTGGCACTAAATAACAATTATTGAGGTTTAAAACTAATCCCGTAGGTAAATGTAGAGGTAGCGTGCCGACGGCGATCACATCGACCTTGGAACCATTCCCGACGCGCATCGTCACCTCGTCCTTCGCCAGTCTCCGTTTATTCCGCAGCTCCTGCTTTGAATTACAAATGTGAGCAACCGCACCGGTATCAAATACCCAGGAGCTACTACGAGTACTGGTAAGGTACACATCAATTACATGTATATCACATATACCTTTCGTGATGCCGGCCTTCTTGTCCGCTAATTATTTGGGGCAGTTCCGCTTCCAGTGACCACTTCCCTTGCAATAAAAACACTCAGTCTCGGGCTTGGGTCCATTCTTTGGCTTCTTCCCGGCAGCTTGCTTACCGGGCGCGGCAACTCCCTTGCCGTCCTTCTTGAAGTTCTTCTTACCCTTGCCTTTCTTGAACTTAGTGTTTTTATTCACCATCAACACTTGATGTTCCTTTTTGACTTCTACCTCTGCTGATTTCAGCATTGCAAATACTTCAGGAATGGTCTTTTCCATCCCCTGCATATTTAAGTTCATCACAAAGCTCTTGTAGCTCGGTGGAAGCGACTGAAGGATTCTGTCAATGACCGCGTCATCCGGGAGATTAACTCCCAGCTGAGTCAAGCGGTTATGCAACCCAGACATTTTGAGTATGTGCTCACTGACAGAACTATTTTCCTCCATCTTACAACTAAAGAACTTGTCGGAGACTTCATATCTCTCGACCCGGCCATGAGTTTGAAAAACCATTTTCAGCTCTTCGAACATCTCATATGCTCTGTGTCTCTCAAAATGCTTTTGGAGCCCCAGTTCTAAGCTGTAAAGCATGCCGCACTGAACGAGGGAGTAATCATCAGCACGTGTCTGCCAAGCGTTCATAATGTCTTGGTTCTGTGGGACGGGTGCGTCACCTAGCGGTGCTTCTAGGACATAATCTTTCTTGGCAGCTATGAGGATGATCCTCAGGTTCCGGACCCAGTCCGTATAGTTGCTGCCATCGTCTTTTAGCTTGGTTTTCTCTAGGAACGCGTTGAAGTTGAGGACAACGTGGGCCATTTGATCTACAAGACATATTGTAAAGATTTTAGACTAAGTTCATGATAATTAAGTTCATCTAATCAAATTATTAAATGAACTCCCACTCAGATAGACATTCCACTAGTCATCTAAGTATAACATGATCCGAGTTAACTAGGCCGTGTCCGATCATCATGTGAGACGGACTAGTCAACATCGGTGAACATCTTCATGTTGATCGTATCTTCTATATGACTCATGCTCGACCTTTCGGTCTTCTGTGTTCCGAGGCCATGTCTGTACATGCTAGGCTCATCAAGTCAACCTAAGTGTACTGCGTGTGTAAATCTGTCTTACACCTGTTGTATTCGAACGTTAGAATCTATCACACCCGATCATCACGTGGTGCTTCGAAACAACGAACCTTCGCAACGGTGCACAGTTAGGGGGAACACTTTCTTGAAATTATTACGAGGGATCATCTTATTTAAGCTACCGTCGTTCTAAGCAAATAAGATGTAAAACATGATAAACATCACATGCAATCAAATAATGACATGATATGGCCAATATCATTTGCTCCTTTGATCTCCATCTTCGGGGCTCCATGATCATCGTTGTCACCGGCATGACACCATGATCTCCATCATCATGATCTCCATCATCATGATCTCCATCATCGTGTCTTCTTGAAGTTGTCTCGTAATCTATTACTTCTACTACTATGGCTAACGCTTTAGCAATAAAGTAAAGTAATTACATGACGTTTATGTTGACACGCAGGTCATAAATAAATAAAGACAACTCCTATGGCTCCTGCCGGTTGTCATACTCATCGACATGCAAGTCGTGATTCCTATTACAAGAACATGATCAATCTCATACATCACATATATCATTCATCATTCATCACAACCTTTGGCCATATCACATCACAAAACACTTGCTGCAAAAACAAGTTAGACGTCCTCTAATTGTTGTTGCAAGTTTTTACGTGGCTGCTATAGGTTTCTAGCAAGAACGTTTCTTACCTACGCCAAAACCACAACGTGAATTGCCAATTTCTATTTACCCTTCATAAGGACCCTGTTCATCGAATCTGATCCGACTAAAGTGGGAGAGACAGACACCCGCCAGCCACCTTATGCAACTAGTGCATGTCAGTCGGTGGAACCGGTCTCACGTAAGCGTACGTGTAAGGTTGGTCCGGGCCGCTTCATCCCACGATGCCGCCGAATCAAGATAAGACTAGTAAGGCAAGCAAATTGACAATATCGACGCCCACAACTACTTTGTGTTCTACTCGTGCATACTAACTACACATAGACCTAGCTCTGATACCACTGTTGGGCAACGTAGCAGAATTCTAAAATTTTCTATGCATCACCAAGATCAATCTATGGAGTCATCTAGCAACGAGGGAGAGAGGAGTGCATCTACATACCCTTGTAGATCACGAGCGGAAGCGTTCAAGAGAACGGGGTTGATGGAGTCGTACTCGACGTGATCCAAATCACCAAAGATCCTAGTGTCGAACGGACGGCACCTCCGCGTTTAACAAACGTACAGAGCGAGGACGTCTCCCGCGCCTTGATCCAGCAAGGAGGAGGGAGAGGTTGAGGAAGAGGGCTCCAACAGCAGCACGATGGCATGGTGGTGATGAAGCTGCAGTACTCTGGCAGGGCTTCGCCAAGCTCTTATGGAGGAGGAGAGGTGTTGGGGAGGGGAGGGGCTGCGCCTTGGATGTTGTGTGCATTCCTCCCCTCACCCCTCTATTTATAGGGGAAAGGGGAAGGGGCCCGGCCCCCTCTAGATGAGATCTAGAGGGGGGCGGCGGCCAAGGGGAGGGGGGCTTGCCCCCCAAGCAAGGGGGCGCCCCCCTTAGGGTTTCCACAAACCCTAGGCGCATGGGCCCTAGGGGGTGTGGCGCCCCAGCCCACTTTGGCTGGTTCCCTTCTCCATACAGCCCGTAAGGCCCTCCGGAAGAGGTGGACCCTCCCGGTGGACCCCCGGAACCCCTCCGGTGGCCCCGGTACAATACCGATATGCCCCCGAAACTTTCCGGCGACCATATGACAACTTCCCATATATAAATCTTTACCTCCGGACCATTCCGGAACTCCTCGTGACGTCCGGGATCTCATCCGGGACTCCGAACAACATTGGGTAATCACATACAAGTCTTCCTAACAACCCTAGCGTCACCGAACCTTAAGTGTGTAGACCCTACGGGTTCGGGAGACATGCAGACATGACCAAGACGACTCTCCGGTCAATAACCAACAGCGGGATCTGGATACCCATGTTGGCTCCCACATGCTCCACGATGATCTCATCGGATGAACCACGATGTCGAGGATTCAATCAATCCGTATACAATTCCCTTTGTCAATCGGTATGTTACTTGTCCGAGACTCGATCGTCGGTATCCCAATACCTTGTTCAGTCTCATTACCGGCAAGTCACTTTACTCGTACCGTAATGCATGATCCCGTGATCAACCACTTGATCACATTGAGCTCATTATGATGATGCATTACCGAGTGGGCCCAGAGATACCTCTTCGTCATACGGAGTGACAAATCCCAGTCTCAATTCGTGCCAACCCAACAGACACTTTCGGAGATACCTGTAATGTACCTTTATAGTCACCCAGTTACGTTGTGACGTTTGGCACACCCAAGGCACTCCTACGGTATCCGGGAGTTGCACAATCTCATGGTCTAAGGAAATGATACTTGACATTCAGAAAAGCTACAGCAAACGAACTACACGATCTTTGAGCTAAGCTTAGGATTGGGTCTTGTCCATCACATCATTCTCCTAATGATGTGATCCCGTTATCAATGACATCTAATGTCCATAGTCAGGAAACCATGACTATCCTTTGATCAACGAGCTAGTCAACTAGAGGCTCACTAGGGACGTGTTGTGGTCTATGTATTCACACATGTATTACGATTTCCGGATAACACAATTATAGCATGAACAATAAACAATTATCATGAACAAAGAAATATAATAATAACCATTTTATTATTGCCTCTAGGGCATATTTCCAACACGGCTCACCCCCGGCCTACACAACCCCCCCACTACCGCAACCCTAACTGCACCCCTCCCCACTACTCGACCCCCACTCGCTCTCTCCCTCTTCCCCCCTCCCGATCCGATCTGGATCGGGGGCATGGACCTCGCCGCCGCCCGTTGCCACACCGGTCCCACCGTCGACCGCCGGAGCTCCTCCACCCCAACGGCGCCGCCTCTGTTGCAGCCGCCTCCTCCCCTGCCCTCTTCCTCGCGCCCCGTCCCCTCTCCCTTGACGACGCCGCTCGCCGTGCCGACCACGACCATGCCTCGGCGCTCGCCACTGACGCCGCCCGGATTGCTATCTCGCCGGAGGCCGCCATCGCCGGTCTTCCTCCCATCTACGTCCACGCTGACGTCCCCGTCCACCTCCTCGAGCTCGAGCACGCTGCCATGATCCCCACGAACGTCGGTGAGGCTCCGGCCTCCCTCCCTCTCTCCCCTTGTTCTCTGTCGCTGGCGTCGTCCACCACGCGCCGACCACGCTCGGCCCTGCGCCTCGCCGTGGTCCCCCGCGCACCTCGTGCCGCTACCTCGTCCGCCGGCCTCCTCTTCCCCTGCTCGCCGCACCCCCGCTGCCTAGCAAACGCGCCGCCGGAGTTTCCCTCCCGCGTGCGTGCCCTCCTCCCCAGCGCCCGCTGCACTCGCCGCCGCCCCTGCACCTGCTCGCCGCGTCCACTGCCCGCGCTCCCGCCGCCCCGTCCGCTGATGCTTCCCCTACCCGCACCACCTGCTGCAGCTCGCGGCGGCGTCGCACCTGCTGCGCCCCACTGCTCCCCGCGTGCCGACGCTGCCCCGCTGCGCCCGTTCTGGCCCGCCTCCTCCGCCCCTGCGTTGCCTCCGTCGGCCGCCGCTCGCCGGCCAACTCCCACTGTGGCCGGTCGTGGCCATGGCCTCGGCAGCCCTACTGGGCGAGCAGCCGCCCAGGGCCAGCGCCCGAAACCGTTAGGCCCCCTGGGCCATTGACATGTGGGGCCCGCCCCTATTAAACGTTTAAAAAAATAATAAATAAAACTAAAGATATATTAATTAATTAATTAAAAGATTAATTAACTTAATTAATTGTATTTAATTAACCTAATCATTTAATTAAACTAATTAACTTTGTTTAATTAAATTGTTAACAAACAGCCAATGACAGTGGGACCCTCCAGTCAGTTTGACTAAGTCAATTGACTGGTTGATTGATGACATCACACTGACCTCATCCTGACATCATAATGGCATTTTCTAAATCAAATTAATTCTGTTAATTCTAAAAATGCTTTAAAACTTTAGAAAATCATATAAAATAAACCGTAGCTCACACGAAAAAACTTTGTACATGAAAGTTGCTCAGAATGACGAGACGAACCCGTATACGCAGCTCGTTCGTCTGCCGCGCATCCCTAACCTATCGAACTCACAAATTTCCCCCTCCGGCTCCTCTGCCCGAAACGCAAAACACCGGGGATATTTTTCCTGGATGTTTTCCTCCTTCACCGGTATCATCTCGTGCTGCGTTAGGTCACCTCTAGCACCGCGTATTGTCTTGTTATGCTTTGTGATACTTTGATTGCTTTATTATTTATTGTATTCCCCCTCCGTTACTCTTTTCCGGTAGACCCCGAGACTGCCGGCGACCCCAGTTCGACTACGGTGTCAACGACCCCCTCCTTGCCAGAGCAACCAGGCAAGCAAACCCTCCTTGAGCATTCCGATATCGCCCATTTCTTTCCCTCTCATGCTTGCATTAGAACTGCTACTGCTTTCTGTATGATCCTACTCTGATGCATAGCCTGTTGTTGTTACCTGCTTTCATACCTTACATGCTTATCCTAAACTGCTTAGTATAGGTTGGTTAGAGATCCATCAGTGACCCCCACCTTGTCCCAGTTGCCTCACTTTATGTTCGATGACTCGATCAATATGTCGATGTCCAGGCCCCGACAACGCACATCACCCCCCTAGTTGTACGAATCTGCAGAGTTACCATCGAGTGCCGAGGGTGGAACCTCTTACATCACTCCTAATGAGATCTCCGTAGTGTAGCTATACGGTCGAGGTCATCGAGGGTGATTTCCTCCTTAACCACTTTCGTTACGGCTCTGTCGTGCAACCCATCAAACGTGAACCTCGAGGGTGGATCCTCTTACATTCACCTTGATGACAACATCGAGTGGAATTCACCAGGGGTGATTCCTCGGGTTTTCCCTTTGGTGTTAGACACACAGTTATTATGGTTACTATGACTTTACACCGAGCCATGTTACTAAAGATGGGTCGACCCTGAGGGGTACCCGCACGAGCTTAATAGCGGGTGATGTGGAGTCGGGTTGACCTGGAAGGTGCCCGCGAGATACTTACGAGGCGTGGCCGGGCATTCTTAGCCCTTGTCGCAAGTACTCGAGACGGGGCGACGGGGTCACATCGATCGTGAGTCTCTGCTCGTTACCGCGCGTTCCTAATCCACTACGATTTGGATATTTGATCCGAGGGGCCTCTGGCCTGATAGCACTAACCATCACGTGGGCATAGTATGGGCGTTCAGCGTCGCATACATCAGCCGAAGCTTAATAGACGTCAGCGACTGAGCGGCGCGCGCCGGGTTGGACTGGAAAGCACCTACCTTGTTGAAGGAGGTAGCTAGGTCTGCTCATCGGCCGCGTATGCAACGTGTAGGAGTTCCCTGGGAGATGGCCCATGACCCCTGGGGGCATAGGTTTTGTCCGGCATGCTGGCCTCTCTATTAAGCCTAGGTCGGGTTGCGGCGTATTGTTTGGCCGAGGTCGGGCATGACCCAGGAAAGTGTGTCCGACCGGAGTTAATCGAGCGTGGTGGGTAAGTTGGTGCACCCCTGCAGGGAAGAAAACATCTATCGATAGCCTGTCCTACGGTAACGGACACTTGGAGTTGTATCCCGATCGATACAACTAGAACTGGATATTTGTGATGAGAACTGGATGCTGATGAGAATTGGATTGTGATGATAACTGGATAGTATGGCTCTGGGATTGCTTTCTCGCAGGGAGTCGAGAAAGGATCTCTGGCCGAGGTTGATAACACTACTACTACTTTACTTAATTAATTGTATTTAGTTAACCTAATCATTTAATTAAACTAATTAACTTTGTTTAATTAAATTGTTAACAAACAGCCAATGATAGTGGGACCCTCCAGTCAGTTTGACTAAGTCAATTGACTGGTTGATTGATGACATCATGCTGACCTCATGCTGACATCATAATGGCATTTTCTAAATCAAATTAATTCTGTTAATTCTAAAAATGCTTTAAAACTTTAGAAAATCATATAAAATAAACCATAGCTCAGACAAAAAAACTTTGTACATGAAAGTTGCTCAGAACGACGAGACGAACCCGGATACGCAGCCCGTTCGTCCGCCACGCATCCCTAACCTATCGAACTCACAACTTTCCCCCTCCGGCTCCTCTGCCCGAAAACGCAAAACACCGGGGATATTTTTCCTGGATGTTTTCCCCCTTCACCGGTATCATATCGTACCGCATTAGGTCACCTCTAGCACCGTGTATTGTCTTGTTATGCTTTGTGATACTTTGATTGCTTTATTATTTATTGTATTCCCCCTCCGTTACTCTTTTTCGGTAGACCCCGAGACTGCCGACGACCCCAGTTCGACTACGGTGTCAACGACGCCCTCCTTGCCAGAGCAACCAGGCAAGCAAACCCTCCTTGAGCATTCCGATATCGCCCATTTCTTTCCCTCTCATACTTGCATTAGAACTGCTACTGCTTTCTGTATGATCCTACTCTGATGCATAGCATGTTGTTGTTACCTACTTTCATACCTTACATGCTTATCCTAAACTGTTTAGTATAGGTTGGTTAGAGATCCATCAGTGACCCCCACCTTGTCCTAGTTGCCTCGCTTTATGTTCGATGACTCGATCAATATGTCGACGTCCAGGCCCCGACAACGCACATCACCTCCCTGGCTGTACGACTCTGGAGAGTTACCATCGAGTGCCGAGGGTGGAACCTCTTACATCACTCCTGATGAGATCTCCGTAGTGTAGCTATATGGTCGAGGTCATCAAGGGTGATTTCCTCCTTAACCACTTCCGTTACGGCTGTATCGTGCAACCCATCAAACGTGAACCTCGAGGGTGGATCCTCTTACGTTCACCTTGATGACAACATCGAGTGGAATTCACCGGGGGTGATTCCTCGGGTTTTCCCTTTGGTGTTAGACACCACAGTTATTATGGTTACTATGACTTTACACTGAGCCATGTTACTAAAGATGGGTCGACCCTGAGGGGTACCCGCACGAGCTTAATAGCGGGTGATGTGGAGTCGGGTTGACCTGGAAGGTGCCCGCGAGATACTTACGAGGCGTGGCCGAGCATTCTTAGCCCTTGTCGCAAGTACTCGAGACGGGGCGACGGGGTCACATCGATCGTGAGTCTCTGCTCGTTACCGCGCGTTCCTAATCCACTACGATTTGGATATTTGATCCGAGGGGCCTCTGGCCTGATAGCACTAACCATCACGTGGGCATAGTATGGGCGTTCAGCGTCGCATACATCAGCCGAAGCTTAATAGACGTCAGCGACTGAGCGGCGCGCGCCGGGTTGGACTGGAAAGCACCTACCTTGTTGAAGGAGGTAGCTAGGTCTGCTCACCGGCCGCGTACGCAACGTGCAGGAGTTCCCGGGGAGATGGCCCATGACCCCTGGGGGCATAGGTTTAGTCCGGCGTGCTGGCCTCTCTATTAAGCCTAGGTCGGGTTGCGGCATATTGTTTGGCCGAGGCTGGGCATGACCCAGGAAAGTGTGTCCGGCCGGAGTTAATCTTTTACTCCTCGACCTTTACTCTGGGACTCTGATTTCTCTTCTATTCGGGTTAAATGATTTTGCTAACTCTAACACTAGGATCTCGTAACTACTTCGTCCCGGAGAGACCCTTTATTCCAGATGATGGTTTGGATCATCAGAAGACCCCGAAGATACTTTTCGATGTTTTTCTGAGACCCTTGTGTCCATCGCTTTTGCAATTCCCTTCCATCGATAAATCCGTATGGATAACTAAATACACTTGCTGTTCATACAATCATTCCCAGCTGCTCTTGTTATTACAAGATACATCGAATTATTCTCCGACTTTTTAAGAATCCTTTGAGCTTACTGCCTTGCAGTTCCTTGTCGTCTGAATACCCCTAGGAATAATTCCTCTCTATTACCGAAGATTCTTCATCCCCAGTTGTTTGAGTGTTTCACAAAAATCTTCGAAATCCTATTCATTCTTGTGAAAATCCTCAACAGCCTATTGTTCTTGAATTTCTTGCTTGCTTGCATTATGGTTAATACCATAAGTCTAGTAATCTTATTGTCATCCTTTGTCATTATCATTTTGAGTCCGTTGATACAATATGTTGCGAATGCTCGCAATCCTCAATCAGATCCTAGAATTCATCCTTCCAGCTCAGACGTCATTTTAACATGTGCTGGATCTTGACCAATCAAATCGCCATCGATTGTACCCCTATGGCTATTCTACCTATCCATCCCTAATCAGAGCATTGCTTCTGATCCCTTGTCTTGGAATTCATAATTCCTTTGCAATTGAGCCTCGAGTTAGTCAGTTGTTTCTATAATCTGATCTCCTTGCATTCTCTCTTCCTCTGGTTGAATACTGATGCTCACATCAAATCCCTTGTGGACCACAAGACCCCCCCCCTTTTTCGGATTTTATCCGACAACGTCCTTCATATTCAATAAGCTTGTGAGCCTTTCCTCGGATACGTAATGCTTTTGGTAAATTGTATCCTCCGCTTTCACAAGCATGCTCTACTACCGAGCTTGAGTTATTATTCTTGAAATTTATGATATATGTTCCTAAGATGCCCCGATGGGTTGAACCTATGCCTTCCCTAATATGTGTGAACTCGAAAGTTATGCGGATTATACTCTACTGGCTTTCGTCAGATAAAATTTCAATACTACAGCTTCACCAAGAGCGAGAAGTAAAATGAAAGGTTATGCATTGTAGAAGTGGGAGTCGACCCTGAATCTTGTGTTCATGCCCACGGATACGGTGTGGAACTTATCATGAAATCTCCTTGCAAGGATATTTAATCATTTGAATAATTCTTCCAGCATCGTAAATTGGATCCCTTGCAGTTATGGTCCTGACCACATTTCCTCCTTGATCCCATTTACCAGGTAAGTTAAAATTACTTATCCTCTGCAAATCATTTCCCCCGTCCAAACTTTACTCTGTTCTACCTTCTGGCATTACACCTAGTACTTGTTACTGGGAAGCTTTATACCCCATCACATCATTACTAGCCTGATCGGCTATATTTTTATCATGACAACTTTTTAACTGTGCTACCTGGTCCTTATGCCCGGAGCAACTTCCGACGATGAGCTAAGCTTACGTCGATCTTCCTCATCTTAACATTTCACGTCGAACAACAAGCTTGCCTTTGAGCTTGTGTCGAATCCGTGGTACTCATAGCCTTTCACTTCATCCTCCCTTTTCTGCTCGAGGGCATCTTCTTAGAATCTCTCGACAAACTTTGTCTTGATCACTGTCACACTTTGGCTTCTTCAGAGATGTCAATTGAATTCATGGCTAGAAATACCATCTTTGCCTCTCGATGAATTGTGTCAGCATCAACAACATTCTTGTCTTCCCCCCAAAACAAACTTGATCATTTTAAATTTTGGGAATACATCCTTTTTGACATGTCGATGGATTGCTACTAAACCCATCGGCCACCTCCTCATATTTTCCCTGATAAAATAACATGATATGTTCTAGAAATTCCCGATGGACCCTTTGTGGATCCAAGGTCCGATCTTTACCCAGTGACCATGTCAATGCTATCTTGAAGCATGTCTGTGGTACTTCGATCTTCAATAAGAACATTTGAAGCACGATACTAAATTTTTCTTTATCAATTATCCAAACACCGTTGTATGGGTAATGTCATGAAATTTCTTTTCCCTTACCTAAATGGTTTTAAACTTCTATCCTGTCATGGATACCATGCTCTGCTTGTCCTTGGGAAGGATATACCCCTGAAATATGTGTTAAACACATTTTCCTTTCCATTGTTCTGTTTAATCTGACAATTACATTTTCCTTTCCATTGGTTTGTTTAAACCTTATTTTGATCTATATTATATAAGCAGTAATATTTCCCTGCTTATGTAAACACCTCGTTGTATCACTCTGTCAGTAAGACCCTGTTACTATTGTTGGTGACATTTCGGTAACCTCCGATGGACGAGAACTTTGCCTATTGGTCCGCCTCGTTTAAGCGAGCAGGAAAATGGTTCTCTTCATCCCTTGCCCTTGGTACCTATGATTGTTGTCGACATAACTGACAGGCTATCCTCTGACATGCCTTGCTTACATGATCACGCAAGACATATCCGCCCTCCATACTTTTAACCCACATGGTGAGCCCATAACCCATAGTTCCACAGGATCGAAACCTAACTCTCCTGTTCAAACCTGTTTCTAATGGTTATTCCTCACATTTGGCTTCGTATTTAATTCACGCGCCACCTTCCTAGTGCTCTATTCTAGTATCATATGCAATACTTACTCTCGCTGCTTTGAACCCCTTTCCTCACTCTGGTTCAGACTTCGAGCAACTATCTATCCGCTTGGAACCTCTTATTGTACCTTTGTACCTTACTCTCGACGTATTTTATATGTTCAACTCGAGAGATAATCTTATACTCGTTCATGGGTTAACCCCAGATTGTTTCCGTCCTAAGTTTTCTGTCGTAGCCGAGCTGCCCCTTACCTATTCGTAAGTACGTTGGAGTTCCTGACGAAAAGGACGACTTCACCATGATGACCTGAAGCAGAGAGATAAAGACATCAACGTAATGGATCGACCTCTTCGAGAAGAGCAACCAAGACCGACAAGAATCGTTAGACTTTCGTAACCTAGCCTTTCCCCCCTTAATCCACCTCTTAAATCTCGGGACGAGATTTCTTATAGTGGAGGAGAATTGTGACGCCCGGATATTTAAGCTACAGTAATTCCTGGTTAATCATGCCGTGTCACCTTAGTTACTGTTGCTAATCTCGCGTTAGTTCAAAACCAATTCAAAATTCAAATTCAAAATCAAGTCAAACAACTAAAATTTCCAAAAGTCAAAACTAAAATGTTGTAAAGGTGTTAAATAAATCATAGGTAACAATGGTGGAGAAACCTAAATTTAATAAAATGTTTAAGTGCTCAAAATAATTAAAATAGAGGTTTAAATATTAAAATAAATGCCTTTTGGATTTATAAAATATTAAACAATTTAATTTGGGTTGAGAATTAATGTGGCAGTAGTCTAATTAAAAGTATTAAATTAGGTGCTAGTGATAATTTTTATAAAACTAAAATAAAAGAAACTAAAAGTAAAACAGTAAAGGAAGCATAAATAAAAAGTAAAAACAAAACAACACGTAAATTAAAAACAAAAGGTAAACCCCCTCGCCCAACTGGGCTTTAGCCCAGCCGGCCGGCCCACCCCCGGCCTACACAACCCCCCCACTACCGCAACCCTAACCACACCCCTCCCCACTACTCGACCCCCACTCGCTCTCTCCCTCTTCCCCCCTCCCGATCCAATCTGGATCGGGGGCATGGACCTCGCCGCCGCCCGGTGCCACACGGGTCCCGACATCGACCGCTGGAGCTCCTCCACCCCAACCGCGCCGCCTTTGTTGTAGCCGCCTCCTCCCCTGCCCTCTTCCTTGCGCCCCCATCCCCTCTCCCTTAACGACGCCCCTCGCCGTGCCGACCATGACCGCGCCTCGGCGCTCGCCACCGATGCCGCCCGGATCGCTACCTCGCCGGAGGCCGCCATCGCTGGTCTTCCTCCCATCTACGTCGACGCTGACGTCCCCGTCCACCTCCTCGAGCTCGAGCACGCTGCCATGATCCCCACGAATGTCGGTGAGGCTCCGGCCTCCCTCCCTCTCTCCCCTTGTTCTCTGTCGCCGGTGTCGTCCACCACGCACCGACCACGCTCGGCCCTGCGCCTCGCCGTGGTCCCCCGCGCACCTCGTGCCGCTACCTCGTCCGCCGGCCTCCTCTTCCCCTGCTCGCCGCACCCCCGCTGCCTAGCAACCGCGCCGCCGGAGTTGCCCTCCCGTGTGCGTGCCCTCCTTCCCAGCGCCCGCTGCACTCGCCGCCGCCCCTGCACCCGCTCGCCGCGTCCACTGTCTGCGCTCCCGCCGCCCCGTCCGCTGACGCTTCCCCTGCCCGCGCCACCTGCTGCCGCTCGCGGCGGCGTCGCGCCTGCTGGGCCCCGCTGCTCCCCGCATGCCGGCGCCACCCCGCTGCGCTCGTTCTGGCCCGCCACCTCCACCCCTGTGTTGCCTCCGTCGGCCGCCGCTCACCGGCCAACTCCCGCTATGGCCGGTCGTGGCCATGGCCTCGGCAGCCCTGCTGGGCGAGCAGCTGCCCAGGGCCAGCGCCCGAAACCGTTAGGCCCCCTAGGCCATTGACATGTGGGGCCTGCCCCTATTAAACGTTTTTTAAAAAAAACTAAAGATATATTAATTAATTAAAATATTAATTAACTTAATTAATTGTATTTAATTAACCTAATCATTTAACTAAACTAATTAACTTTGTTTAATTAAATTGTTAACAAACAGCCAATGACAGTGGGACCCTCCAGTCAGTTTGACTAAGTCAATTGATTGGTTGATTGATGACATCATGCTGACCTCATGCTGACCTCGTGCTGACATCATAATGACATTTTCTAAATCAAATGAATTCTGTTAATTCTAAAAATGCTTTAAAACTTTCATATAAAATAAACCATAGCTCAGACAAAAAAACTTTGTACATGAAAGTTGCTCAGAACGACGAGACGAACCCGGATACGCAGCCCGTTCGTCCGCCACGCATCCCTAACCTATCGAACTCACAACTTTCCCCCTCCGGCTCCTCTGCCCGAAAACGCAAAACACCGGGGATATTTTTCCTGGATGTTTTCCCCTTCACCGGTATCATCTCGTACCGCATTAGGTCACCTCTAGCACCGCGTTATTGTCTTGTTATGCTTTGTGATACTTTGATTGCTTTATTATTTATTGTATTCCCCCTCCGTTACTCTCTTTTCGTAGACCCCGAGACTGCCGACGACCCCAGTTCGACTACGGTGTCAACGACGCCCCTCCCTTGCCAGAGCAACCAGGCAAGCAAACCCTCCTTGAGCATTCCGATATCGCCCATTTCTTTCCCTCTCATACTTGCATTAGAACTGCTACTGCTTTCTGTATGATCCTACTCTGATGCATAGCATGTTGTTGTTACCTGCCTTTCATACCTTACATGCTTATCCTAAACTGTTTAGTATAGGTTGGTTAGAGATCCATCAGTGACCCCCACCTTGTCCTAGTTGCCATCGCTTTATGTTCGATGACTCGATCAATATGTCGATGTCCAGGCCCCGACAACGCACATCACCTCCCCTAGTTGCTGCGACTCTGGAGAATTACCATCGAGTGCCGAGGGTGGAACCTCTTACATCACTCCTGATGAGATCTCCGTAGTGTAGCTATATGGTCGAGGTCATCAAGGGTGATTTCCTCCTTAACCACTTCCGTTACGGCTGTATCGTGCAACCCATCAAACGTGAACCTCGAGGGTGGATCCTCTTACGTTGATGACAACATCGAGTGGAATTCACCGGGGGTGATTCCTCGGGTTTTCCCTTTGGTGTTAGACACACAGTTATTATGGTTACTATGACTTTACACTGAGCCATGTTACTAAAGATGGGTCGACCCTGAGGGGTACCCGCACGAGCTTAATAGCGGGTGATGTGGAGTCGGGTTGACCTGGAAGGTGCCCGCGAGATACTTACGAGGCGTGGCCGAGCATTCTTAGCCCTTGTCGCAAGTACTCGAGACGGGGCGACGGGGTCACATCGATCATGAGTCTCTGCTCGTTACCGCGCGTTCCTAATCCACTACGATTTGGATATTTGATCCGAGGGGCCTCTGGCCTGATAGCACTAACCATCACGTGGGCATAGTATGGGCGTTCAGCGTCGTATACATCAGCCGAAGCTTAATAGACGTTAGCGACTGAGCGGCGCGCGCCGGGTGGACTGGAAAGCACCTACCTTGTTGAAGGAGGTAGCTAGGTCTGCTCACCAGCCGCGTACGCAACGTGCAGGAGTTCCCGGGGAGATGGCCCATGACCCCTGGGGGCATATGTTTAGTCCGGCGTGCTGGCCTCTCTATTAAGCCTAGGTCGGGTTGCGGCATATTGTTTGGCCGAGGCCGGGCATGACCCAGGAAAGTGTGTCCGGCCGGAGTTAATCGAGCGTGGTGGGTAAGTTGGTGCACCCCTGCAGGGAAGAAAACATCTATCGATAGCCTGTCCTACGGTAACGGACACTTGGAGTTGTATCCCGATCGATACAACTAGAACTGGATACTTGTGATGAGAACTGGATGCTGATGAGAATTGGATTGTGATGATAACTGGATAGTATGACTTTGGGATTGCTTTCTCGCATGGAGTCGAGAAAGGATCTCTGGCCGAGGTTGATAACACTACTACTACTTTACTTTATGCTACTCTACTCCCTCCTGTTGCTGCAAGATGGTGGTTTCCAGAAGATGCTAGTCTTCGATAGGACTAAGCCTTCTCCCTATTCTAGCATTTCTGCAGCCCAGTCCACATATACAACCCATTCCTTTGATACAGATGCATACTTAGTTTAGATCTGATGTAAGTCTTGCGAGTACTTTGGATGAGTACTCACGGTTGCTTTGCTACTTCTTTTCCCCCATACCCGATTATTGCGTCCAGATGACGGATCCCAAAAGCCAGACGATGCCACTGATGACTACTACTACCCGAAGGATGCCTAATACTACGTGAAGACCGCTGACGACTTGGAGTAGTTAGGAGGCTCCCAGGCAGGAGGCCTTGCCTTTTCGATCATTTCTGTTTTTGTGCTAGCCTTTTTAAGGCAATCTTGTCTAACTCATGTCTGTACTCAGATATTGTTGCTTCCGCTGAATCTTGTGTTTTCGAGCTTATGTATTCGAGCCCTCGAGGCCCCTGGCTTGTAATATAAAGCTTGTATTATTTTAATTTGTGTATAGAGTTGTGTTGTGATATCTTCCCGTGAGTCCTTGATCTTGATCGTACACATTTGCGTGTATGATTAGTGTACGATTGAATCGAGGGCGTCACAGTTCATCAAGTGCTTAAACGATGGGGTATGCGCTTTTTTTAGCTTCGGTTTGTGCTCTAGATTTGACTAGTTGTGCTAACTTCAAATTTTGTTGTGTAGAATGGATGCAAGTTTTGATATTGGGAAGAAGAGTACATCGATATATTGATAGAGCGAAATTTAGTACATGTTCATGCACTTTTAGCTAGCATAGAGGCTGTAAAATGAGATAAGTGCACTTGTTGCTAGATTAGAGGCTAGACACAAGACTAGGTCTGAGGAAGCAACATCTACTTCTGGCTTGAAAAAGAAAGGAGGATGCCAGATCGAGCCTCCTCCACAGATCAACAATGAGTGCATCGAGAAGGCCATAACCCAACTCAAGGGGGCAGTTATGGAAGTTGGCTATCTTCTAAAATGTATTATTATTGTTCTTATTTTCTTTGGTCTTGCTTTACTAGTCAAAATGTGATGATTTATTTTTTATGTACCGAAAATGAATGATGAAAAGAAGTCAAGGACTTGCAAAGAAAAATGTACGCGGACAAGATGCGGTCGGGATGCGTCCGCGCGCTGGGCGCACGGCCACCGCATTCCAAGACAAGCCCGGACACGACCCCATCGCCCTACCCAAACGGATAAAATCCGGACAAAATGGACATCCGTTTGGGGTCGCACGGTGAAGTTGGCCTTATAAGCGCTCCCCTCCACACAGGTGGATGTGATCAAGCATTGCCGTTTAATTTTATTCAAGCTGGACTATGGGCTACTCAGTCAGTATGGGCTGCTCTAGCATGTGCGTAATTAACGTGACTACATGTGACTGCAGTTATGTTGTTAGTAGCTCCGGTAGGAGGGTGGGCTTGGTATTTTCTGGAATAAAGAAATAAAGTTAGATATTTTGAGTTATTCTCAGTATCATATTGATGCTTCTGTTGACAGTCTAGGCCCTAATCCTTGGCGTTTAACTTTGGTTTATGGTGAAGCACAAACAGAGGAGCGGCACCATACTTGGGACATTCTAAAAAATTTGTCTTCGACAAGTAATCTGCCTTGGCTAAGTATTGGTGACTTTAACGAGGTTTTACATCTTCATGAACACGATGGGATTGGGCCACGAAGTCAAGCACAAATAGATGCGTTCCGTGATGCAGCAGATATCTGTTCTTTCCAAGATTTAGGATACACTGGAACGCCTTGGACTTTCGAGAAGAAAGTGGCAGGCGGCTCATATACACGGGTCAGGTTGGACCGAGCCTTGGCAACCCCAACCTGGACAGCAATTTTCCCAAACGTAGCAGTCTCACATGAAGTTGCAGCATGCTCTGACCATTTGGTTGTGAGATTGTGTTTAAATGATGAGTCACTTGCAGGACGAGCCAAAACACCTCGGGTTTTTCGCTATGAAGCGATGTGGGAGACTCACCCTCAGCTGCCGGACATGATCACATGTGGTTGGAACAGACAAGTGCAGGGAAACCCGGTAGAGGTGGTGCGAGAGAAACTACAAATGCTGTCATCCGATCTTCGGCGATGGGAGGCAGACACTTTTGGCTCAGTCAGAAGGAAAATAAAAGAGCTGAAGTCCGAGTTGGACCGGCTTAGAAAAATAAGTAACAGAATCGGTCCTGATCATTTGGAGCTAAAGATTAATGACAACTTTGTAGAATTGTACCACCGTGAAGAGATCATGTGGAGGCAAAGGGCACGAATAGAATGGCTATCGGCGGGCGACAAAAACACGTTCTTTTTTCACCAAAGGGCAAACAAGAGAAGGAGGAGAAACTTGATTAAAAGTTTGGCAGCAGCAAACGGGCTAACTATTGAGGATCCGACGCTACTTGAGGCTATGGTGACAGATTTCTATGCATCATTATTTCAATCAGAAGGGGTGAGTGACATGCATAAGGTTATTGATTCTGTCCCTGTGAAGGTCACCGAGGCCATGAATGCTGTTCTTACAGCAGCGTATACGAGGGATGAGATAAAAAGTGCCCTCTTTTAGATGTTTCCTCAAAAGGCTCCGGGGCCTGATGGCTTTCCAGCTCAGTTTTTTCAACATAATTGGGAGGTCTGTGGTGATGATGTGATGGATGCAGTTCTTCGTATTATTGGGGGATGGAGAGCCCTGCCTCCATAAATGACACCGTCCTAGTTCTTATTCCTAAGGTATCCAACCCCTCCACTCTCTCGCAATTCCGATCGATCAGTTTATGTAATGTGCTTTACAAGATTGCTTCCAAGGTGGTAGCAAACCGTCTTAAGCAGGTTTTGCCAGAGATAATCTCAGAGGAACAATCAGCTTTCGTACCTGGACATTTAATCACTGACAACATTATTTCTGCATATGAATGCCTACACTGTATGAAAAGGAATAAGGCGAAGAAACACAGGTTTTGCGCTTTGAAGTTGGACATGATGAAGGCCTATGACCGCGTGGAATGGGCTTATCTTGAAGCAATCATGACCAAGTTGGGTTTTAACCCCCAGTGGATCTCTGTGGTAATGAGTATGGTGAGCTCGGTAACTTTCTCAGTGTTGTTTAATGGTAAAAAGCTTGATGAGTTCAAACCCTCAAGAGGTATCCGTCAGGGAGATCCTCTTTCACCCTATCTATTCTTGCTGGCAACAGAGGGCCTTTCGTGCCTCTTGAAAGCTAATGTTCAGTCATCTTTGTGTGGGATTAAAGTGGCGGACACTGCCCCAGCAGTAAGTCACCTTCTTTTTGCTGATGACAGCCTGCTGTTCTTTAAAGCAAGCCGTGAAGGGGCGGAAGAGTTATCAAACCTACTGGATATATATTGTAATGCCTCAGGCCAAAAAATTAATCGTGACAAGTCCTCAGTGTTCTTTAGTAAGGGATGCCCAGAAAACCTGAGGGAGGAGGTTATGACTTCTCTCGGTGTTACTAAAGAAGCCTTAAATGATAGATACCTTGGCATGCCGTCTGATGTTGGTAAATCCAAAAATGGTACTTTCAAGTATCTCAAAGATAGAGTCTGGAAGAAAGTACATGGGTGGCTTGAAAAGTTGTTATCAGTTGGAGGCAAAGAGGTGTTGATCAAGTCTGTCGTTCAAGCTATTCCGGTATACTCGATGTCGTGCTTTAAACTCCCAAGGGGCCTTTGTGAACACATCAATTCGATCATCCGCAAATTCTGGTGGGGAAGCAAGAACGGAGTTCGAAAGGTTGCATGGGTATCTTGGGACGTAATGTCTAGACCAAGATTCATGGGAGGTCTGGGTTTTCGTGACCTGGAACTATTCAATTTAGCACTTTTAGCTAGACAAGCTTGGAGGGTGCTTCAGGACCCAAATACACTAAGTGCTAGAATTTTGAAAAGTGTATACTTCCTGCAATCATCGATTTTAGATGCATCTCTGGGAAGTCATCCTTCACAGATATGGCGATCTGTGCTTGAAGGAAGAGATGTACTTGCCCAAGGGCTTATACGCAGAATTGGTAATGGGTCAAGCACTGATATATGGCAGCACAATTGGCTCCCGAGAGATACAACGATGAGGCCAATTACTTCACCACCGATCTCAGGGCCTATTCTGGTTAGTGAGCTAATCGATCATACGGCTGCTAGCTGGAAGGAGGAGCTAATCCGAGATACTTTTTTGCCAATGGACGCTGAAACTATCCTACAGATACCTTTATGTACACGACAGATTCAGGATTTTTGGTCCTGGAGCAAGGAGAAAAAAAGGCATTTTTACAGTTCGCTCTGCATACAAAATGTTGGTTCACACGAAATTTACTAGAGGTAGCTGGTTGGAGGAGGCAGCGGAATCTTCAACTAATGAACAGACTGCAAAGGACTGGGTCGCTCTTTGGGGTACCCAAGTCCCAGCCAAGCTCAAATTATATTTATGGAGACTCGCTCTTCATTCTTTGCCAACGAACGATGTCAGAGCACAACGGCAAATGGCTAATAATCCGAGGTGCAGCTTGTGCGGCATGGAAGATTCTTGGAAGCATGCACTATTGGAATGCTCGCCCTCCAGATGTGTTTGGGCCTTGGCTAATTCAGATATGGTAGAGCACATGGTGCATACAAATGAGGGCCACGCCAGGAACTGGCTGTTTTCTCTGAAAGCGTCATTGTCACACGTGGAATTCCTGCAAATGACAGTCACTCTTTGGGCGATCTGGTTTGCGCGACGAAAGGCTATCCACAAGGCGGAGTTCCAATCCCCTATGTCAACTCATCTGTTTATTCAGAGGTTCATCGATGATCTAGCTCTGTTTGAGACTCCAAGGAGACACACCCAAACAAGTTCAGTAATTTCTCGCAGTGTCCGCGATCCATGGGTTCCTCCTCCGGCGGGGTTCTCAAAAATAAATGTTGATGCTGCTGTTTCTTCCCACCAGGGGAGGGGTTCGGCTGCTGCTTTATGCAGGGATGAGAGGGGTCTGTTCTTGGGAGCATCGGCAATGGTATATCATTTAACAGATCCTCCAACGCTTGAAACATTGGCATGCAGGGAGGCTTTATCTCTGGCTCTGGATTTAGGTGAACACCATCTTTTCATTGCTTCGGACTGCCAACCCGTGGTAAAAGAAATTGAAGAAGAGTCTGGAGGAAAAAACGGAGCTATTATCAAAGAGATTCGGGCTAGGAAAGGTGAGTTTGTGAAGGAAATATGCCCTAGAGGCAATAATAAAGTTATTATTTATTTCCTTATTTCATGATAAATGTTTATTATTCATGCTAGAATTGTATTAACCGGAAACATGATACATGTGTGAATACATAGACAAACAGAGTGTCACTAGTATGCCTCTACTTGACTAGCTCGTTGATCAAAGATGGTTATGTTTCCTAGCCATAGACATGAGTTGTCATTTGATTAACGGGATCACATCATTAGATGAATGATCTGATTGACATGACCCATTCCATTAGCTTAGCACCCGATCGTTTAGTATGTTGCTATTGCTTTCTTCATGACTTATACATGTTCCTATGACTATGAGATTATGCAACTCCTGTTTGTCGGAGGAACACTTTGTGTGCTACCAAACTTCACAACGTAACTGGGTGATTATAAAGGAGCTCTACAGGTGTCTCCAAAGGTACATGTTGGGTTGGCGTATTTCGAGATTAGGATTTGTCACTCCGATTGTCGGAGAGGGATCTCTGGGCCCTCCCGGTAATGCACATCACATAAGCCTTGCAAGCATTGCAACTAATGAGTTAGTTGCGAGATGATGTATTACGGAACGAGTAAAGAGACTTGCCGGTAACGATATTGAACTAGGTATTGAGACACCGACGATCGAATCTCGGGCAAGTAACATACCGAAGACAAAGGGAACAGCGTATGTTGTTATGCGGTCTGACCGATAAAGATCTTCATAGAATATGTAGGAGCCAATATGAGCATCCAGTTTCCGCTATTGGTTATTGACCGGAGACGTGTCTCGGTCATGTATACATTGTTCTCGAACCGTAGGGTCCGCACGCTTAAGGTTTCGATGACAGTTATAGTATGAGTTTATGAGTTTTGATGTACCGAAGGAGTTCGGAGTCCCGGATGAGATCGGGGACATGACGAGGAGTCTCGAAATGGTCGAGACGTAAAGATCGATATATTAGACGACTATATTCGGACTTCAGAAAGGTTCCGAGTGATTTGGGTATTTTTCGGAGTACCGGAGAGTTACGGGAATTCGCCGGGGAGTATATGGGCCTTATTGGGCCATACGGGAATAGAGGAGAGAGGCCAAAAGGAAGGAGGCCTACGCCCCCCTCTGGTCCGAATTGGACAAGGAGCGCAGCCCCCTTTTCCTTCTTCCTCTCCCCCTCTTTCCCCTTCTCCTACTCCAACAAGGAAGGAGGGAGTCCTACTCCCGGTGGGAGTAGGACTCCCCTTGGCGCGCCCCCTCCTAGGCCGGCCGCCCCCTCCCCCCTTGCTCCTTTATATACGGGGGCAGGGGGGCACCTCTAGACACACAAGTTGATCTTCGTAATCGTTCCTTAGCCGTGTGCGGTGCCTCCCTCCACCATATTCCACCTCGGTCATATTGTAGCGGTGCTTAGGCGAAGCCCTGCGATGGTAGAACATCAAGAGCGTCACCACGCCGTCGTGCTGACGGAACTCCTCCCTGATGCTTTGCTGGATCGGAGCCCGGGGATCGTCATCGAGCTGAACGTGTGCCAAGGACTCGAAGGTGCCGGAGTAATGGTGCTTGGATCGGTCGGATCGTGAAGACGTACGACTACATCAACCGCGTTGATATAACGCTTCCGCTTTTGGTCTACGAGGGTACGTGGACAACACTCTCCCCTCTCGTTGCTATGCATCACCATGATCTTGCGTGTGCGTAGGAAAATTTTGAAATTACTACGTTCCCCAACAGTTTGAGGCCTGCAGGTTCCGTTTTGAGAGTAGGAAGAGTAATTTCGAGGCTCATCTGCTAGCTAGATATGCTATTTCCCTTGATTTTGGTCGCCATGTGTGGTTTGGCACCCCACATGACCTTGTAACTATCCCCCTGAACATTCTGGGTTAATATATATGAGGGGGTTTTTACCTAAAAAAAACATGTGACTGCGAATTGTTGACTACGGGCTGCTCAGTCCAGTACGGGCTGCTCTAGCATATTGTTGACCAAGCCTTTGTATGTGGAAAAGAAAAATGTGGAAGATGCTAAAAAAAAGCCTTTGTATGTGGCTAAAAGATAGCATTCTCACACATATTTGCATGCAATAATTAGTTACTATAAGTGCAACCCCTCAAAAAAAAAGTTACTATATGTGCAATCTCACACATGTATACTTATTTATATAGACATGCAGACAATACATGTATACACACACATGTACATATAGATATACATACATATATATCATTTTGAAGGGAGAGAAGAGTGTATTTAAACCCATATTTCTAACTCATTTATCTCTAGTAAAATCATCACACTAGACAGCTTACTATTAGAATTATTTCGGTAAGTTACACATGCCATACTGAATATTCAAAATATTCTTATGAAAGCAACAAAACTTCGGACTCGAATTGGGGACCAATCGTTCTGATAAAGGCACCGCACAAACATTCTTCACCTTTAAGCTGCTACCGACAATAACAATAAAATATGTCTCACAAAATATTAGATTAGAGATGAAGAAAATTGCACTATTAGATTGTAAATACGAAAGAATAAGCATATAATAGCGGATTTTTTGCAGAAAAGTGAAGTGTCCTAAGAAGAAATGAATTAGTGGCTTTTGTATTACCATTCAAGAATAAATAAAATAAAACAATAAAATAATATTAAAATAATAAAGTTTTCTAAGTAAAAATGAATTAGTGGAATTGGTATTACCCTTTCAGTAGAAAGAAAAATGAAATAAAAACTAAAACCAAAACAAAGTAATGAACTTTTCTAAAAAAGAATGAATTAGTGGCATTGTTATTACCCTTTCAGAAGAAACACAATGAAAAATAAGTAAAGCAAAAGTAAAATAATGAAGTTTTCTAAGCAACAATAAATTAGTGGCATTGACACTACCTTTTCTAAAGGAAAAAAAAATCAAGTTTTTTTAAGAAAGGGTGAACTAGCTGCATTGACATTACCCTTAAAAAAGAAATAAAATGAACAAAAACTAAATCCAAAAAGAAAAAACCTACACACAATTTACACAGGAATTGCGCTTTGTTATAATATGCAAGTAAAAACATATAATAGTGGATTGTGTTTTTTAAATGAAGTTCTCTAAAGAAATAATGAATTAGTGTCATTGGTATTCGATCCATGGCGTCTCTACTTGTACAAATGAGAATAATGAAGTTTCCTAAGAAAAAATCAATTACTGGTAATGGAACTACCTTTTAAGAAAGAAAAATGTCAAATTTACACACAATTTACCCCAAAACTATGCTTTTTACAATATGAAAGAATAAACGAATAATTGTAAAATATTCACATAAAGAAAGTTTCCTAAGAAGGAATGAATTAATGTAATTGGTATTACCCTTCAAGAAAAATAAAAATAAATAAAAATAAAACATAATCAAAATAACCAAGTTTTCTAAGGAATACCGAATTAGTTTCATCGGTATTACCATTTAAGAAGAAAGAAAGGAAAAAATACAAATAATGGCAAAATTTGCACACATTTTGCACAGAAATTGCGCTTTTAAATAACATGCAAAATAATTATATAATAGTAAAATTTTGAAAAAAAAGTTTTCTAATTAGGAATGAATTAGTTTTATTGGTATTACCCTTAAAGAAGAAATAAAATGAAATAAAACTGAAAAAAAAATCAAAACATTGAAGTTCTAAAAGAAAGAATGAATTAGCGTCATTGGTTTACCCTTTACCAAGAAATAAAATAATAAATAAAAAAATTAAAAAATTGTGAACAATTAATATAGAAATTGTGTATTTTGATAATATGCAAGAATAAGAATATAATAGTGCAATTTCCATGAAAAAGGAAGTATCCTAAAAGATATGAATTTGTGACATTGGTGTTATCATTAAAGAAGAGATGAAATAAAATAAAACAAAAATAATTAAAACACCAAAGTTTCCAAGAAATAGAGCATTACTGGCATTGGTATTACTCTTTAAGAAAAAAGTAAATAAAATGAAAACAATAAGGTTTTCCAAGGAAGAATGAATGAGTGGCATTGGTATTACCCTTTAAGAAGAAAGATAATAAAATAAAACTAAATCAAAATCAAAATAATAAACTTTTGTAAAGAAGAATGAACATTGGTATTACCTTTTAAGAAACAATAAACTAAAAAAACAATGACAAAATTTGCACATAATATATTTAAAAATTGCAGTTTTCTATAATATGCAGAAATAAGTATACGATTGTGGATTAAAAAAAGGAATTTCCTAAGAAAGAATGAAGTAGTGGCATTGATATTACCCTTAAAATGAATGAAAATAAAAATAATAACCGAATAAAAATAAAAATAATGAAGTTGTATAAAGAAAATTGAATTAGTGACATCGACAATACCCTTTAAGAAAAAGAAAAGGAAATAAAACTAAATAAAAATTTAAATAAGAAAGTTATATAAGAAACAATGAATTAGTACCATTGGTATTTCACTTTAGAATAAATATAATGAAAAAAATTAAAAAAATTATGCACAACTTGACACTAAAATTGTACTTTTGTAGTATGCAAACAACAATCATGTAATAGTGCAATTTTCGCACATATCACATATTATATTGTGTGTACATTTATTTACACTTACCCAACATCCCAAAAATATGTACAAAAGAAGAAAAAATATGAAGAAAAACAAATAACAAAAGAAGAACACATAAAAACAGAAAGAAAAAAAGAAAGGGAAAGAGGTGGGCTGGGTGGTACACCTAATGGGCTTCAACCCAGTGGAATACCAACTGAGCTGAATATGTGGTCAGTCCAAACAGCTCACAAAACAATTCAGAAATAAAAATCAGCATGAATCTCAGAACAAGAATCAATGGCCAAGAAATTGACTGACCCATGTTTAAAATTCAGGCGACTTCCATATAGCTAAAGTGTTTAATATTACGTACTCCCTTCATTCCTAAATATTTGTCTTTCTAGAGATTTAAACAAGTGACTACATACGGAGTAAAATGAGTGAATCTACACTCTAAAATATGTAGTCCACTTGAAATCTCTAAAAAAAAATATATTTAGGAACAGAGAGAGTACTAGCTTATGCTGTATTTTGGCCTTTTGCAAACACCACGATGGTTGGGGGCATTGATGATCTTTCAGGACTTGAACAGAGACATATGCAACAAATGAGGTACTCGACGTATCGTTGTATAGCCGTGTCTCAGTCCATGTATCATATCGTATGGGTGCGTCACAGGGTGTTAGTGAAGTATAGGATTAGCAAAGAGTCTAGGAGATGAAAGGTGTATGCATGTAATCTATTCAGCTTCTAAAAGCGTCTATTCAGCTATGCAACATTAAGTGCGCGAGTTTAAACATCGTTCAAATTACGCCACTATTCACAGTAAAATCTGTTATTTTTAGTCCTCTCCGAATAAATTGTTGATGGGTGGTCACCACACTTTACCGAAGACCACCTCTGTGCCCTTCCAAGCTATGCTGCGGTCTGCAGTTTACACGACACACATCCCATGTTATCACCGGTGCGCTCTGCCCGGCTTCAAGGACCTCATCAGCACATTATCACTTTACAGTGATCATGAAGCCCTTTGTGTCGCCATCTCTTTGCCAGGAGCAGTGGTTGATCCGTCACCTCAAGCTTGTGCATTCATGGGACTCACTCAACTTGGGATTCTCTTCATACGGTTCCTGATTAACCAATCGAGGGCTACCGGTTCAGTTCCCACGTCCACTGGTTAGCTCATGGTCTTGCTTGTCTCCATGTGGGTTAGCTAGCCTCTCGAGGGCTTGCTTGAACCTGCATCGCACATGCTACATGGGCCCCGTGGGCCGACACATTGTTTGGTGCAAAGCTCATGCACCAGCACATGCGTGGCGGGCCTGCGGGTGGTCACCGCGGTTTCCTCTGTTCATCGTCAAGCGAATCCTGCACCTCTCGCCACACTGATTACATGCCATGTCGCTCTCATCAGCAGCGTACATTGCTATCTTTTCTTTTTATTCGCTTGCACTAAAATGCTGCCCTCATTGTTCCGAAAATCCGTAGCTGATCACGAGCTCATCCGCTCCTGAATGAACATTAAATCCAAATAAAATAGTAAAAATATTTTTTAATCTGAATTTTGCACATTATATACGAACAAGTTTTATATGTGCGTGCAAAATTGATAATGTGACATTGGGGGAGCTCCCGGCAGAAAAAAAGAAGAAAATTTTGAACCTCCCACAAAATTCCAAGTCTTGTTTTTTTTTCTGTCCACAGCTCCTCTGATGTCATATCACCATAAAATTGCAGAAGCCAAGAAAAGTTGCGCATTTTTGGTGCCAAAAAAGTTCAAATATTTTTTTAAAATTATTTTTACTATTTTTTATTTTACTGATGGTCCCTGTACGCTGCCCTCGGATTGTTCTTGCATGTTAAAACGTACATCGCCGCTCTGGAAGATGTACTTTCGGAAGCCTCCTGTGAAATGGGATATATACAAATCATGTCGTCCCCTTGACCATGAGAGCCGCATCTGTGCTTCACTATGCAGCATCATGCATCGATGTATGTATCTGTTCATGTCAATCTGAATCCAGTCTTTTTCAGCTTCTTCTTTGTTTCTTTTCCTTTGTCTTTTCAGGGGTTGTAGGCGGATAGCTCCATGCTAGTGAGTGATCATCTGTTTGCTTCTGTGTGGAGAATTCCTAGTTTTGGATCATATGAGTTGTCATGGTTCCCTTGAATATATATTCCTTATTGTTCATGATCACTGATTCTGGACTTACATGGAAGGGCTGACACGGAGAATCTAACTGTATCGTCGTATACCTTGGCGATGAACAGTTCCATTTCCATTTTTTTTGCAGGGTAAGAAATTAACACAGCGTTTCAAGAATCGGTTGATGGTGATTATACTGAAACTGCTGTTATGTTTTCCATTCCAACATGAATGAAATATTAACCTCCTTTTCGAAGAAAAAAACATGTAGTATTAAAGGATGGCGCTATATCGGTGAAAATTTTCAGTTGGTGACAACTTGAAACTCTCCTGTTCAGGTACCGAATAACCATGCAATTCTTCCATACACATATGAGAATGCAGTTCTTGATTCATCAAACACATCTTCATTGGCAAAAGAAGTACATCAAACCCAAATTATATTTTAAGCTCAAATTCAATTTGTCTTTTCTCCTTCTGTTTTCGACATTTAATTTGCTGCACGATCACAAAAGTTTGCGAAGTGTGTTAAAGTAAGGTTTTGTACTCTTATAGTCAGCATAACTGTGTGCAGTCATTTAACAAAAGGAAAGAAGGCCATCCTAGACCCTGAACTATGATGCTCTGTTTGACTCTGAACCATGGAATCGGTCGTGTACCAATTTGAAGTTTTGAACACCACTTAATTAAAAAAATAACCGGGTTTTGGATGGTTTTGACTAAGGAGTGTAGACTGTCTTGTTCTATAATACGTAGTAGTTTTCCCCCCCTTGAGATGGATAATATAGTTAGCCTTGTGGAGAAACTTGCACTGCATCAATGATAAGGACAATAATGTTGTCATGCCTGGGGGAATGATTCAGCAATCTTTGTAGAGAAAAGATGGCCGGCCGGGGTGAAAAAGTAGCAAGAGAAATATAACATGGATGTGATTTTACAGTAGCATTTCATGATGTTTTCCTGACGTTACGCTGCGGTACCTTCTGAAAAAAGTTTGTATCCCTGGCTTGTAGGGGAGGAGCCTGTGCAATGAACACCGGTAACTTTTGTCTGGGGCTCCTTTTGCCTGGGAGCTGCTTGGTCCAGGGAGAAGATGTGCTCATGGTGGATGACCTAGCGATGACAGCTGAGAGATTCAAGTACACACCTAGCCAGCTAGCTAGTTCAGTTGCTCTATTCTCATGTGCAAATTAAATTAGTCTTACAAGCAAGAAAAATGCCAACCATGATAAATATTTTCCTCCCTTTTTTGAGAAGAAATATTTTCCTCCCTTGAAATCACATGCTGCAAGCTTATCCATACTTCCATAATCGACCAAGGTGAGGGAGCAGATCATTGGAAATGCAGAGGTTAAGATGATCAAAGATCAAAGCTAGCATACGCTCCTGATTCCAACAAGAATTCATATGATTCAGTTAAAAAAAAGAATTCATATGATTTATTCGATCCAGGCATTGGCTGGCTGCCACTGCCTGCAGGCTCATCTGCATTCGTACAGGAATTTACGGCACTTTTATTTCTCTCTGAAACCATGGGGCTCATCCGTCGTGGTCACCGTATTTTTCGGATCGGTGACGATGACTGAACGGCGTCGGCTGTGCAGGCAGGGTACAATCCCTGCAGCGCCCTGCAACTCCCATCCTTTACCTGGCACTGTTCGGGCAGGCTACCTGGTCGCCTCCTGCAAACCTGTATCTGTATCTGTATATACACATGTATATATATTGGTGTCAAAGCCCGGCGCGTCAGCTTGCGTTTTGCTGACATAAACAAACATAACCCAACAAACACAACTGCAGTCTCTCTGTGTATGGCATCATTCTGCTTTTCTCCCCACTGTTGAGCCATTATGAGTAGCCATACACGCAGCGCAGTGAACAATTTAAGGTGCCTGAGACCAGTTTGCATGCTGACCAGGATGAAATCTGGCTTCTTGCCTGATCTTCCTTGTTCATCTAGGAGAAGGAGAGGCAGTCCACTAGCATGCATGTCCAAAGGAGCTGAAATCATCCAAACTTGATGGCCAATATTAATTTTTTGTCAGACCTACTGCTGTCACCGCACTAGCTCAACAGTACAGTACAGAGGGATCCGTCCAACCTCTGTCTAGCAAAGAGAGAAAATATACTCTTTAATTCAGTTAATCTGCTTTTCTTGGCATTATATACAATTAGTTTGGTTTCTGAACTCATCAGTTGTTTACTCCCTTGTTTCTTTATTATAAGGCAGTCTGCTGCGATTAAGCATGCGCCCTCATTCCATAATAAAAAACTAATTAAGCATGTACACCCGATGTATAGAGTAAGGAGGAATAACCGCTTCCTTGCTGCATGCATCAACCAGATGATTATCGTCTCAAACAGAAGGTGACTGGCACTCACAAGACAGGAGATACGAGAGATAGAAAGATAGAGAGAGAGAGAGAGAGAGTTACAGCTAGCAATGGCGAGCAGGAAGCATCGATCTCCGACCGACCATGTCGACCTAATTAAGGATGGAAGCGCTGCATGCAGGCGTGGCAGGTGATCTCGAGCGCGGCGGCGGACGCGGCGGAGCCGAGCCGCCTGGCGGCGATCTGCTTCATCCGCTCCACCCGCTCCACCTCCTCGCGGGCACGCTCCCAGATCATCCTGGCGCGCGCGAACTCCCTCTCGGCGAGCTCCAGCTCCCGCTTGGCCAGCTCCCGGACGCGCTCCGCGTAGGCGCGCTCCGCCGACGCCATCCGCGCCTGCTCCGCCGTCTGCTGCTTCACGGCGCCGACGTCCACCGTCACCTGCTGCTGCTGCAGCTGCCTCGCCGTCGCAGCGCTGGCGGCCACAGTCGCCGCCGCTCTCCTGCTCTCGTTCGCCGGTGGAGTCGGCGGCGCCGGCCGTGGCAGCTGCAGCTGCTGCTGCCTCGGCCCAATGCTCATGGACAGGTCGAGGTCCAGCTGCTGGTGGTCGGTGGCGGCGCTGGCCGGCGCTTCCCGGAGCACCCGAGCAGCGGCTGCGGGGAGCAGCAGCTGGAGCCCCCTCTCCCCTTGCTCCTCCATGGAAGATCGAGGCCAAGCAGCGAGGTATACCTCCCTCTCTCCCGCCTGCTTCCCCGCGTTGTGCTTTGGCTTGTTAGCCTAGCTTAGTTAGGTGTTATGCGTTACGCTGCGTATGGGATTACTATATATGGGTGTTTATACATCCTCCGATCGAGCGAGCGAGCGAAAGCAAGGAGCATCTAGGCAGCGTGCGCTTTTACCGGAACGCCCCTGGCGTCATCTGCAGCACTAGGCACGGCAGTGTGGCTTTGTGCACTCTGCGCATGGGGGGGACATATGTTTGTCCGTGCCACGAGGAGAGGACGTAGTACCCCTCCCTCCCTCCCTCGCCCTCCTCGGTTTCAGCCCGCAGCAGCTGCCTTGTGTGGACCACAAGGAAATACCACATCTCTCGTCGATGCAATGCAGGCAGCTGCGTCTCTGTCTGCAAACCCTCTTGTATCTCCTGGACGCAATTCAGAATTTTCTTCTTTCGGTTTGCCATGCGTACGGCGATACGAGTAGGGGTACCACGTACTAGACGCCACCCGCGGGGAGGTTTGGTTTGGTGGCCTCAAGGAAGGAAGGCAGGGAAGGGATCGATGCCGCCGGCCAAATCTGCGATGGGGCATAGGGAGGGAGCTCAGGACGTTCTTTCATGGCTGCTTTTGTTCCACATGCTGCATGCCTCGCGCTTTACGGGTTGGCAACGCCACAATAATTCTCGACGTGCATGCACATGTTTAGTTTTCTTTCATGGGGCGCGTCCACGCCTTTATGGTAGGCCTGCCTCTGTCCGCTCTGTAAAAATGAAAAGAACAAAGGGATCCATCGAAAAAGAAGGGTGCAAAAACTATTCGCCTACACCCGATCGGGCTTCTTCGTTGGACCTTCGCTTAATCCCGCTTTTCTCTTTTGCAGCTCTGCTTACTGCCTTGCGTATTGGGATCGTTAATCAATGCCTGGATTGTTATTGTCTTATTGACTCCATCCTCATCACCTTTAAAAAGAACTAGCTACAAGACAACAGGACGTCCCGACTTCCCTGTAGCCCCGCGGACGCCCACGGAGAAACCCTAGCTGCCGCCAGAGGCAGGTCACCTCCCGTCCCTCCTTCCCACGCCGCCGCCCGAGGGCGCAACCGGGCATTGCTTGCACCGTGCTGGTGGTGGCGGGATTCTTCCGTTCCCCCGACAAGGAGATCACGACGCCAATCTTCACCCTGACAGTCATCGTACCGGGGGTAGAGTGGTGTTGATCTGATCATGCGCGGGCGGATTTCTGCTTGGTGCGGCGCCCCGATGGTGGCGCTTGTGCAGTTTCGTGGTATGAGCGACGTGGCTCGGCCATACTCCTTCAATATTTTCAGTGAGCGTGGTAGTTTTAGTCACCTCAGATGTAGTCCGATATCAGAGCTTTTTTTTTGCGATGGAAACAGGGTGTTCCAAACTTACAGAATTACAATTCTTAGCAACAAGTTCAGAAATAAAAGAAGGGGATTGGTTAAGCCAGCACGCAGTGCTATCCCCAGATCTACCATAATTTGCTAAGCAATGTGCAACTTTGTTTTGATCACGAGAAACTTGAACACGAACAAACACCCTATTCTCTAGTAAACCTTTGATTTCAGCCAAGAGATGACCATATGCTGATCTGTCCAGTGAATCATTAGACAGTGCTGACAAAGCCGCCAAACAAACAGATTGTAGCTGAACTGGTCGATTCGACCGTTGAATTGCGAGACTTACTCCTTCCATAATCGCATGTAACCCCGTTTCCAGCGCCTCATTACAGTGATAAACGAGTCGGTAAGCCGCAAAAATAACATCACCCTTGCCATCACGTAAAACCATACCTGATCCTGCAGCTCCGTTTTCCGCACAATAAGAACCATCAACAGAGAGAGCTACCTAGCCCGGCGGAGGAGCCGACCAAGGAAGGCATGGCGATGATGACCGAGTTTTCTCAATCACTAGTTCCATCAACATTTGGAGCTTTACCTTTGATCACCTCTTCCACACCCATACAGCCTACTTGTAGCAAAGAGTTAAGATAGCTGCATAGATAATCACAAGACACCTCCGCGGTGGAATAGATTTGGCATGCATGACTTCAATACATAAATGCCAAACCCTCCAGATCGCCATAATAATCATGTCCTGGACATTGCTCTGCTGACCAGCAAGCAAGTGAAGAAACCATTCATCACCCGTACATGCAATATCATACCTGTTCGGCAATGGCCAACGGTCCTTCATCGCGTCCCATAAGCTTGCCGCGTTAGGACAGACTAGTAAAGCATGAAATGACGATTCATCTTCTCGCCCACACATTCCACATGTTGCCCTTGTACCAATATGACGTCGATTCCTCTCTAAGTTAGTTGCTAGTGTACCAGTAATTACCTTCCATGCAAAAACTTTCATCTTAGGAGGAACCAAGCCACGCCATACAATATTCCACATACCACGTTCACCACCAGGACATGTTGTGGCACCACGACTCAGAGAAACCGGAACGCCCCGTATTCCAGCCCAGAGATCGAGAATTCTCTGGAATACGACGCTGCTTGACATAGAACAAATAAACTCTTATTACAAGAATAATAATACAAGGGTCAGATGTTACAAAAGATCACATCAGCACAGGGACACTACGCCTGCGATACTACACTTGCTCTATGCTAGCAGCGGAACAACTCGTAGCAGTGGAATACTTCTAGTAGCGGAGCAACGACGAAGGTGGTGAACTCCCCTCCGCAGGGACTCTGGCTGGGACACGATCTAGCTCGCACACACGGAAACCTCGACACGCAATCAACCAATCACTGCATCACCTGCAATCTAGCATGACACGCCAGGTCAGTACATTGAATGTACTTGCAAGCTCACGACAACCAAAAGCATCAAGGCAAGACAATAACATAGCATTAAGCAGGTTAATTAATGACTACTATGATATGAAAGCAACTGCTTAAGCATGATATGAAACTACTACAATGCTGATAAACCAACATCTTAATCTCAATGAACCCTCTCACGCTTGGCTAATTGGCCAAGCAATATACCATCTCGATCACCTCGTGATCTACCTGATCACCTCGTGACCACATCACAAACTGAATGATCATCCTTGAGATCATCCCAACATCATCATCAACATCCTGCAAAACTGTTACTGCTCATAACATATCAACATATAACTCATCTAAAGTCATTCCGTCATGTGAGTGTTGATCGAATGGTGTGACCTAGTACAAACTTGTGCCCATGACCGAGGACGCGACTATCGATAGATTAAATACACACACTCTGCAGAGGTAGCACACTTTACCCACACCACGGAATCCATGGCCTCGCACTCCCATTTGGGTGGACCAACGGCATTCCGACAAAACCGATCTACTACCATGACACTCTCCTAGCCACTCCGACCAACACCCCCGTTGGGTTCAGTCCTGGGTGGCCCCGTGCCTACCAAAGGCATCAACGGCCACCGTCGTGGCAAAACAAAAACGGTCCCAAACAAGGACAAAAAGGCGCCTAACAACAACTACGAGCACACAAAGCTTATGGCCGCCTACCTGATCAGGGTAGTGCGTGCCCATAACTTTCCCTCGTTGGAGGCACCGGCGAGAGACACAACAATAGCATCGCATTAGGGCCTTCCCATAAAGGCAAATGTGGTTGCACTGGAAAAGCCTGGTTAGGTGGCACCTGACCAACTTAATGACGGAATTTAACCCCAAAAATATAACTGTGCTAACTGATACTCCGATACCTAAAGGAAATATGCCCTAGAGGCAATAATAAAGTTGTTATTTATATTTCCATATATCATGATAAATGCTTATTATTCATGCTAGAATTATATTAACCGGATACTTAGTACATGTGTGAATACATAGACAAACAAAGTGTCACTAGTATGCCTCTACTTGACTAGCTCATTCAATCAAAGATGGTTAAGTTTCCTAACCATAGACATGAGTTGTCATTTGATTAACGGATCACATCATTAGAGAATGATGTGATTGACTTGACCCATTCCGTTAGCTTAGCATTTGATTGTTTAGTATATTGCTATTGCTTTCTTCATGACTTATACATGTTCCTGTGACTATGAGATTATGCAACTCCCGAATACCGGAGGAACACTTTGTGTGCTACCAAACGTCACAATGTAACTGGGTGATTATAAAGGTGCTCTACAGGTGTCTCCAATGGTACTTGTTGAGTTGGCATAGACCGAGATTAGGATTTGTCACTCCGATTGTCGGAGAGGTATCTCTGGGCCCTCTCGGCAATTCACATCACTATAAGCCTTGCAAGCAATGCAACTAATGAGTTAGTTGCGGGGTGATGTATTACGGAACGAGTAAGGAGACTTGCCGATAAATAGATTGAACTAGGTATTGAGATACCGACGATCGAATCTCGGGCAAGTAACATACCAATGACAAAGGGAACAACGCATGTTGTTATGCGATTTAACCGATAAAGATCTTTGTAGAATATGTAGGAACCAATATGAGCATCCAGGTTCCGCTATTGGTTATTGACCGGAGATGAGTCTCGGTCATGTCTACATAGTTCTCGAACCCGTAGGGTCTGCATGCTTAACGTTCGGTGACGATCGGTATTATGAGTTTATGTGTTTTGATGTACCGAGGGTAGTTCGGAGCCCCGGATGTGATCACGGACATGACGAGGAGTCTTGAAATGGTTGAGACATAAAGATTGATATATTGGACGGCTATATTCGGACACCGAAAGGGTTTTGGGTGATCTCGGAGAAAACCGGAGTGCCGGAGGGGTTACCGGAACCCCCCGGGGGCTAACGGGCCTTGATGGGACCTAGTGGAGAGAGAGAGGGGCCAGCCAGGGCAGGCCGCGTGCCCCCTACCCTTGAGTCCGAATAGGACAAGGAAGGGGGCGCCCCCCTTGCCTTTCCCCTCTCCCACTCCTTCCTTCCCCCCTCCTAGTGGGACTAGGAAAGGGGAGTCCTACTCCCACTAGGAGGAGGACTCCTCCTCTTGGCGCGCCCTCCTATGGCCGGCCGGCCTCCCCCCTTGCTCCTTTATATACAGGGGCAGGGGGCACCACAGAGACACACAAGTTGATCATTGATCTTTTAGCCGTGTGCGGTGCCCCCCTCCACCATAATCCACCTCGGTCATATCGTAGCGGTGCTTAGCCGAAGCCCAGCCGAAGCCCTGCGTCGGTAGCTTCATCAACACCGTCATCACGCCGTCGTGCTGACGGAACTCTCCCTCGAAGCTCTACTGGATCATGAGTTCATGGGACGTCACCGAGCTGAACGTGTGCAGATCACGGAGGTGCCGTACATTCGGTACTAGGATCGGTCGATCATGAAGACGTACGACTACATCGACCGCGTTGTCATAACGCTTCCTCTTACGGTCTATGAGGGTACATGGGCAACACTCTCCCCTCTCGTTGATATGCATCACCATGATCTTGCGTGTGTGTAGGAATTTTTTTAAAATTACTACGTTCCCCAACAGTGGTATCAGAGCCAGGTTTATGCATAGATGTTGTATGCACGAGTAGAACACAAAGGAGTTGTGGGCGTGGGTATATACATATTGCTTGCCGTCACTAGTTGATTCTTGATTCAGCGGCATTGTTCGATGAAGCGGCCCAGACCGACATTACACGTACGCTTATGCGAGACTGGTTCTACCGACGTGCTTCGCACAAAGGTGGCTAGTGGGTGTCTGTTTCTCCAGCTTTAGTTGAATCGGATTCAATGAACAGGGTTCTTTCTTAAGATCAAAAAGCAATCACTATACCGTGTTGTGGTTTTTGATGCGTAGGTAAGAACGGTTCTTGCTAAGCCCGTAGCAGCCACGTAAAACTTGCAACAACAAAGTAGAGGACGTCTAACTTGTTTTTGCAGGGCATGTTGTGATGTGATATGGTAAAGACATGATGCTAAATTTTATTGTATGAGATGATCATGTTTTGTAACCGAGTTATCGGCAACTGGCAGGAGCCATATGGTTGTCGCTTTATTGTATGAAATGCAATCGCCATGTAATTGCTTTACTTTATCACTAAGCGGCAACGATAGTCATAGAAGCAATAGTTGGCGAGACGACAACGATGCTACGATGGAGATCAAGGTGTCACGCCGGTGACGATGGTGATCATGACGGTGCTTTGGAGATGGAGATCAAAGGCACAATATGATTATGGCGATATCATATCACTTATATTGATTGCATGTGATGTTTATCTTTTATGCATCTTATTTTGCTTAGATCGACAGTAGCATTGTAAGATGATCTCTCACTAAATTTCAAGGTATAAGTGTTCTCCCTGAGTATGCACCGTTGCGAAAGTTCGTCGTGCCAAGGCACCACGTGATGATCGGGTGTGATAAGCTCTACGTTCACATACAACGGGTGCAAGCCAGTTTTGCACACGTAGAATACTCGGGTTAAACTTGACGAGCCTAGCATATGCAGATATGGCCTTAGAACACTGAGACCGAAAGGTCGAGCGTGAATCATATAGTAGATATGATCAACATAGTGATGTTCACCATTGAAAACTACTCCATCTCACGTGATGATCGGACATGGTTTATTTGATATGGATCACGTGATCACTTAGATGATTAGAGGGATGTCTGTCTAAGTGGGAGTTTTTAAGTAATTTGATTAATTGAACTTTAATTTATCATTAACTTAGTACCTGATAGTATTTTGCATGTCTATGTTGTTGTAGATAGATGGCCCGTGCTGTTGTTCTATTGAATTTTAATGCGTTCCTTGAGAAAGCAAAGTTGAAAGATGATGGTAGCAATTACACGGACTGGGTCCGTAACTTGAGGATTATCCTCATTGCCGCATAGAAGAATACGTCCAAGATGTTATGAACGTTTGGCAGAGCAAAGCTGATGACTACTTGATAGTTCAGTGTGCCATGCTTTACGGCTTAGAACCGGGACTTCAATGATGTTTTGAACGTCATGGAGCATATGAGATGTTCCAGGAGTTGAAGTTAATATTTCAAGCAAATGACCGTATTGAGAGATATGAAGTCTCCAATAAGTTCTACAGCTGCAAGATGGAGGAGAATAGTTCTGTCAGTGAACATATACTCAAAATGTCTGGGTATAATAATCACTTGATTCAACTGGGAGTTAATCTTTCGGATGATAGTGTCATTGACAGAATTCTTCAATCACTGCTACCAAGCTACAAGAGCTTCGTGATGAACTATAATATGCAAGGGATGGATAAGACTATTCCTGAGCTCTCCGCGATGCTAAAGGTTGCGGAGGTAGAAATCAAGAAGGAGCATCAAGTGTTGATGGTCAACAAGACCACCAGTTTCAAGAAAAAGGGTACAGGGAAGAAGGGGAACTTCAAGAAGAACGGCAAGCAAGTTGCTGCTCAAGTGAAGAAGCCCAAGTCTGGACCTAAGCCTGAGACTGAGTGCTTCTACTGCAAAGGGATTGGTCACTGAAAGTGGAACTACCCCAAGTATTTGGCGGATAAGAAGGATGGCAAGGTGAACAAAGGTATATGTGATATACATGTTATTGATGTGTACCTTACTAATGCTCGCAGTAGCACCTGGGTATTTGATACTGGTTCTGTTGCTAATATCTGCAACTCGAAACAGGGACTACGGATTAAGCGAAGATTGGCTAAGGACGAGGTGACGATGCACGTGGGAAATGGTTCCAAGGTTGATGTGATCGCGGTTGGCACGCTACCTCTACATCTACCTTCGGGATTAGTCTTAAACCTGAATAGTTGTTATTTGGTGCTAGCGTTGAGCATGAACATTATATCTGGATCGTATTTGATGCGAGACGGTTATTCATTTAAATCTCAGAATAATGGTTGTTCTATTTATATGAGTAATATCTTTTATGGTCATGTGCTACCTCTTGAGCATGCGTTGGTTTTCCCTTGAAGAGGAAAGGGTGATGCAGCAAATCAGCGTAAGTATTTCCCTTAGTTTTTGAGAACCAAGGTATCAATCCAGTAGGAGACCACGCGCGAGTCACCTCGTACCTACACAAACAAATAAGAACCTCGCAACCAACACGATAAAAGGGTTGTCAATCCCTTCATGACCACTTGCAAGAGTGAGATATGATAGAGATAATAATAATAAGATAAATATTTTTGGTATTTTTATGATATAAATTGAAAGTAAAGATTGCAAAATAAAATAGATTGGAAACTTGTATGATGGAAAATAGACCCGGGGGCCATAGGTTTCACTAGTGGCTTCTCTCAAGATAGCATAAGTATTACGGTGGGTGAAAAAATTACTGTCAAGCAATTGATAGAATTGAGCATAGTTATGAGAATATCTAGGTATGATCATGTATATAGGCATCACGTCTGTGACAATTAGACCGACTCCTGTCTGCATCTACTACTATTACTCCACACATCGACCGCTATCCAACATGCATCTAGAGTATTAAGTTCATAAGAACGGAGTAACGCTTTAAGCAAGATGACATGATGTAGAGGGATAAACTCATGCAATATGATATAAACCCCATCTTTTTATCCTCGATGGCAACAATACAATACATGTCATTTCCCCTACTGTCACTGGGATCGAGCACCGCAAGATTGAACCCAAAGCTAAGCACTTCTCCCATTGCAAGAAAGATCAATCTAGTAGGCCAAACCAAACTGATAATTCAAAGAGACTTGCAAAGATAACCAATCATACATCAAAGAATTCAGAGAAGATTCAAATATTGTTCATAGATAATCTTGATCATAAAACCACAATTCATTGGATCTCGACAAACACACCGCAAAAGAAGATTACATCGAATAGATCTCCAAGAGAATCGATGAGAACTTTGTATTGAGATCCAAAGAGATAGAAGAAGCCATCTAGCTAATAACTATGGACCCGAAGGTCTGAGGTAAACTACTCACACATCATCAGAGAGGCTTTGGTGTTGATGTAGAAGCCCTCTGTGATCAATGCCCCCTCTGGCGGAGTGCCGGTAAAGGCCCCAAGATGGGATCTCACGGGTACAGAAGGTTGCGGCGGTGGAATTAGGTTTTCGTGGTGCTCTCCAATGTTTTCAGGGTACGTATGTATATATAGGAGGAAGAATTATGTCGGTGGAGCCACGAGGGGCCCACGAGGGTGGAGGGCGCGCCCCCCTGCCTCGTGGATTCCTCGTTGGTTGCTTGACGTCCACTCCAAGTCCTCTGGATCACGTTTGCTCCAAAAATCACGCTCCCGGAGGTTTCATTCCGTTTGGACTCCATTTGATATTCTTTTTCTGCGAAACACTAAAATAGGCAAAAAAACAACAATTTGGGCTGGGCCTCCGGTTAATAGGTTAGTCCCAAAAATAATATAAAACTGTATAAATAAGCCCATTAAACATCCAAAACAGAATATATAATAGCATGGAACAATCAAAAATTATAGATACGTTGGAGATGTATCAAGCATCCCCAAGCTTAATTCCTGCTCGTCCTCGAGTAGGTAAATGATAAAAACAGAATTTTTAATGTGGAATGCTTCCTAACTTATTTCTCAATGTAATTTTCTTTATTGTGGCATGAATTTTCAGATCCGAAAGATTCAAGATAAAAGTTTAATATTGACATAAATATAATAATACTTCAAGCATACTAACTAAGCAATCATGTCTTCTCAAAATAACATGGCCAAAGAAAGTTATCCCTACAAAATCATATAGTCTGCCTATGCTCTATCTTCATCACACAAAATATTAAATCATGCACAACCCCGATGACAAGCCAAGCAATTGCTTCATACTTTTTATGTTCTGAAACTTTTTCAACTTTTATGCAATACATGAGCGTGAGCCATGGACATAGCACTATACGTGGAATACAATGGTGGTTGTGGAGAAGACAAAAAGGAGAAGATAGTCTCACATCAACTAGGTGTATCAACGGGCTATGGGGATGCCCATCAATAGATATCAATGTGAGTGAGTAGGGATTGCCATGCAACGGATGCACTAGAACTATAAGTGTATGAAAGCTCAACAAAAGAAACTAAGTGGGTGTGCATCCAACTTGCCTGCTCACGAAGACCTAGGGCAATTTGAGGAAGCCCATCATTGGAATATACAAGCCAAGTTCTATAATGTAAAATTCCCACTAGTTTATGAAAGTGACAACATAGGAGACTCTCTATCATGAAGATCATGTTGCTACTTTGAAGCACAAGTGTGGAAAAAGGATAGTAACATTGTCCATTCTCTCTTTTTCTCTCATTTTTTTATTTGGGCCTTCTTTCTATTTTTTTTATTTTGGCCTTTTTTGTTATTTTTCGTTCGGAGTCTCATCCCAACTTGTGGGGGAATCATAGTCTCCATCATCCTTTCCTCACTGGGACAATGCTCTAATAATGATGATCATCACACTTGTTTTTACTTACAACTCAAGAATTACAACTCAATACTTAGAACAAAATATGACTCTATGTGAATGCCTCTGACGGTGTACCGGGATATGCAATGAATCAAGAGTGACATGTATGAAAAAATTATGAACGGTGGCTGATACGTCCATTTTGCATCATGCTTTTATATCGATATTTATTGCATTATGGGCTGTTATTACACATTATGTCACAATACTTATGCCTATTCTCTCTTATTTTACAAGGTTTACATGAAGAGGGAGAATGCCGACAGCTGGAATTCTAGGCTGGAAAAGGAGCAAATATTAGAGACCTATTCTGCACATCTCCAAAAGTCCTGAAACTTCACGGGAGCACGTTTCAGAATATATAAAAATATTGGGCGAAAGAAGTACTAGAGGGGGGTCACCCACCGTCCACGAGGGTGGGGGGCGCGCCCTACCCCCTGGGCACGCCCCCTGCCTCGTGGGCCCCCTGTGTGGACCTCCGATGCCCATCTTTGGCTATATGGAATCTTTCGTCGAGGAAAAATCACAAGCAAGCTTTCGGGAAGAAACTCCACCACCACGAGGCGGAACCTTGGCGGAACCAATCTAGGGCTCCGGCAGAGCTGTTCTGCCGGGGAAACTTCCCTCCGGGAGGGGGAAATCATCACCATCGTCATCACCAACGATCCTCTCATCGGGAGGGGGTCAATCTCCATCAGCATCTTCACCAGCAACATCTCATCTCAAACCCTAGTTCATCTCTTGTATCCAATCTTTGTATCCAAACCTCAGAATGGTACGTGTGGGTTGCTAGTAGTGTTGATTACTCCTTGTAGTTGATGCTAGTTGGTTTACTTGGTGGAAGATCATATGTTCAGATCCATTATGCATATTAATACCCCTCTGATTATGAACATGAATATGCTTTGTGAGTAGTTACGTTTGTTCCTGAGGACATGGGAGAAGTCTTGCTATAAGTAGTCATGTGAATTTGGTATTCGTTCGATATTTTGATGAGATGTATGTTGTCATCCCTCTAGTGGTGTCATGTGAACGTTGACTACATGACACTTCACCATTGTTTGGGCCTAGAGGGAGGCATTGGGAAGTAATAAGTAGATGATAGGTTGCTAGAGTGACAGAAGCTTAAACCCTAGTTTATGCGTTGCTTCGTAAGGGGCTGATTTGGATCCATATGTTTCATGCTATGGTTAGGTTTACCTTAATACTTTTGTTATAGTTGCGGATGCTTGCAATGGGGGTTAATCATAAGTCAGATGCTTGTCCAAGTAAGGACAGTACCCAAACACTGGTCCACCCACATATCAAATTATCAAAGTACCGAACGCGAATCATATGAACCTGATGAAAACTAGCTTGACGATAATTCCCATGTGTCCTCGGGAGCGCTTTCCTTCATATAAGAGTTTGTCCAGGCTTGTCCTTTACTATAAAAAGGATTGGACCATCTTGCTGCACCTTATTTACTTTTATTACTTGCTACTCGTTACAAATTACCTTATCACAAAACTATCTGTTACCGATAATTTCAGTGCTTGCAGAGAATACCTTACTGAAAACTGCTTATCATTTCCTTCTGCTCCTCGTTGGGTTCGACACCCTTACTTATCGAAAAGGCTACGATAGATCCCCTACACTTGTGGGTCATTGATAACCCACAAGTATAGGGGATCGCAACAGTTTTCGAGGGTAAAGTATTCAACCCAAATTTATTGATTCGACACAAGGGGAGCCAAAGAATACTCTCAAGTATTAGCAGCTGAGTTGTCAATTCAACCACACCTGGAAACTTAGTATCTGCAACAAAGTATTTAATAGCAAAGTAATATGATAGTAGTGGTAACAATAGCAAATGGTAACAGTAGTAAAAGTAATGTTTTTGGTATTTTGTAGTGATGATAGAAATAGCAACGGGAAAGTAAATAAGCGAAGAACAATATATGGAAAGCTCGTAGGTAATGGATCGGTGATGGAGAATTATGCCAGATGCGGTTCATCATGTAACAGTCATAACCTAGGGTGACATAGAACTAGCTCCAGTTCATTGATATAATGTAGGCATGTATCCCGAATATAGTCATAAAGTGCTTATGGAAAAGAACTTGCATGACATCTTTTGTCCTACCCTCCCGTGGCAGCGGGGTCCTTACGGAAACTAAGGGATATTAAGGCCTCCTTTTAATAGAGTACCGGAACAAAGCATTAACACATAGTGAATACATGAACTCCTCAAACTACGATCATCATCGGTAAGTATCCCGATTATTGTCACTTTGGGGTTAACGGATCATAACACATAATAGGTGACTATAGACTTGCAAGATAGGATCAAGAACACTCATATATTGATGAAAACATAATAGGTTCAGATCTGAAATCATGGCACTCGGGCCCTAGTGACAAGCATTAAGCATAGCAAAGTCATAGCAACATCAATCTCAGAACATAGTGGATACTAGGGATCAAACCCTAACAAAACTAACTCGATTACATGATAGATCCCATCCAACCCATCACCGTCCAGCAAGCCTACAATGGAATTACTCACGCACGGCGGTGAGCATCATGAAATTGGTTATGGAGGATGGTTGATGATGACGATGGCGATGGATTCCCCTCTTCGGAGCCCCGAACGGACTCCAGATCAGCCCTCCCAAGAGGTTTTAGGGCTTGTCGGCGGCTCCGTATCATAAAATGCGATGAATTCTTCTCTCTTTTTTTTCTCCCTGAAACACAATATATAGAGTTGGAGTTGGAGTCGGAGAGGCACCAGGGGGCCCACGAGGTAGGGGGGCGCGCCCTAGGGGGGCAGGCACGCCCCCACCCTCGTGGAGAGGTGGTGGGCCCCCTGGCCTTCATCTTTTGCAGGTATTTTTTATATTTTCCACAAAGTTGATCCGTGAAGTTTCATGTCATTCCGAGAACGTGTGTTTCTGCACATAAATAACACCATGGTAATTCTGCTGAAAACAGCGTCAGTCCTGGTTAGTTCCATTCAAATCATGCAAGTTAGAGTCCAAAATAAGGGCAAAAGTGTTTGGAAAAGTAGATACATTGGAGACGTATCAACTCCCCCAAGCTTAAACCTTTGCTTATCCTCAAGCAATTCAGTTGACAAACTGAAAGTGATAAAGAAAAACTTTTACAAACTCTGTTTGCTCTTGTTGTTGTAAATATGTAAAGCCAGCATTCAAGTTTTCAGCAAAGATTATAACTAACCACATTCGCAATAACGCTTAGGTCTGAAGTTTACTCATATCAATGGCATAATCAACTAGCGAGCAATAATAATAAATCTCGGATGACAACACTTTCTCAAGACAATCAAAATATGATATAACAAGGTAGTATCTCGCTAGCCCTTTCTGAGACCGCAAAACATAAATGTAGAGCACCTTTAAAGACCAAGGACTGACTAGACATTGTAATTCATGGTAAAAGAGATCCAGTCAAGTCATACTAAATGTAAACTAACAGTAATGAATGCAAATGACAGCGGTGCTCTCCAACTGGTGCTTTTTAATAAGAGGATGATGACTTAGCATGAAAGTAAATAGATAGGCCCTTCATAGAGGGAAGCAGGGATTTGTAGATGTGCCAGAGCTCGGTTTTGAAACAGAGGTGAATAATATTTTGAGCGGTATACTTTCATTGTCAACATAACAACCAAGAGAGGGCGATATCTTCCATGCTACACACATTATAGGCGGTTCCCAAACAGAATGGTAAAGTTTATACTCCCCCTTCCACCAACAAGCATCAATCCATGGCTTGCTCGAAACAACGAGTGCCTCCAACTAACAAGAGTCCTAGGGGGAGTTTTGTTTGCAATTATTTTGATTTAGTTTGCATAAAGCATGGGACTGGGCATCCCGGTGACCAGCCATTTATCTCGTGAGTGAGGAGCGGAGTCCACTCCTCTTGAGAATAACCCGCCTAACATGGAAGATACAGACAGCCCTAGTTGATACATGAGCTATTCGAGCATACAAAACATGATATTTATTTGAAACGGCAGGTAGATACCGTATATAGGTAGGTATAGTGGACTCATGTGGAATAACTTTGGGGTTTAAGGGATTGGATGCACAAGCAGTATTCCCGCTTAGTACAAGTGAAGGCTAGCAAAAGACTAGGAAGCGACCAACTAGAGAGCGACAACAGTCATGAACACGCATTAAAATTAATCAACACCGAATGCAAGCATGAGTAGGATATAATCCACCATGAACATAAATATCGTGAAGGCTATGTTGATTTTGTTTCAACTACATGCGTGAACATGTGCCAAGTCAAGTCACTTAAATCATTCAGAGGAGGATACCACCCTATCATACCACATCATAACCATCTCAATAGCATGTTGGCACGCAAGGTAAACCATTATAACTCATAGCTAATCAAGCATGGCACAAGAAACTATGATCTCTAGTTGTCATTGCAAACATGTTTATTCATAATAGGCTGAATCAGGAACGATGAACTAATCATATTTACAAAAACAAAAGAGGTCGAGTTCATACCAGCTTTTCTCATCTCAGTCAGTCCATCATATATCGTCATAATTGCCTTTCACTTGCACGACCGAACGATGTGAATAATAATGATAGTGCATGTGCATTGGACTAGGCTGGAATCTGCAAGCATTCATTAAACAGGAGAAGACAAGGCAATATGGGCTCTTTTGTCAGATCAACAATAATGCATATAAGAGCCACTTCAACAATTTAATTATGGTCTTCTCCTATCGACCCCCAAAGAAAAGAAATAAAACTATTTACACGGGAAAGCTCCCAACAAGCAAAAGAAGAACAGGAAATATTTTTGGGTTTTCTTTTTAATTACTACTACAAGCATGGACAGTAAACAAATTAAAAGCTACAACTAATTTTTTGGTTTTTCTTAAGGTTTATTAAACACACAAGAAGAAAGCATAAAAAGGAAATTAAACTAGCATGGATGATACAATGAAAAAGTATGAGCACCGACATCTAGCAATGAGTGTGTGAACATAAATGTAATGTCGGTGGGAAATACGTACTCCCCTAAGCTTAGGCTTTTGGCCTAAGTTGGTCTATGGCCACGGCTGGCCTGGCGGATATCAATAATAGTAGCTGGGGTCATACTGCGATGCAGCGGCTATCGCCTGCTGAGCTGCAGCGTGGCGACGAGCGGCCTCCGCTCCCCTCTCATACTCATCTGCCTCCTCTATGGTAATAGTATATCTTCCTTTTGCCTGATGATCAAAGAAGGCAGGAGCAAGGAGAGTAATATGGACAGCAAGGCGTCTGTCAAAGATTAGTCGGTACTGGAGAGGTGATTCATTCCTCTCGACAAACTAGTGGTGAACCATAGCATTAAAGTCTAGGTAAGCAGGAGGTAATTCAATATCATCTTCGCATATGGCTATACCAAGAAAATCAGCTATGCGGGTTGCATAAATTCCTCCAAAGAAATCTCCATTAAATCTATTAAGATGCAACCTACGTGCAACAATGGCTCCCAAATTATAAGATTTATCTCCTAACACAGCACTCCTAAGAATACTGAGGTCAGGGACACACATGTGACATGCCTCATCTTGACCATTAATGCATCTACCTATGAAGAGAGCAAAATAATGTATAGCAGGAAAGTGAATGCTCCCTATGGTGGCTTGTGTAATATCTCTAGATTCTCCCACAGTTATGCTAGCAAGAAAATCTCTAAATTCAGATTTGCGAGGATCCCTTATACTACCCCATTGTGGAAGTTTGCAAGCAGCGGTAAAATCCTCTAAGTCCATAGTATAAGAATTTTCATAAATATCAAACATGATAGTTGGAGAATCACGTGAAGATGAAAATTCAAACCTCCTCACAAAGGTACTAGTGAGATTGTGATACTGACTCACTTCTCTTCGTCGAAGCTCACAAGATCGGCGTTACGCAAATATGCGTTGAATTCTTCCTTAACTCCTGCTCGATCCATAAAATTTTCAGAAGGCCACTCACAAGGACGCACTGGAGCGTCTCTTGGTGGCTCTTCATCAGCATCACGCACTGCAATCCTGGGTCCTTGCTTCCTTGAGGAACCACCTTGGAACATTTTCCTAAGCATTTTTCTTCCTCTGAAAAATTCTGAATTTTTTTAGTAACTTCAAAATAAAAGTAAACCAAAATCAATAATATTGATAGCAACTACTCCTACAAGTGCCTAGGGCCTATATCATGCATCAAAACTACTTTTGACCATATAAATTTGACATGCAAGCTCAAGAACAGGGTCACCTAAGCAGCAAAAAATTGCAATGAATAAAGCACTAGAACAAAAACTAATTGGACCAATGGAGGAGTCACATAACAAGGAACAATCTCCCCAAGCAGTTTTGTGAGAGGTGCTTTGAGCAAGGAGATCGAAAATGGCAGCAAAATGAGCTAGAACTCGTGCTTGAGCTGGATATTCGTGTTTAGGAGAGGAAGAAGGAGTGTGTGGGTGAAAGGATAAGTGGAGGAGGGCCACCGTGGGTCCACGAGGCAGGGGGCGTGCCCAGGGGGTAGGGCGCGCCCTCCACCCTCGTGGGCAGGTGGTTGACCCCCCCTGCTGTGTTCTTAGTGCCAAATATTCTAGAAAAAAAATCATATTTAAATTTTAGGGCATTTGGAGAACTTTTATTTTCGGGGTATTTTTATATTGCATGGATAATCAGATAACAGACAGAAAAATATTTATTTTAATTTTATTTAATATAAATAATAGAAAGTAAAAGTGGGATATAGAAGGTTGTGCCTTCTACTTTCATCCATCTCATGCTCATCAAAAGGAATCCACTAACAAGGTTGATCAAGTCTTGTTAATGAACTCATTCCGAATAACATGGAACCGGAGAAATTTCGAATAACACTATGTTACCTCAACGGGGATATGCACATCCCCAATAATAAGAATATCATATTTCTTCTTGACAGTAGGAAGAGGAAATTCAAAACCTCCAAATATAATCGATGGAATTTTTCCAATAGAATTGATACTATGAACTTGAGGTTGTTTCCTCGAAAAGTGTACCGTATGCTCATTACCATTAACATGAAAAGTGACATTGCCTTTAGTGCAATCAGTAACAGCCCCTGCAGTATTCAAAAAGGGTCTTCCAAGAATAATAGACATACTACCATCCTCGGGAATATCAAGAATAACAAAGTCCGTTAAAATAGTAACGTTTGCAACTACAACAGGCACATCCTCACAAATACCGACAGGTATAGCAGTTGATTTATCAGCCATTTGCAAAGATATTTTAGTAGGTGTCAACTTATTCAAATCAAGTCTACGATATAAAGAGAGAGGCATGACACTAACACCGGCTCCAAGATCACATAAAGCAGTTTTAACATAGTTTCTTTTAATGGAGCATGGTATAGTTGGTACACCGGGATCTCCAAGTTTCTTTGGTATTCCACCCTTAAAAGTATAATTAGCAAGCATGGTGGAAATTTCAGCTTCCAGTATCTTTCTTTTATTTGTAACAATTTCTTTCATGTACTTAGCATAAGGATTCATTTTGAGCATATCAGTTAACCGCATACGCAAAAAGATAGGTCTAATCATTTCAGCAAAGCGCTCAAAATCCTCATCATCCTTTTTCTTGGATGGTTTGGGAGGAAAAGGCATGGGTTTTTGAACCCATGGTTCTCTTTCTTTACCATGTTTCCTAGCAACAAAGTCTTTCTTATCATAACGTTGATTCTTTGATTGTGGGTTATCAAGATCAACAACAGGTTCAATTTCTACATCATTATCATTACTAGGTTGAGCATCATCATGAACATTATCAGTAACATTATTACTAGTTTCAGGTTCATTACCAGATTGTGTTTCAGCATCAGAAATAGAAATATCATTTGGATTCTCAGGTGTTTCAGTAACAGGTTCATTAGAAGCATGCAAAGTCCTATCATTTTTCTTTTTCTTCCTTTTAGGACTAGGTGCATCTACATTATTTCTGTGAGAATCTTGCTCAATTCTCTTAGGATGGCCTTCAGGATACAAAGGTTCCTGAGTCATTTTACCACCTCTAGTCATAACTCTAACAGCATTTTCATTATCCTTACTATTCAATTCATTGAGCAAATCATTTTGAGCTTTAAGTACTTGTTCTACTTGAGTGGTAACCATAGAAGCATGTTTACTAATAAGTTTAAGTTCACTTTTGACATTAGCCATATAATCACCCAAGTGTTCAAGCATATTTGAATTGTATTTCAATTTTCTACCAAAATAAGCATTAAAGTCTTCTTGCTTAGCCATAAATTTATCAAACTCATCTAAGCATGGGCTAGCAGACTTAGTAAATGGGATTTCAGCTTTATCATATCTATAGAGAGAATTTACCTTTACTACCTGTGTCGGGTTATCAAGACCACGAGTTTCTTCAATAGGTAATGGATTAGGATCATATGTTTCTTCAACAGGCGGTAAATTAAGACCATGTATTTCTTCAATAGGAGGTAAATTCTTAACATCTTTAGCTTTAATACCTTTTTCTTTCATATATTTGTTTGCCTCTTGCATATCTTCAGGACTGAGAAATAGAATACCCCTCTTCTTCGGAGTTGGTTTAGGAATAGGCTCAGGAGCTGGCTCCGGAGGTGTCCAATTGTTTTCATTTGTCAACATATTATTCAATAGAATTTCAGCTTCATCCAGTGTTCTTTCCCTGAAAACAGAACCAGCACAACTATCTAGGTAATCTCTGGAAGTATCGATTAGTCCATTATAAAAGATATCAAGTATTTCATTTTTCTTAAGAGGATGATCAGGCAAAGCATTAAGTAATTGGAGAAGCCTCCCCCAAGCTTGTGGGAGACTCTCTTCTTCAATTTGCACAAAATTATATATATCCCTCAAAGCAGCTTGTTTCTTATGAGCAGGGAAATATTTAGCAGAGAAGTAATAAATCATATCCTGGGGACTACGCACACAACCAGCATCAAGAGAATTAAACCATATCTTAGCATCACCCTTTAATGAGAATGGAAATATTTTAAGGATATAAAAGTAGCGAGTTCTCTCATCATTAGTGAACAGGGTAGCTATATCATTTAATTTAGTAAGATGTGCCACAATAGTTTCAGATTCATAACCATGAAAAGGATCAGATTCAACCAAAGTAATTATATCAGGATCAACAGAGAATTCATAATCCTTATTAGTAACACAGATAGGTGAAGTAGCAAAAGCAGGATCAGGCTTCATCCTAGCATTTAGAGATTGCTTATTCCATTTAGCTAATAACCTCTTAAGTTTGTATCTATCTTTGCAAGCTAAAATAGCTAAAGAGGCTTCTTGATAAAAAAACATAACCCTCAGGAATAACAAGTGATTCTTCATCATCACTTTCATCAGTATTATCAGATTCAATATTTTCAATCTCTCTAGCCCTAGCAAGTTCATCAAGGAATTCACCAAGTGGCACGGTAGTATCAAGCATAGAAGTAGTTTCATCATAAGTATCATGTATAGCAGAAGTAGCATCAGCAATAACATGCGACATATCAAAACGAATAGCAGAAGCAGTTTTAGGTGTCGCAAGCTTACTCAAAACAGAAGGTGAATCAAGTGCAGAGCTAGATGGCAGTTCCTTACCTCCCCTCATAGTTGAGGGATAAATCTTGGTTCTTGGATCTTTCAAGATCTTCATAATGATAAGTAGATATAAATCCCAAGTGACTCAAAGAATAGAGCTATGCTCCCCGGCAACGGCACCAGAAAATAGTCTTGATAACCCACAAGTATAGGGGATCGCAACAGTTTTCGAGGGTAAAGTATTCAATCCAAATTTATTGATTCGACACAAGGGGAGCCAAAGAATAATCTCAAGTATTAGCAGCTGAGTTGTCAATTCAACCACACCTGGAAACTTAGTATCTGCAGCAAAGTATTTAGTAGCAAAGTAATATGATAGTAGTGGTAACGGTAGCAAAAGGTAACACTAGTAAAAGTAATGTTTTTGGTATTTTGTAGTGATGATAGCAATAGCAACGGGAAAGTAAATAAGTGAAGAACAATATATGGAAAGCTCGTAGGCAATGGATCGGTGATGGAGAATTATGCAGGATGCGGTTCATCATGTAATAGTCATAACCTAGGGTGACACAGAACTAGCTCCAGTTCATTAATATAATGTAGGCATGTATCCCGAATATAGTCATACGTGCTTATGGAAAAGAACCTGCATGACATCTTTTGACCTACCCTCCCGTGGCAGCGGGGTCCTTACAGAAACTAAGGGATATTAAGGCCTCCTTTTAATAGAGTGCCGGAACAAAGCATTAACACATAGTGAATACATGAACTCCTCAAACTACGGTCATCACCGGTAAGTATCCCGATTATTGTCACTTCGGGGTTAACGGATCATAACACATAATAGGTGACTATAGACTTGCAAGATAGGATCAAGAACACTCATATATTGATGAAAACATAATAGGTTCAGATCTGAAATCATGGCACTCGGGCCCTAGTCACAAGCATTAAGCATAGCAAAGTCATAGCAACATCAATCTCAGAACATAGTGGATACTAGGGATCAAACCCTAACCAAACTAACTCGATTACATGATAGATCCAATCCAACCCATCACCGTCCAGCAAGCCTACGATGGAATTACTCACGCACGGCGGTGAGCATCATGAAATTGGTGATGGAGGATGGTTGATGATGACGATGGCGACGGATTCCCCTCTCCGGAGCCCCGAACGGACTCTAGATCAGCCCTCCCAAGAGGTTTTAGGGCTTGGCGGCGGCTCCGTATCGTAAAACGCGATGAATTCTTCTCTCTGATTTTTCTCTCCCGAAAACACAATATATAGAGTTGGAGTTGGAGTCGAAGAGGCACCAGGGGGCCCACGAGGTAGGGGGGTGCGCCCTAGGGGGGCAGGCGCGCCCCCCACCCTCGTGGAGAGGTGGTGGGCCCCCTGGCCTTCATCTTTTGCAGGTATTTTTTATATTTTCCAAAAAGTTGCTACGTGAAGTTTCAGGTCATTCCGAGAACGTTTGTTTCTGCACATAAATAACACCATGGTAATTCTGCTGAAAACAATGTCAGTTCGGGTTAGTTCCATTCAAATCATGCAAGTTAGAGTCCAAAACAAGGGCAAAAGTGTTTGGAAAAGTAGATACGTTGGAGACGTATCAGTCATCAGTGGCTTTGCCACAAATACGATGTCAACTACATGATCATGCATGGCAATATGACAATGATGAAGCGTGTCATAACAAATGGAACGGTGGAAAGTTGCATGGCGATATATCTCGGAATGGCTATGGAAATGCCATAATAGGTAGGAATGGTGGCTGTTTTGAGGAAGGTATATGGTGGGTGTATGATACCGGCGAAAAGTGCGCGGTAATAGAGAGGCTAGCAAATGTGGAAGGGTGAGAGTGCGTATAATCCATGGACTCAACGTTAGTCATAAAGAACTCACATACTTATTGCAAAAATCTATTAGTTATCTAAACAAAGTACTACGCGCATGCTCCTAGGGGGATAGATTGGTAGGAAAAGACCATCGCTCGTCCCCGACCGCCACTCATAAGGAAGACAATCAATAAATAAATCATGCTCTGACTTCATCACATAACGGTTCACCATACGTGCATGCTACGAGAATCACAAACTTCAACAAAAGTTTTCTCAAATTCACAAGTACTCAACTAGCATGACTCTAATATCACCATCTCCATATCTCAAAACAATTATCAAGTATCAAACTTCTCATAGTATTCAATGCACTTATATGAAAGTTTTTATTATGCCTAAAAGCAAATTACCATGCTATTCTAAAGGACTCTCAAAATAATACAAGTGAAGCATGAGAGATCAATTATTTCTATAAAATAAAACCACCACCCTTCTCTAAAAGATATAAGTGAAGCACTAGAGCAAAAACTATATAGCTCAAAAGATATAAGTGAAGCACATAGAGTATTCTAATAAATTCCGATTCACGTGTCTCTCTCTCAAAAGGTGTGTACAGCAAGGATGATTGTGTAAACTAAAAAGCAAAGACTCAAATCATACAAGACGCTCCAAGCAAAACACATATCATGTGGTGAATAAAAATATAGCTCCAAGTAAAGTTACCGATGAACGAAGACAAAAGAGGAGATGCCTTCCGGGGCATACCCAAGCTTAGGATTTTTCGTGTCCTTGTATTTTATCTTGTGGTGCCTTGGGCATCCCCAAACTTTGGCTCTTGCCACTCCTTGTTCCATAATCCATCAAATCTTTACCCAAAACTTGAAAACTTCACAACACAAAACTTAACAGAAAAATCTCGTGAGCTCCATTAGCGAAAGAAAACAAAACACCACTTCAAGTTACTGTAATGAAATCATCCTTTATTTATATTGGTGTTAAACCTACTGTATTCCAACTTTTCTATGGTTTATAAACTCCATTACTAGCCATAGATTCATCAAAATAAGCAAACAACACACGAAAAACAGAATCTGTCAAAAGCAGAACAGTCTGTAGTAATCTGTATCAAACGCATACTTCTGGAACCCCAAAAATTCTAAAATAAATTTCTGGACGTGAGGAATTTATATATTAATCATCTGCAAAAATAATAACTAAATATCTCTCTCCAATAAAAAATGGCAGCAATTCCCGCGAGCGCTAAAGTTTCTGTTTTTTACAGCAAGATCAAAAAGACTTTCCCCAAGTCTTCCCAACGGTTCTACTTGGCAAAAACACTAATTAAACACAAAAACACAACCAAAACATAGGCTAGATAAATTATTTATTACTAAACAGGAACAAAAAGCAAGGAATAAAAATAAAATTGGGTTTCCTCCCAACAAGCGCTATCGTTTAACGCCCCTAGCTAGGCATAAAAGTGAGGATAGATCTAGGTAGTGCCATCTTTGGTAGGCAATCCATAAGTGGCTCTCATAATAGATTCATATGGTAATTTAATTTTCTTTCTAGGGAAGTGTTCCATGCCTTTCCTTAACGGAAATTAGAATCTAATATTCCCTTCCTTCATATCAATAATTGCACCAATCGTTCTAAGGAAATGTCTACCAAGAATAATAGGACATGAAGGATTGCAATCTATATCAAGAACATTGAAATCTATAGGCACATAATTCCTATTTGCAACAATAAGAACATCATTAATTATTCCCATAGGTTTCTTAATAGTGGAATCCGCAAGGTGCAAGTTTAAAGAACAATCATCAAATTCACGGAAACCTAGCAAATCACACAAAGTTTTTGGGATCGTGGAAACACTAGCACCCAAATCACACAAAGCATAGCATTCATGATCTTTAATTTTAATTTTAATTGTAGGTTCCCACTCATCATAAAGTTTTCTAGGGATAGAAACTTCCAACTCAAGTTTTTCTTTGTAAGATTGCATTAAAGCATCAACGATATGTTTAGTAAAAGCTTTATTTTGACTATAAGCATGAGGAGAATTTAGCACGGATTGCAACAAGAAAATACTATCTATCAAAGAGCAATTATCATAATTAAATTCCTTGAAACCCAAGATAATGGTTTGTTTCTATCTAAAGTTTTAACCTCTTCAATCCCACTTTTAACAATTTTTGCATCAAGATCTAAAAACTCCGAATTTTTGGGACGCCTTCTAAGTAAAGTTGACTCATCTCCAGTCCCATCATTATCAAGATTCATATTGCAAAACAAGGATTTAATAGGGGACACATCAATCACTTTTATATCTTCATCTTTATTCTCATAAAAAGTTTTACGTGGCTGCTACGGGCTTAAGCAAGAACCAATCTTACCTACGCATCAAAACCACAATGATAGTTTGTCAAGTTGGTGCTGTTTTAACCTTCGCAAGGATCGGGCGTAGCCACACTCGGTTCAACTAAAGTTGGAGAAACTGTCACCCGCTAGTCACCTCTGTGCAAAGCACGTCGGGAGAACCGGTCTCGCGTAAGCGTACGCGTAATGTCGGTCCGGGCCGCTTCGTCCAACAATACCGCCGAACCAAAGTATGACATGCTGGTAAGCAGTATGATAAAGTCATAAAGCTTCTGACATTGCTTTCAATCTCTTCCAACCTTTAGTTCGGGAACGTAGTAATTTCAAAAATTTTCCTACGCACACGCAAGATCATGGTGATGCATAGCAACGAGAGGGGAGAGTGTGATCTACGTACCCTTGTAGACCGACAGCGGAAGCGTTAGCACAACGCGGTTGATGTAGTCGTACATCTTCACGGCCCGACCGATCAAGCACCGAAACTACGGCACCTCCGAGTTCTAGCACACGTTCAGCTTGATGACGATCCCCGGACTCCGATCCAGCAAAGTGTCGGGGAAGAGTTCCGTCAGCACGACGTCGTGTAACGATCTTGATGTACTACCGTCGCAGGGCTTCGCCTAAGCACCGCTACAATATTATCGAGGACTATGGTGGAAGGGGGCACCGCACACGGCTAAGAATATGATCACGTGGATCAACTTGTGTGTCTAGGGGTGCCCCTTGCCTCCGTATATAAAGGATCAAAGGGGGGGGGGTGCGGCCGGCCAGGAGGAGGGCACGCCAGGAGGAGTCCTACTCCCATCGGGAGTAGGATTCCCCCCTTTCCTAGTTGGAATAGGATTCGGGAGGGGGAAAGAGGAGAGAGAGAAGGAAGGGGGGGGGGCGCCGCCCCCCTCTCCTTGTCCTATTCGGACTAGGGGGGGAGGGGCACGCGGCCCAGCCCTGGCCACCCCTCCTCTCTTCCACTAAAGCCCACTAAGGCCCATATACCTCCCGGGGGGTTCCGGTAACCTCCCGGTACTCTGGAAAAATCCCGATTTCACCCGGAACACTTCCGATATCCAAATATAGGCTTCCAATATATCAATCTTTATGTCTCGACCATTTCGAGACTCCTCGTCATGTCCGTGATCACATCTGGGACTCCGAACAAACTTCGGTACATCAAAATGTATAAACTCATAATATAACTGTCATCGAAACCTTAAGCGTGCGGACCCTACGGGTTCGAGAACAATGTAGACATGACCGAGACACGTCTCCAGTCAATAACCAATAGCGGAACTTGGATGCTCATATTGGCTCGCACATATTCTACGAAGATCTTTATCGGTCAGACCGCATAACAACATACATTGTTCCCTTTGTCATCGGTATGTTACTTGCCCGAGATTCGATCGTCGGTATCTTAATACCTACTTCAATCTCGTTACCGGCAAGTCTCTTTACTCGTTCCGTAATACATCATCTCACAAGTAACTCATTAGTTGCAATGCTTGCAAGGCTTATGTGATGTGCATTACCGAGAGGGCCCAGAGATACCTCTCCGACAATCAGAGTGACAAATCCTAATCTCGAAATACGCCAACCCAACATGTACCTTTGGAGACACCTGTAGAGCTCCTTTATAATCACCCAGTTACGTTGTGACGTTTGGTAGCACACAAAGTGTTCCTCCGGCAAACGGGAGTTGCATAATCTCATAGTCATAGGAACATGTATAAGTCATGAAGAAAGCAATAGCAACATACTAAACGATCGGGTGCTAAGCTAATGGAATGGGTCATGTCAATCACATAATTCTCCTAATGATGTGATCCCGTTAATCAAATAACAACTCTTTTGTTTATGGTTAGGAAACATAACCATCTTCGATTAACGAGCTAGTCAAGTAGAGGCATACTAGTGACACTCTGTTTGTCTATGTATTCACACATGTATTATGTTTCCGGTTAATACAATTCTAGCATGAATAATAAACATTTATCATGATATAAGGAAATAAATAATAACTTTATTATTGCCTCTAGGGCATATTTCCTTCAGTCTCCCACTTGCACTAGAGTCAATAATCTAGTTCACATCGCCATGTGATTCAACACTAAGAGTTCACATCACCATGTGATTAACACCCTAGTTCACATCGTCATGTGACCTATACCCAAAGGGTTTACTAGAGTCAATAATCTAGTTCACATCATTTATGTGACTAACACCCAAAGAGTACTAAGGTGTGATCATGTTTTGCTTGTGAGATAATTTTAGTCAACGGGTCTGTCACATACAGATCCGTAAGTATATTGCGAATTCTATGTCTACAATGCTCTGCACGGAGCTACTCTAGCTAATTGCTCCCACTTTCAATATGTATCTAGATCGAGACTTAGAGTCATCCAGATCTGTGTCAAAACTTGCATCGACGTAACTTTTTACGACGAACCTTTTGTCACCTCCATAATCGAGAAATATTTCCTTATTCCACTAAGGATAATTTTGACCAATGTCCAGTGATCTACTCTTAGATCACTATTGTACTCCCTTGCTTAGCACAGTGTAGGGTATACAATAGATCTGGTACACATCATGGCATACTTTATAGAACCTATGGCTGAGGCATAGGGAATGACTTTCATTCTCTTTCTATCTTCTGCCGTGGTCGGGCTTTGAGTCTTACTCAATTTCATACCTTGTAACACAGCCAAGAACTCTTTCTTTGACTGTTCCATTTTTGAACTACTTCAAAATATTGTCAAGGTATGTACTCATTGAAAAAATTTATCAAGCGTCTTGATCTATCTCTATAGATTTTGATGCTTAATATGTAAGCAGCTTCACCAAGGTCTTTCTTTGAAAAACTTCTTTAAAAACACTCCTTTATGCTTTGCAGAATAATTCTACATTATTTCCGATCAACAATATGTCATTCACATATACTTATCAGAAATGCTGTAGTGCTCCCACTCACTTTCTTGTAAATACAGGCTTCACCGCAAGTCTGTATAAAACTATATGCTTTGATCATACTATCAAAGCGTTTATTCCAACTCCGAGAGGCTTGCACCAGTCCATAAATGGATCGCTGGAGCTTGCACACTTTGTTAGCTCCTTTTGGATCGACAAAACCTTCCGGCTGCATCATATACAACTCTTCTTCCAGAAATCCATTCAGGAATGCAGTTTTGACATCCATTTGCTGGATTTCATAAAATGCGGCAATTGCTAACATGATTCGGACAGACTTAAGCATAGATACGAGTGAGAAACTCTCATCATAGTCAACACCTTGAACTTGTCGAAAACCTTTTTGCGACAATTCTAGCTTTGTAGATAGTAACACTACTATCAGCGTCCGTCTTCCTCTTGAAGATCCATTTAATCTCAATGGCTCGCCGATCATTGGGCAAGTCAATCAAAGTCCATACTTTGTTCTCATACATGGATCTCATCTCAGATTTCATGGCCTCAAGCCATTTCGCGGAATCTAGGCTCATCATCGCTTCCTCATAGTTCGCAAGTTCGTCATGGTCTAGTAACATGACTTCCAGAACAGGATTACCGTACCACTTTGGTGCGGATCTCACTCTGGTTTACCTACGAGATTCGGTATTAACTTGATCTGAAGTTACATGATCATCATCATTAGTCTTCCTCACTAATTGGTGTAGTAGTCACAGGAACAGATTTCTTGTGATGAACTACTTTTCAATAAGGGAGAAGGTACAATTACCTTATCAAGTTCTACTTTCCTCCCACTCACTTCTTTCAAGAGAAACTCCTTCTCTAGAAAGGATCCATTCTTAGCAACGAATGTCTTGCCTTCGGATCTGTGATAGAAGGTGTACCCAATAGTCTCCTTTGGGTATCCTATGAAGACATATTTCTCCGATTTGGGTTTGAGCTTATCAGGATGAAACTTTTTCATATAAGCATCACAATCCCAAACTTTAAGAAACGACAACTTTGGTTTCTTGCCAAACCACAGTTCAGATTGTGTCATCTCAACGGACTTAGATGGTGCCCTTTTAAACGTGAATGCAGCTGTCTTTAATGCATAACCCCAAAACGATAGTGGTAGATCGGTAAGAGACATCATAGATTGTACTATATCCAATAAAGTACGGTTATGACATTCGGACACACCATTATATTGCGGTGTTCCAGGTGGCATGAGTTTGTGAAACTATTCCACATTGTTTTAATTGACGACCAAACTCGTAACTCAAATATTCGTCTCTGCGATCAGATCATAGAAACTTTATTTCTTGTCATGATGATTTTCCACTTCACTCTGAAATACTTTGAACATTTCAGGACTTATGTTTCATCAAGTAGATATACCAATATCTGCTCAAATCATCTGTGAAGGTCAGAAAATAATGATACCTGCCGCAAGCCTCAATATTCATCGGACCATACATCAGTATGTATGATTTCCAATAAAGTTGTTGCTCTCATTGTTCCGGAGAACGGAGTCTTAGTCATCTTGCCCATGAGGCATGGTTCGCAAGCATCAAGTGATTCATAATCAAGTGATTCCAAAAGCCCATCAGCATGGAGTTTCTTCATGCGCTTTACACCAATATGACCTAAACGGCAGTGCCACAAATAAGTTGCACTATCATTATTAACTTTGCATCTTTTGGTTTCAATATTATGAATATGTGTATCACTACGATCGAGATCCAACGAACTTGTTCATTGGGTGTATGACCATGAAGGTTTTATTCATGTAAACAGAACAACAATTTATTCTCTTACTTAAATGAATAACCGTATTACAATAAACATGATCAAATCATATTCATGCTCAACGCAAACACCAAATAACACTATTTAGGTTCAACACTAATCCCGAAAGTATAGGGAGTGTGCGATGATGATCATATCAATCTTGGAACCACTTCCAACACACATCGTCACTTCACCCTTAACTAGTCTCTGTTTATTCTGCAACTCCCGTTTCGAGTTACTAATCTTAGCAACTGAACTAGTATCAAATACTGAGGGTTGCTATAAACACTAGTAAAGTACACATCAATAACATGTATATCAAACTACTTATGTTCACTTTGCCATCCTTCTTATCCGCCAAATAGTTGGGGCAGTTCCGCTTCCAGTGACCAGTCCCTTTGCAGTAGAAGCACTTAGTCTATGGCATAGGACCAGGCTTGGGCTTCTTCACTTGAGCAGCAAATTGCTTGCCGTTCTTCTTGAAGTTCCCTTTCTTTCCCTTTGCCCTTTTCTTGAAACTAGTGGTCTTGTTAATCATCAACACTTGATGCTCTTTCTTGATTTCTACCTTCATCGATTTCATTATCATGAAAAGCTCGGGAATCGTTTCCATTATCCCTTGCATATTATAGTTCATCACGAAGTTCTACTAACTTGGTGATGGTGACTAGAGAATTCTGTCATCACTATTTTATCTGGAAGATTAACTCCCACTTGATTCAAGCGATTGTAGTACCCAGACAATCTGAGCACATGCTCACTAGTTGAGCGATTCTCCTCCATCTTTTAGCTATAGAACTTGTTGGAGACTTCATATCTCTCAACTCGGGTATTTGCTTGAAATATTAACTTCAACTCCTGGAACATCTCATATGATCCATGACGTTCAAAATGTCTTTGAAGTCCCGATTCTAAGCTGTTAAGCATGGTGCACTAGACTATCAAGTAGTCATCATATTGAGCTAGCTAAACGTTCATGACGTCTGCATCTGCTCCTGCAATAGGTCTGTCACCTAGCGGTACATTGAGGACATAATTCTTCTGTGTAGCAATGAGGATAAACCTCAGATCACGGATCCAATCCGCATCATTGCTACTAACATCTTTCAACTTAGTTTTCTCTAGGAACATATCAAAATAAACACAAGGAAGCAACAACGCGAGCTATTGATCTACAACATAATTTGCAAAATACTATCAGGACTTAGTTCATGATAAATTTAAGTTCAATTTAATCATATTACTTAAGAACTCCCACTTAGAAAGATATCCCTCTAATCATCTAAGTGATCACATGATCCAAATCAACTAAACCATGTCCGATCATCACGTGAGATGGAGTAGTTTCATTGGTGAACATCGCTATGTTGATCATATCTACTATATGATTCACGCTCGACCTTTCGGTCTCCGTGTTCCGAGGCCATATCTGTATATGCTTGGCTCGTCAAGTATAACCTGAGTATTCTGCATTGTGCAACTGTTTTGCACCCGTTGTATTTGAACGTAGAGCCTATCACACCCGATCATCACGTGGTGTCTCAGCACGAAGAACTTTCGCAACGGTGCATACTCAGGGAGAACACTTCTTGATAATTAGTGAGAGATCATCTTATAATGCTACCGTCAATCAAAGCAAGATAAGATGCATAAAAGATAAACATCACATGCAATCAATATAAGTGATATGATATGGCCATCATCATCTTGTGCTTGTGATCTCCATCTCGAAGCACCGTCGTGATCACCATCGTCACCGGCGCGACACCTTGATCTCCATCGTAGCATCGTTGTCGTCTCGCCAATCTTATGCTTCCACGACTATCGCTACCGCTTAGTGATAAAGTAAAGCATTACAGCGCGATTGCATTGCATACAATAAAGCGACAACCATATGGCTCCTGCCAGTTGCCGATAACTCGGTTACAAAACATGATCATCTCATACAATAAAATTTAGCATCATGTCTTGACCATATCACATCACAACATGCCCTGCAAAAACAAGTTAGACGTCCTCTACTTTGTTGTTGCAAGTTTTACGTGGCTGCTACGGGCTTAAGCAAGAACCAATCTTACCTACGCATCAAAACCACAACGATAGTTTGTCAAGTTGGTGCTGTTTTAACCTTCGCAAGGACCGGGCGTAGCCACACTCGGTTCAACTAAAGTTGGAGAAACTGTCACCCGCTAGCCACCTTTGTGCAAAGCACGTCGGGAGAACCGGTCTCGCGTAAGCGTACGCGTAATGTCGGTCCGGGCCGCTTCGTCCAACAATACCGCCGAACCAAAGTATGACATGCTGGTAAGCAGTATGACTTATATCGCCCACAAACTCACTTGTGTTCTACTCTGTGCATATAACATCAACACATAAAACCTAGGCTCGGAATGCCACTGTTGGGGAACGTAGTAATTTCAAAAATTCCTACGCACACGCAAGATCATGGTGATGCATAGCAACGAGAGGGGAGAGTGTGATCTACGTACCCTTGTAGACGACAGCGGAAGCGTTAGCACAACGCGGTTGATGTAGTCGTACGTCTTCACGGCCCGACCGATCAAGCACCGAAAACATTACGGCACCTCCGAGTTCTAGCACACGTTCAGCTTCGATGACGATCCCGGACTCCGATCCAGCAAAGTGTCGGGGAAGAGTTCCGTCAGCACGACGCGTGGTGACATCTTGATGTACTACCGTCGCAGGGCTTCGCCTAAGCACCGCTACAATATTATCGAGGGACCTATGGTGGGAAGGGGGCACCGCCACACGGCTAAGAAATATGATCACGTGGATCAACTTGTGTGTCTAGGGGTGCCCCTGCCTCCGTATATAAAGGATCAAAAGGGGGGGGTGCGGCCGGCCAGGAGGGAGGGCGCGCCAGAGGAGTCCTACTCCCATCCGGGAGTAGGATTCCCCCCTTTCCTAGTTGGAATAGGATCGGGAAGGGGGAAAGAGGAGGAGAGAAGGAAGGGGGGGTGCCGGCCCCCTCTCCTTGTCGTATTTGGACTAGGGGGGGGAGGGGCGCGCGGCCTAGCCCTGGCCACCTCTCCTCTCTTCCACTAAGGCCCAATAAGGCCCATATACCTCCCGGGGGGGTTCCGGTAACCTCCCGGTACTCCGGTAAAATCCCGATTTCACCCGGAACACTTCCGATATCCAAATATAGGCTTCCAATATATCAATCTTTATGTCTCGACCATTTCGAGACTCCTCGTCATGTCCGTGATCACATCCGGGACTCCGAACAAACTTCGGTACATCAAAATGCATAAACTCATAATATAACTGTCATCGAAACCTTAAGCGTGCGGACCCTACGGGTTCGAGAACAATGTAGACATGACCGAGACACGTCTCCGGTCAATAACCAATAGCGGAACCTGGATGCTCATATTGGCTCCCACATATTCTACGAAGATCTTTATCGGTCAGACCGCATAACAACATACGTTGTTCCCTTTGTCATCGGTATGTTACTTGCCCGAGATTCGATCATCGGTATCTTAATACCTAGTTCAATCTCGTTACCGACAAGTCTCTTTACTCATTCTGTAATACATCATCTCACAACTAACTCATTAGTTGCAATGCTTGCAAGGCTTATGTGATGTGCATTACCGAGAGGGCCCAGAGATACCTCTCCGACAATCAGAGTGACAAATCCTAATCTCGAAATACGCCAACCCAACATGTACCTTTGGAGACACCTGTAGAGCTCCTTTATAATCACCCAGTTACGTTGTGACGTTTGGTAGCACACAAAGTGTTCCTCCGGCAAACGGGAGTTGCATAATCTCATAGTCATAGGGAACATGTATAAGTCATGAAGAAAGCAATAGCAACATACTAAACGATCGGGTGCTAAGCTAATGGAATGGGTCATGTCAATCACATAATTCTCCTAATGATGTGATCCCGTTAATCAAATAACAACTCTTTTGTTTATGGTTAGGAAACATAACCATCTTCGATTAACGAGCTAGTCAAGTAGAGGCATACTAGTGACACTCTGTTTGTCTATGTATTCACACATGTATTATGTTTCCGGTTAATACAATTCTAGCATGAATAATAAACATTTATCATGATATAAGGAAATAAATAATAACTTTATTATTGCCTCTAGGGCATATTTCCTTCAGTCTCCCACTTGCACTAGAGTCAATAATCTAGTTCACATCGCCATGTGATTCAACACTAAGAGTTCACATCACCATGTGATTAACACCCATAGTTCACATCGTCATGTGACCTATACCCAAAGGGTTTACTAGAGTCAATAATCTAGTTCACATCATTTATGTGATTAACACCCAAAGAGTACTAAGGTGTGATCATGTTTTGCTTGTGAGATAATTTTAGTCAACGGGTCTGTCATATACAGATCCGTAAGTATTTTGCGAATTCTATGTCTAGGTATGATCATGTATATAGGCATCACGTCCGTGACAAGTAGACCGACTCCTGCCTGCATCTACTACTATTACTCCACACATCGACCGCTATCCAGCATGCATCTAGAGTATTAAGTTCATAAGAATGGAGTAACGCTTTAAGCAAGATGACATGATGTAGAGGGATAAACTCATGAAATATGATATAAACCCCATCTTTTTATCCTCGATGGCAACAATACAATACATGTCGTTTCCCCTACTGTCACTAGCATCGAGCACCGCAAGATTGAACCCAAAGCTTAGCACTTATCCCATTGCAAGAAAGATCAATCTAGTAGGCCAAACCAAACTGATAATTCAAAGAGACTTGCAAAGATAACCAACCATACATAAAAGAATTCAGAGAAGGTTCAAATATTGTTCATAGATAATCTTGATCATAAATCCACAATTCATCGGATCTCTACAAACACATCGCAAAAGAAGATTACATCGAGTAGATCTCCAAGAGAATCAAGGAGAACTTTGTATTGAGATACAAAGAGAGAGAAGAAGCCATCTAGCTAATAACTATGGACCTAAAGGTCTGAGGCAAACTAGTCACACATCATCAGAGAGGCTATGGTGTTGGTGTAGAAGCCCTCCATGATCAATGCCCCCTCCGGCGGAGCGCCGGAAAAGGCCCCAAGATGGGTGAGGGAGTCCTGGATTAGGGGGTATCCGGACAACCGGATTATATCCTTTGGCCGGACTGCTGGACTATGAAGATACAAGATTGAAGACTTCGTCTCGTGTCCGGATGGAACTCTACTTGGCGTGGAAGGCAAGCTAGGCATTACGGATATGGATATCTCCTCCTTTGTAACTGACCTTGTGTAACCCTAACCCCCTCCGGTGTCTATATAAATCGGAGGGTTTTAGTCCGTAGGACAACATACAATCATACCATAGGCTAGCTTCTAGGGTTTAGCCTCTCCGATCTCGTGGTAGATCAACTCTTGTAACACTCATATCATCAAGAATAAATCAAGCTGGACGTAGGGTTTTACCTCCATCAAGAGGGCCCGAACCTGGGTAAAACATCGTGTCCCCTACCTCCTATTACCATCTGCCTTAGATGCACAGTTCGGGACCCCCTACCCGAGATCCGCCGGTTTTGACACCGACATTGGTGCTTTCATTGAGAGTTCCTCTGTGTCGTCGCTGTTAGGCTTGATGGCTCCTACTATCATCGATAGCGATGCAGTCCAGGGTGAGACTTTTCTCCCCGGACAGATCTTTGTGTTCGGCGGCTTCGCACTGCGGGCCAACTCGCTTGGCCATCTGGAGCAGATCGAAAGTTACGCCCCTGGCCACCAGGTCAGGTTTGGAAGCTTAAATTACACGGCCGATATCCGTAGAGACTTGATCTTCGATGGATCCGAGCCCCTGCCTTGTGTGCCACGCGGTCACGATGAGTACGATTTAGCTCTACCATCGGACTGTATTCAGGAGATCGCACCGGCAGCCGCTCCGAGCCTCAATTCGGAGCCAGTTGCACCATCCATGGATGGGTGGATAGACCCCGTCACGAAGGCCGTATCCTCAGTGGCGATCGAGCCGAATATCGACCTTACTCTTCACGAGAGCCGTGTTTCCAAACTGCCGGATCCTTCTCCGGCCACGGGCTCTGAACCGCCTGCGCCCATTCCTGTCGAATCCGATTGGGCGCCGATCATGGAGTTTACCTCCGCGGATATTTTTCAGCACTCACCCTTTGGCGACATACTGAACGCATTAAGGTCTCTCTCCTTGTCAGAAGAGTCCTGGCCGAACTACGTCCGGCAGGATTGGGATGCGAATGACGAAGAAATTCGCCGCCCACCCACCACCCACTTAGTAGCCACTGTCAATGACTTAACCGACATGCTCGACTTCGACTCCGAAGGCATCGACGGTATGGACGACGATGCGGGAGGCGAAGAGGAACCACTGCCCACAGGGCACTAGACGCCCCCTTCATCACATGTCGTATACATGGTGGACACACCCAAAGAAAACAACGACGAGGAACAGAAGGACAGAGCGAAGGGTTGTTCCCTCGAGAAGCAGTCAAAGCGGCGGCGTAAACGCCGCTCCAAATCCCGCCTCGGCAGAAATAACGATCATATAGACCCAGCGTTAGAGCAGGGTGAACCATTGCCCGACCACGGCAACACGAAAAATCAAGCCGAACAACCCAAACCCATTGAAGATAACAGTCCGGACGACATCACACCGGACAGGCACCAGGAGCAACATAATGCCCACCAAAGGCTTGTTGCCACAGCGAGGAGTCTGAAAAAACAGAAGCAAAGGCTCAAGGCTGCACAAGACACACTCAAAATCAAATGGAGTGAAGTACTTAACACTTCAGCGAAGTACGACAGTAATCGCCACACCAAGAGCTATCCAAAGCGAAAGTTGCTACCTGAATTTGATGAGGAGGCCTTAGATCCTCCACAATTAAAAAATAAAACAGCCATCCGGTCGGATAGACGACCTCATAGCCAACATAAAGCGGCAACCGACGCCGCACATAAACGAGTACACGATCCGCGTAAGGGCTCGCATCAAAAGGATGGCGCAGCCAGATCCATCTATGGACCACGCAGGCGCGCTCCAACATACAATGCAACACAACAAACATCCGAACACCACGGTACGCCCAAATACAGGGGTGCCGCACACCCTCTATGTTTCACCGACGAGGTGCTGGACCATGAATTTCCAGAGGGATTCAAACCCGTAAACATCAAGGCGTACGACGGAACAACAGACCCTGGGGTCTGGATTGAGGACTACATCCTCCACATCCATAAGGCTCGAGGAAATGATCTCCACACCATCAAGTACTTACCCCTCAAGCTCAAAGGGCCAGCTCGGCACTGGCTTAAAAGCCTCCCCGAAAACTCCATCGGAAGCTGGGAAGAGCTCGAAGACGCCTTTCGGGCAAATTTTCAAGGGACATATGTCCGACCACCGGATGCAGACGATTTAAGTCATATAACTCAACAGCCCGGTGAGTCAGCCCGAAAACTTTGGAATAGGTTCCTCACTAAAAAGAACCAAATAGTTGACTGTCCGGACATCGAAGCCTTAGGAGCTTTCAAGCATAGCGTTCGAGACGAATGGCTTGCCAGACACCTCGGTCAACAAAAGTCGAGAACAATGGCACCATTAACAAGCCTCATGACCCGTTTTTGCACGGGCGAGGACAGCTGGTTAGCCCGATGCAGCACCAGCGACCCAAGTACATCCGAAGTCGGGGATGGAAACGGGAAATCACGATGCAGCAAGAGTAAGCGCCGGAATAAAGAAGACAACCCGAAGAGCACGGCGGTAAACGCCGGATTTAGAAGCTCTCGGCCAGGGCAGCAGAAGCCGCACTCCAAAGGCGACATAGACGAACTGTCCAGCCTAAACAAAATTCTGGACCAAATATGTAAGATCCATAGCACCTCTGATAAACCTGCAAATTATATCCACAGAGAATGTTGGGTCTTCAAACAGTCCAGCAAGCTCAACGCCGAACACAAGGGGCAGGATACACCAAGTGAAGACGAGGACGAGCCTCACAAGCAAAGAACAGGGGAACAGAATAAATTCCCACCAGAAGTAAAAATAGTCAATGTGTTACACGTGATAAAAGGGAGAAACAAAGAGGCACCTTTAGAGGAACATGCCCCTGGGCCTATCACCGCGGAGCTCCGCCACTGGTCGTCCCAACCGATCACCTTCGACCATCGGGATTACTCGGCAAGTATCCGGCGTGCAGGATGGGCTGCCTTGGTATTAGATCCAATAATTGATGGATACCACTTCACCCGAGTCCTCATGGACGGCGGCAACAGTTTAAATCTGATATATCAGGACACAGTCCGCAAAATGGGGATAGACCCACCAAAAATTTGCTGCAGCAATGCTACCTTTGAAGGAGTAACGCCAGGCCCGAAGGCTCACTGCAAGGGCTCCCTGCTACTAGAGGTTATATTCGGCTTCCCCGATAACTTCCGCAGTGAAAATTTAACTTTCCACGTCGCTCCGTTCCAAAGTGGCTATCGAGCACTACTCGGACGCGAAGCTTTCGCTCGCTTTAACGCAATACCGCATTAGGCTTCCCTCAAGCTCAAGATGCCCGGTCCACGCGACATCATTATAGTAAATGGAAATATTGAGCGCTCCTTGCGCTCCGAAGATGGTGCGGCCGCCTTGGCCGCCGCACACTAAGCGGCCTCACCAACTCAAGCATTTGACAGGTCGTTAAGACCACAGACATGGCTAGACGAGTCCGGCTCAGCTATATGTAATTAATACAAGTTTGATGGCTATACCCCTATTACAATACAAGGGGATCAACGCACGCGCAAAAGTGGCAATAAGGCTCACCTTTACTCATTTTCAACTATATACTGTTTATTTAGTATAACTTAATTTTTGCATGGCTACTTTTCAATTAAGTTCCTCTCTTTTTCAGATGACCATCGTGCTACACCCGTCCAGGATACGACACAACGGAGACACATGCGCAGACGTGCAGCAGGGACCTGTTCCAAGGATTCTTTGTAGATTAAGACCCTGTGTAAACCTTTTTTACTGTCTCTTGTTGATTTACATCCCTCGGATTCTCAGTACAATCGAGAAGGATGCTGACGTCTTGGCATGTGGCCACGCCAGAATAATGCACATACCTGGACACTAGGGGCTTATTACAAAGGGTACTGTTTAGACCCGGTTTACACCATAAAGACCGAATACCTTAGGGAGTGTTCGGCGTCGGGAGTTTGGCCTTATATGCATCAGCTCTGAATCATGTCTTTGGTCAAATGTTGGGTTTGCCCGGCTCCTGTGTTTTGCTGCCTTACGTTCCGCTCTATCGGCTAAGGCGGCACTAGGTGAACTACTGCGACTGTGCCCTGGTTCATCCGGACGAGCACCTCACTAGAGAAAGCCGAAAACTGACTGTCATGATATAGCGTGAGACTGGTCAACCACTCGATGACTTACTGGAATCTTCGGGATTCCTCCGCATTAACGAAGGGCCGTTTCCCGGCCAGGCATGTACACACCCCGAATCCGGACGAGTGCGGAGCCACCAGGGGCTATCTAGTAGCTCCATTGTCAAACTCCTATGGCTAAGTGAAAGTGTTAAAGCATTATAGTTCGGTTGCCTAGTTCGCTACGCTATCACCTCCTTATTAGGACCAAGACGTTGGATTAAGTGTGAATACGCGTCTACTGCAAACACCCCCGCATTATATGTGTGGGGGCTGAAGCCGATGACTGCAATCTTTCAGGTTATATACATGTATACATAAACGGCCGCACATGAGGCATCACAATACTTTCGGGTAAAAGTATAAATACATCCTTGATAAATTCAATAAAACATTGTTTTTACAATGGGAATACATGTCACTCAAACATAACGTTCTTAGAGCACTGGGCCTCTATCGAACGAGCGGCCTCAAGAACTTATTCAAAATAGTGCTCGGCAGCCACTCGGCCCATGGCGGAACCCTGCGCCGCGATAGTGGTGGCATCCATCTCCGCCCAGTATGTTTTGACACGGGCAAGGGCCATCCGCGAGCCTTCTATGCATGCCGACCTCTTCATCGCATTAATGCGTGGCACCGCACCAAGGAACTGCTGCACCAAGCTAAAATAACTGTTCGGCTTTGGCCTTTCCGGCCACAGATGATCCAAGACAGACCTCATGGCGAGTCTGGACAATCTATTGAGCTCGGCCCATTCGGCAAGTTGACCAGTCAATGGAAGCGGACGCTCTGGAACGTTAAATTGCGACCAGAACAACTTGTCCACTTCATGATCTGTTTGATCTCGGAAGTATTCGGCCGCAGCGATAGCGCTTGCCGCTAAGTCCATATATGCGTCGGCTGAACTCCACAGCCGATCTAGAGGGGCATACCGCGGATCGCCGAACTTCCTCCGCAGCATAAAGGGCTTCCCAGCCACAATGTCCCCGGCTTCACGCAGTTCCTCCTTCTTCGCTCTCATTGCAGAGCGGGTGTCTTTGGTCGCCATTGTGGCCTTTTCAAGGTCCTTAGCCTTCGCCCGACTTTCTTCTTCTTCAAGAAACTGGCAGCGGTCGACAGTGTCTTTTAACTTCACAGCCATTCTAGCCATTTTCTCTTTGCTCTCTCTATGAGCGGCCTTCTCGGCTCTCAACTCTTCGGCCGCCTCCAAAGTGTCCGCATTACTACTCCTTGCTTGCTCCTTGGCTCGGGCAAGCTCTGCCCGCAAGGCCTCCCCGGTGGCAGCTCCATCTGCAGTCACAACATATTAAAGATACTGGCATCACGCTGCTCTTACTATGTGACATCCACTATAAATATCACCTACCCCGGGCCTCGTCAAGCCGCTTGTTAATAAGCTCGATGTCGGCATCCGCCGCATCCAGTTGCCGCTTTAGTTCGGCAACCCCATTAGTCCAGGTAGCCACCGGAGCTTCAGACACCTGCACATAACGACAGTCTGATTATTACCTGGGACTACAATCCTCTGTTCGCCGCCGTTCTCGACGACAACCAGAGTCTCAGGGGCTACTATCTACACAGGGCGCACCTAAAAATGTGCGGTACTACAACAAATGCATATCATTCCACGTACCTCAAAGCCCGTTAGTAGACTCATAAAGGCTTCATGCAACCTGTTTTCGGCGGACGAAATCCTTTCAATCACCATACACATTAATGTACGGTGCTCTTCTGAGATAGTCGCTCGCTCTAGCAGACCCTTCAGTACGTCCGATCGCATACCAGGTGGTGCCGAACTCTTTTGATTGCTCTCTTCAAGAGCCGGATACTGAGGGCTTCGGGTGACCACGGGGTTACCTTCTGGCCTTGCCGGATCCGGAGAAACTCTTCGTGATGACACTTCAAGGTCGCCCGCTTCTTGAGCCAGGGAGTCCGGGGGAGGCGTTTCGCTCTCCATCGTCTCCGGAAGAAGATCCCCCAAAGACGAGCTCTGCTGAGAAGGGCTCATATCCGAACTGCAAGATAAATGCTTCGGTTATCTTCCTCAGAAGTAAGGTAGTATATCTTCACTATTAAGTACTTTTTGATTACTTACAACTCATTAGAGGGCTGATCCCCGCATGGACTTTGTGCGGCAAGAGCACCCTCTGAGGCGGGACCCTCTAGTGTAGTTTTCTTCTCCCGTTTGGAAACCTTGGTTTCCGGATCATCAAAGGTAGTCCTCTTCCTCCCCCAGGGCGAGGGAATGTCAGATTCCTTCCCTTGGCTATCCTCCCTCATGGAGGCGCTCGTTCCCTCGGTTGGAATAGGTAGCGGTGGAGGCCCGCTTTTGCCCTCTTTATTCCCCCCTTCATCTTCCTTTGAGGGCACCAGGCAAGGTGCTGGCTCGAGCATCTTTTCCAGCACCGGATTGTCCAAGCCTTCGGGAAGGGGGGCCGAACACCGGATCATCTTCGCCTTTGTTATCCAGTCCTGGTCAAAAAGCGATTCTTCAGAATGACGTCATGATAAATGAAAGATAGTGTGTTTGGCTAGAGAATTACTTACTTGGGCCGCGGTGCGGTTGCTGCTCAGGCCCACGTCCTCGGAGGTGTCCGGGCACTCTATTTGGGGTCCGAAGAACGACTTGTACATCTCCTCGTCCGTCAGGCCAAGGAAATTCTGAATAGTGCGCGGTCCTTCTGGGTTGAATTCCCACAAGCGGAGGGGCCGGCGTTTGCAAGGCTGCACTTGACGAACTAGCATGACTTGCACCACCATAACCAAACTAAAATCTCCCTCGAAGAGATCCCGGATGCGGCTCTGCAGTATGGGCACATCCTTGGCTGGACCCCAGCTCAGCCCCCTGCTGATCCATGACATCAGTTGTGGTGGAGGGCCTGAGCGAAAGGCGGGGGAAGCTACCCACTTGGCACTTCTGGAAGCGGTGATGTAGAACCACTCCCGTTGCCATAATCCGGACACCTCTGGGAAGGAACCTTTTGGCCACGGAGCTTCAGCAATCTAGCTTATTAATGCACCCCCGCACGCTGCATACTGCCCCTCGACCGTCTTCGGCTTCACATCAAAGGTCTTGAGCCACATGCCGAAGTGAGGAGTAATGCGGAGGAAGGCCTCACATATGACAATAAATGTCGAGATGTGGAGAAAGGAATCTGGGGCTAGATCGTGGAAATCAAGCCCGTAATAGAACATCAAACCCCTAACGAAGGGATCCAGAGTGAGGCCTAGTCCTTGGAGGAAGTGAGAGATAAACATGACATCTTCATTGGGTTTAGGAGTAGGGACGACCTGCCCTCGGGCAGGCAGCCGATGCGAGACTTCGGCGGTTAGGTATCTTGCCTCCCTCAACTTCTTGATATCCTCTTCCGTGACGGAGGAGGGCATCCACCGGCCCTGAAGGCTGGATCCGGACATGACTGAAGGTCCGAAGCACCTGACCTGGGCTTTGGGTGTTAGAACTCGAGGTGGGGGAAGGATTCGATTGAGAACGGGAGGAAAAAAGTAAAAGCCTTGTCCCTTTATAAAGAGGGTGAATATCAAGCGTCCTCCTCGTGGCCGTTTGGGACTTGCCTAAAATCTAGGAGTCCTAGGCACGGTTGGGTTACCCACACCCGTATTGATGAGAATCCCGTAATAAGGGGGACACGATCTCTGCTTTGACAAGATGCGTCAAGAAACTGCCTCGCGTTATGTGCAGGGCTAGTTAAAGGAAACAGTTTGAGTAATCACCAGGCCATGGCATAATGTCATGTTGCCAAAACGTGTCAGCAGATTAGATTTGTGGAAATATTATTCTCTCTACGGTGGAATGTGGAACTTATTTTGCAGGGTCGGACACTATACTTGTATTCAAACTCTTCTGTGGTGTATCCGGAGGAGGAACCCGCCTTGCAATGCCGAAGACAATACTGCGCGCCAGACTCATCGTCATTGAAGCCTGGTTCAGGGGCTACTGAGGGAGTCCTGGATTAGGGGGTATCTGGACAACCGGATTATATCCTTTGGCCGGACTGCTGGACTATGAAGATAAAAGATTGAAGACTTCGTCTCGTGTCCGGATGGAACTCTACTTTGCGTGGAAGGCAAGCTAGGCAGTACGGATATGGATATATCCTCCTTTGTAACCAACCTTGTGTAACCCTAACCCCCTCCGGTGTCTATATAAACCGGAGGGTTTTAGTCTTTAGGATAACATACAATCATACCATAGGCTAGCTTCTAGGGTTTAGCCTCTCCAATCTCCTGGTAGATCAACTCTTGTAATACTCATATCATCAAGAATAAATCAAGCAGGACGTAGGGTTTTACCTCCATCAAGAGGGCCCGAACCTGGGTAAAACATCGTGTCCCCTGCCTCCTGTTACCATCCGCCTTAGACGCACAGTTTGGGACCCCCTGCCCGAGATCCGCCGGTTTTGACACCGACAATGGGATCTCACGGGTACAGAAGGTTGCGGCGGTGGAATTAGGTTTTCGTGGTGCTCTCCGATCATTTCAGGGTACGTAGGTATATATAGGAGGAAGAAGTAGGTCGGTGGAGCCACGAGGGGCCCACGAGGGTGGAGGGCGCTGTCGGATTTCGGGTTCCGGCAGACCCTTGAGGTTCGAACACTGGGGTGCGCGCGGAGATTTCGCCTCCTACCTACCTGCACCCCTCCGCCATGCTAGGTTCTAAAACTAAGGAAAGAACAACACAAGAGACACAGGGTTTATACTGGTTCGGGCCACCGTTGTGGTGTAATACCCTACTCCAGTGTGTGGTGTGGTGGATTGCCTCTTGGGCTGATGATGATGAACAATACAAGGAAGAACAGCCTCGCGAGGGTCTGTTCTTTGCTGGGGCAATGAACTGCTCAGTGGAGTTCAGTCACCTTCTCTCTCTCTCTCTGCCTCCAGCCAACCGACCGAACCCCCTCTCTCTGTGGGTGGCTGGTCCTATTTATAGAGGCCCTGGTCCTCTTCCCAAATATCGAGCGGGAAGGGAGCCAACAATGGCGGGCTAATTTGAAGGGGGACAGCTAGTATCAGCTATCCTGACAAAAGTGGTCTTCGTCTGCGCAAAGCTCTGGTGATGACGCCGTCTAGGGCTCCACGATGACCTCCGTCTCGTAGTCCTCCTGGTCTTGGTCTCGTTGCACCGAAATGGCAACCTTTGCCTGATGCCTCGGTACTCTGCGGCTGCGCTTGCCCCCTTTGCACCAAAGAGGAAAGGAGGACGCTGCGTGGGCTGGCACCCGCCTGGCGCCCTGAGTCGTCATGGCTTGCATCACGGGCACCTCGTGAGGTACCCCGCCTTGATCTCTCCGCCTCCTCGTGAGCCAGCCTGACGAGGCCGTGCCCGAAGAAGCTCTGCGTCATCCGTCCCGCGAGGCTTGGCCCCTCGCGAGGGTCTTGGGTTTGTGTTGGTGAAGATGGGCCGTGCTGGGCCCCCCTTTGAGCCACGCCGTAGGCCGCAGGCAGGCAAGTCTGGGGACCCCCGTTCCCAGAACGCCGACAGTAGCCCCCGGGCCCAAGGCGCGCCCGGACTTGGCCGTGCAGGGAGGTGTAAGGGCAAGAGCGAAGCGCCGCGGGCCCTAACAGCCTGCGGCCTTAGGCGCCGCGTGGCGGCTGATTGGTCGTGGGTGGCACTGTTCCCCCACGCCCTCCTTATTTTGCGCCACGCTAGGCGGACCCGTAGTCGTACACAGCCGTTCCCTTTTCTGTTGCTCGAGTGCCCTCTGTCCTCCTTCCGCTCGAACTCTGGCTTCTATTTTCAACCTGATCTCGAACCTTCCCCCCTCCTTCCCATCGCCATGGCTCCGACGAAGAAGGGGAGAGGGAAGAAACCCATGTCTCTGCCTTGCCCGCCGCCGTCGGCGGCCCCCGCCGAGGGCTTGGGCAAGGTCAGCTTGGCTCTGGCCACCATCTTCAATGAATGCGGGAGGACGATGGCTTGGCCCGCGTCCCACTTCTCCATCGACAGGACAGCCACCGAGGTCCCGTATCTTGCCGACGCCCTGTGGGCGGGTCTGGTTCCTCCCTTTTCTGATTTCTTCAACGCCGTGCTTTCCCACTATCAGATCCACATTATGCATCTGGGTCCTGAATCCATCACCCTCCTTTCGGTCTTCGCCTTTGTTTGCGAAGCTATGGTGGGCATCCCTCCTTCGGTTGCCTTGCTGCGCCACTTCTTCTCGTTGCATCTTGTCGACCCTACCCAATGCTGGGCTTGCGTGAGCTTCGTTGCCGCGCCTGAGATGGCGGCCTCTGGGATTGACTTCAAGCTCCCCCTGCCCGCGGTTGGGTTCCGCGAGCGGTGTCTGTATGTGGACGCAGGGGTGCCCAGCCCCCTGCTATTGGAGCCGACCTCACCCACCATCCCCAATTTGGGCTGGGGCCAGGAGACGCTTGAGAGCCCCCGACTCGTCTTCGTCTGGCGCCGCTTCGCGCTCTTGAGGTCGCTTGGCGTGACAGCGCCCAAGGTGGTGAAGGAGTTCCTGCTATGCCGCATTGCTCCTCTTCAACGCCACTCTCGCCGGATGTGGGCCTTCCGTGGGCGCGAGGATCGTATGAGGTTCTAGGAAGAGGACCTGACTCCTGAGGTGCTGAGGACGGCGCTCTTGACCCTGGCTGGGGACCCCAATCCTGGCAGCATCCGGCAGGGAGGGGCCTTGCTGTACCTCTGCCAGAGCAGGGGCGACTTTGTGAAGCAGATGCCTGTCTTTGATGAGTGGGGGCCGCGCCCCGCCGGCCTTCAGGGGCCTCGCGAGAACCCAGTGGTGGTGACTGCCCTTCCAGTCGGCCAAGGCGACTCATCCTCGAGTGGCGGAGCAGGGAGGCACGAGGCGCCAGAGGCCGAGGGGGCTCCCGGCTCGGTGACAGCACCGGGCGAGGCTCATGAGGAAGCAGCTCTTGGGGCCTGTGCCGCTGAGGCTGAGGGTGACGAGCAGCTGCCCTCAGTGCCTGCGACTGTGGCCCCTGAGGCTCCAGCTGCGTCTCTTGAGGAGGCGATTGGCAGCGCACGTCAGGCAGGTGCCCCTGCCGCAGATCGCCTTGACGCTCCGTCTTCGTCGAAGGTTGATCCATGCGCCCAACTCTTGGGCCGGTTCCGCGTGGACTTTGGGCTCTCCGGAAGAGAAGGGAGGCCCTGGGCGACGATTACCCTTGTCGCCTGCTGAAGCGTAGGAAGTACTTCGCCACTAATGAGTAAGCCTTCTCCTTTCCCGACTCCCGATCCTTCTGTTACTTGTACTGACCCTTGCTCCGCAGGCCCCTTCCAGCCAAGCTTGCGAAGACGGCTGAAGAGCCGTCCCTCTTGACCTCGCCCCCTCCACCGTCCTCAAGCGCTCCGAGCAGCGGAGCCCTTGTGGTGAGGGCGATTGAAGAGGCGAACCATCCCGAGGCATATTGTGGCCCCGCGCACCTCGCGATACTCCTTCGCGGGCCTTCTCGTGGCATAGCTAGCCTGCCATGGGCTTCTCGCCTGGTCGTGGACTGCGGTTGGTTGAGGCGTTTCCTGCGCTCTTCTCCTGAGGACGGGCTGGCCCCAGGCCGGGCTTCTGACGCGGCGTGCCCAGCCGTCGCGAGGGTGCCAGCCCCCAGCCCGGAGGGGGAGTGCTGACTAGCGGCCCCCGGCGCTTGCTTGGGGCAGATGATGGTGTGGAAGACGTGCTCGAGCGCGCTCGGGAGCGTCGCGCTCTCCGCCAAGGATTCCTTCGAAGGGCAACTGACGCAGTGAGCCTGCTTGGTGAGGAGCTTGCTGATGAAGACGCGCACCTTGAGGCCGAGGGCCTGCGCCTGGCTGCAGAGAGGCGCGAGCTGGAGGGCGCCATCGCCCTTGCGCGCCGTCAGCGTGATCTTGATGAAGCAGAGGCCAAGGCGTCGCTGGTGGCCTCTCGGGAGGCCCGGTAGGCTCGGGAAGCTGACCGGCGGTGAACGGCTGCGGAGGAGCGGGCTCGGGAGCTTCTGGCCTGGTGCCACTCGCTGGAGGAGCAGGTGGAGCTGCGCGAGGCAGCCCTCGCGTCGATGAAGGTGGCCTCTGGCGACCTAGCAGAGCTCCAGAAGCGTGAGGAGGCGCTGACGCTGGAAGCCGCCGAACGTACCCGTGAGTACGAGCGTCTGGAGACGAGGGAGCGCTTGGTGACGCAGGCAGAGGATGATGTTGCCGCACAGGAAGCCCGCGTCCTGGAGGAGGTCAGACGTCGAGTGGCGATGGCACGCTTGAACCTTGAGCACGAGTTCGAAGAGAAGCTGGGGCTGATCCGGGCTGAAGCTGAAGGCAGGACTGCCGCCTTGAGGGCCAAGCTGGAGGAGGCGGCGCGGCGGGCCGATGCTTCCCGGGCCGCCCTTGAGGTGGCGCGAGGTGAGTTAAGCACCTCCCAGGCTGAGGTGCTCCTTCTTCGCCAGAGGGTGGAGGAGGCTGAGGCCGTCGCGCGCCAGAATGCGGACGAGATACGTCAGCGGCGGATCTTGGAGCATGAGCACGGCCCCTGCTCGCCACTCTCCGGGAGAGAGCCAATGTGGCCTTGGGCAACATCTGCGAGGAGGCCGTCGGCGAGCCGCACGTAGTCAACTACGCGGGCAATCTTCAGTTCTTCACTGATGTGGTGATGCAGCTGGAGGCGCGGTCGACCAGGGCTGACAGGTTGGTGGAGGAGAGGAGCCATGCCCTGCTCAGGCGCGCCTTTTCCCACGTCTTCAGCCACCTCCGGAACATGGATCCCCACTTTGATTTTGACGCCGCCATCGCCCCAGTCCCCCAGGCTGTCCGAGGCGAGCTGGCGCATTGGGTGGAAGACAATGTGGACGCTCTTATCAGGGTCTTCGCCTCGGACAATGACGACGTGATCGTGGCGGCTGACGAGGGCGGCGTGATGGATGGCTCTGCTGGTGCTCCTAAGGACGCATTGGGGGATTCATCCGACTGATTGTGCATCATTCCTGCTTCCTCACCCTGCATGAATAGAACTCAGGTTTTGGCCTGATAGGTGTGAGAGCATTTTGGAGGGGGAGCCCCTCATGTAAAACTTGTGTTTATCGTATCAGTAGAAGCTACATCGCCCATGCGCCCGCGCCAAGTGGCTGGCTTAAGGGACGCGCTGGTCGGCTAGTTTACCTTTATTCCGTGCTGGCCCTGAGGTAGCCCGCGGGGGGTTGTGGTGTCCTGAGTGTCCCCTGATTGAATCCATAGGATCTGTAGTAAAACACCCTCCTGAGAGGACGCGGCGGCGGCAGTCTGGGCTGCGCGCAAGCTAGGCCTGACCCGGCTCGCGAGGGGAGGCGGCTGAGGCGAAGTGGTAACCAAAACGCGAGAAATTGCTCGAACGAGACTAAGCACCCCTTCCCCGAACACACGCAAATCTCAAATTCGAATCCAACTTGAATCTAGCGGGGGAAAGCAACAACCAAGGGGAAGAGCAACGAAAGCAAACAAAAGGCCGCGTCCGGCACCTAGTCTAGTCTTGGACGTCTTCTCACCAGCGCGGAGCTAAGTGCTGCCACTGGGCGTGGGAGGGAGCCCCAGGGCCTGAGGCCGGCACCCCTGAGACTCCGGGGCGTGTACAACCCCACTCATTATTATGTGAGAGTGTCACGGGGCGACGAGCTTCACAGGCACTGGGCCTTCTTCACAGGTACTGGCCTTGCTTCATATCGCCAGATGAGGGCCCCGCCTTGTGCCACACTCTAGTGCCATCAACGACGACCGGAAACCAGGACGCCTCCGATGGGGTAGAGCTGTCGCCAGCGGTTCCCCCGACGACCACGGGTCCTCCGCCGGGGGCAGGCCCTAGGGCACCTCCCCAGCGGAGGGCCTACCTCCTGAGAACACCTTGCTCCGAACGCCGCGGTGGTGATGTCGAATCCCTGCCCCTCTCCTGCAGCCCCCTGCGCCCTCCTCCCGAGGGGTAGGAGACTATGGGAGCAGGGCAGCTGCCCGCTGTGACAACCTGCACCTCCTGCGATCCATGGTTAGCGTATGCCTGCTGAAGAATTAGCGGTACCCGATAATCGTTGCCTCCAGTGTGCCCAGTGGGACCGTCCCGAGACTCCTGGAAGGGCTTAGCTTCTGGCGCTTCGTCCCCCCAGCTTGGGCTGAGGAGCGAGCCTTGTTCGCCCTCGTGTGGGTGTCCTTGGTCCATCATGAGGGGCACGTATTCCTCTGGCGCCATCACCCCGAAGGCCACGCCGTAGTGCTCTGCGCGCCACGCGGTCCTGCCTGACGCGCCTACCGTGGGGTGGCAGCGCGGCTGTCCACTGGGGCCGCGGGTCGCGTCGAGTCCTTCTTCTTCGCGGACCAGGAGCGGGGGCTGCGCCGCTGCCGGTCCGATGCTGACAGCCTCGCAGGTGTTGGAGTAGCCTTGGAGCCCCCGCGCGGGCCGCCCTGGGTTGGAGATGGGAGCTGGGTGCAGAAGGGGTGAGCCCCCGAGGCGGCAAAGCCCAGGAGCTCTGCCACCCGCTCCAGTAGCACGTCGCGGCCGCCCTCCAGCAGTCTGCACTGCAGCAGCTCTCGGGCCACCGTGAGCGCGGCCCTCGAGTTCGCTTGCTCCCGGCGGGTGTACGGTGTCGTGGTCGCGGCATGATTGGAGTCCCTTGCTGCGGACCGCGCCTGCCACGGTGTGAGAGCTGTCGAAGCCTGTCCGTGTCGCTCGCGGCCCACAGCGCCCTGCGGGCCACGAGCTTCCTGGGGCACGGGGTCGCCCAAGGCGAGCGGCTCTGTGCGGGCGGGCCATGCCGCCCATGGGTCTGGGTTGCCCTCCTGGTCGCCAGGCATGGTGATGGCGACGCGACGGGGCACGGAGCGGTGGAAGACGAATTCCGGCGCACCCCTACCTGGCGCGCCAAATGTCGGATTTTGGGTTCCGGCAGACCCTTGAGGTTCGAACACTGGGGTGCGCGTGGAGATTTCGCCTCCTACCTACCTGCACCCCTCCGCCATGCTAGGATCTAAAACTAAGGAAAGAACAACACAAGTGACACATGGTTTATACTGGTTCGGGCCATAGTTGTGGTGTAATACCCTACTCCAGTGTGTGGTGTGGTGGATTGCCTCTTGGGTTGATGATGATGAACAATACAAGGAAGAACAACCTCGCGAGGGTCTGTTCTTTGCTGGGGCGATGAACTGCTCAGTGGAGTTCAGTCACCTTCTCTCTCTCTCTGCCTCCAGCCAACCGACCGAACCCCCTCTCTCTGTGGGTGGCTGGTCCTATTTATAGAGGCCCTGGTCCTCTTCCCAAATATCGAGCGGGAAGGGAGCCAACAATGGCGGGCTAATTTGAAGGGGGACAACTAGTATCAGCTATCCTGACAAAAGTGGTCTTCGTCTGCGCAAAGCTCTGGTGATGACGCCGTCTAGGGCTCCACGATGACCTCCGTCTCATAGTCCTCCTGGTCTTGGTCTCGTTGCACCGAAATGGCAACCTTTGCCTGATGCCTCGGTACTCCGCGGCTGCGCTTGCCCCCTTTGCACCAAAGAGGAAAGGAGGACGCTGCGCGTGCTGGCACCCGCCTGGCGCCCTGAGTCGTCATGGCTTGCGTCACGGGCACCTCGTGAGGTACCCTGCCTTGATCTCTCCGCCTCCTCGTGAGCCAGCCTGACGAGGCCGTGCCTGAAGAAGCTCCGCGTCGTCCGCCCCGCGAGGCTTGGCCCCTCGCGAGGGTCTTGGGTTTGTGTTGGTGAAGATGGGCCGTGCTGGGCCCCCCTTTGAGCCACGCCGCAGGCCGCAGGCAGGCAAGTCTGGGGACCCCCGTTCCCAGAACGCCGACAGGCGCGCCCAGGGGGGCAGGCGTGCCCCCAGCCTCGTGGCTTCCTCGTTGGTTGCTTGACGTCCACTCCAAGTCCTCTGGATCACGTTTGTTCCAAAAAACACGCTCCCGAAGGTTTCATTCCGCTTGGACTCCGTTTGATATTCTTTTTCTGCGAAACACTGAAATAGGCAAAAATACAGCAATTTGGGCTGGGCCTCCGGTTAATAGGTTAGTCCCAAAAATAATATAAAAGTGTATAAGTAAGCCCATTAAACATCCAAAACAGAATATATAATAGCATGGAACAATAAAAATTATAGATACATTGGAGACGTATCATCATGCACCCTTGAAGATTGGTCTATTTCTAATGAATCTCGATAGTAGTGATACACATATTCATAATAGTGAAGCAAAAAGATGTAGATTTGATAATGATAGTGCAACTTATTTGTGGCACTGCCGTTTAGGTCATATTGGTGTAAAACGCATGAAGAAACTCCATTCTGATGGACTTTTGGAATCACTTGATTATGAATCACTTGGTACTAGCGAACCATGCCTCACGGGCAAGATGACTAAAATGCCATTCTCTGGAACAATGGAGCGAGCAACAGATTTGTTGGAAATCATACATACTGATGTATGTGGTCCGATGAATATAGAGGCTCGCGGCGGGTATCATTATTTTCTCACCTTCACAGATGATTTAAGCAGATATGGGTATATCTACTTGATGAAACACAAGTCTGAAACATTTGAAAAGTTCAAAGAAGTTTAGAGTGAAGTGGAAAATCATCGTAACAAGAAAATAAAGTTTCTACGATTTGATCGTGGAGGAGAATATTTGAGTTACGAGTTTGGTCTTCATTTGAAACAATGCGGAATAGTTTCGCAACTCACGCCACCCGGAACACCACATCGTAATGGTGTGTCTGAACGTCGTAATCATACTTTACTAGATATGGTGCGATCTATGATGTCTCTTACTGATTTACCGCAATCGTTTTGGGGTTATGCTTTAGAGACGGATGCATTCACGTTAAATAGGGCACCATCTAAATCCGTTGAGATGATGCCTTATGAACTATGGTTTGGCAAGAAACCAAAGTTGTCATTTCTTAAAGTTTGGGGCTGCGATGCTTATGTGAAAAAGCTTCAACCTGATAAGCTCGAACCCAAATCGGAGAAATGTGTCTTCATAGGATACCCAAAGGAGACTGTTTGGTACACCTTCTATCATAGATCTGAAGGCAAGACATTCGTTGCTAAGAATGGATCCTTTCTAGAGAAGGAATTTCTCTCGAAAGAAATGAGTGGGAGGAAAGTAGAACTTGATGAGGTAACTGTACCTGCTCCCTTATTGGAAAGTAGTTCATCACAGAAATCTGTTCCCGTGACTCCTACACCAATTAGTGAGGAAGCTAATGATGATGATCATGTAACTTCATATCAAGTTACTACCGAACCTCGGAGGTCAACCAGAGTAAGATCCGCACCAGAGTGGTACGGTAATCTTGTTCCGGAGGTCATGTTACTTGACCATGGCGAACCTACGAACTATGAGGTAGCGATGATGAGCCCAGATTCCGCAAAATGGCTTGTGGCCATGAAATCTGAGATGGGATCCATGTATGAGCACAAAGTGTGGACTTTGGTTGACTTGCCCGATGATCGGCAAACCATCAAGAATAAATGGATCTTCAAGAAAAAGACTGACGCTGACGGTAATGTTATTGTCTACAAAGCTCGACTTGTTGCAAAAGGTTTTCGACATGTTCAAGGAGTTGACTACGATGAGACTTTCCCACCTGTAGCGATGCTTAAGTCCGTCCAAATCATGTTAGCAATTGCAGAATTTTATGATTATGAAATTAGGCAAATGGGTGTAAAGACTACCTTCCTGAATGGATTTCTGGAAGAGGAGTTGTATATGATGCAACCTGAAGGTTTTATCGACCCAAAGGATGCTAACAAAGTGTGTAAGCTCCAGCGATCCATCTATGGACTGGTGCAAGCATCTCGGAGTTGGAATAAACGTTTTGATAGTGTGATAAAATCATATGGTTTTATACAGACTTTTGGAGAAGCCTGTATTTACAAGAAAGTGAGTGGGAGCTCTATAGCATTTCTAATATTATATGTGGATGCCATATTGTTGATTGAAAATGATACATAATTTCTGGATAGCATAAAAGGATATTTGAATAAGAGTTTTTCAATGAAAGACCTCGATGAAGCTGCTTATATATTGGGTATCAAGATCTATAGAGATAGATCAAGACGCTTAATTGGACTTTCACAAAGCACATACCTTGATAAAGTTTTGAAGAAGTTCAAAATGGATCAAGCAAAGAAAGGGTTCTTGCCTGTGTTACAATGTATGAAGTTGAGTCAGACTCAATGCCTGACCACTGCAGAAGATAGAGAGAAAATGAAAGGTGTTCCCTATGCTTCAGCCATAGGCTCTATCATGTATGCAATGCTGTGTACCAGACCTGATGTGTGCCTTGCTCTTAGTTTAGCAGGGAGGTACCAAAGTAATCCAGGAGTGGATCACTGGACAACGGTCAAGAACATCCTGAAATACCTGAAAAGGACTAAGGATATGTTTCTTGTTTATGGAGGTGACAAAGAGCTCGTCATAAATGGTTACATCAATGCAAGCTTTGACACTGATCCGGATGACTCTAAGTCACAAACCGGATACGTGTTTATATTGAACGGTGGAGATGTTAGTTGGTGCAGTTCTAAGCAAAGTGTCGTGGCGGGATCTACATGCGAAGTGGAGTACATAGCTGCTTCGGAAGCAGCAAATGAAGGAGTCTGGATGAAGGAGTTCATATCCAATCTAGGTGTCATACCTAGAGCATCGGGTCCAATGAAAATCTTTTGTGACAATACAGGTGCAATTGCCTTGGCAACAGAATCCAGATTTCATAAGAGAACCAAGCACATCAAGAGACTCTTCAATTCCATCCGCGACCAAGTCAAGGAGGGAGACATAGAGATTTGCAAGATACATACGGATCTGAATGTTGCAGACCCATTGACTAAGCCTCTCTCACGAGCAAAACATGATCAGCACCAAGACTCCATGGGTGTTAGAATCATTACTGTGCAATCTAGATTATTGACTCTAGTGCAAGTGGGAGACTGAAGGAAATATGCCCTAGAGGCAATAATAAAGTTGTTATTTACATTTCTTTATATAATGATAAAGTTTATTATACATGCTAGAATTGTATTAACCGGAAACTTAGTACATGTGTGAATACATAGACAAACAAAGTGTCACTTGTATGCCTCTACTTGACTAGCTCGTTGAATCAAAGATGGTGAAGTTTCCTAACCATAGACATGAGTTGTCATTTAATTAACAGGATCACATCATTAGAGAATGATGTGATTGACTTGACCCATTCTGTTAGCTTAGCATTTGACCGTTTAGTATATCGCTATTGCTTTCTTCACGACTTATACATGTTCCTATGACTATGAGATTATGCAACTCCCGAATACCGGAGGAACACTTTGTGTGCTACCAAACGTCACAACGTAACTGGGTGATTATAAAGGTGCTCTACATGTGTCTCCAATGGTACTTGTTGAGTTGGCATAGATCTATATTAGGATTTGTCACTCCGATTGTTGGAGAGGTATCTCTGGGCCGTCTCGGTAATTCACATCACTGTAAGCCTTGCAAGCAATGCAACTAATGAGTTAGTTGCGGGATGATGTATTACGGAATGAGTAAAGAGACTTGCCGGTAACGAGATTGAACTAGGTATTGAGATACCGGCGATCGAATCTCGGGCAAGTAACGTACCGATGACAAAGGGAACAACGTATGTTGTTATGCGGTTTAAGCGATAAAGATCTTCGTAGAATATTTAGGAACCAATATGAGCATCCAGGTTCCGCTATTGGTTATTGACCAGAGATGAGTCTCGGTCAGGTCTACATAGTTCTCGAACACATAGGGTCCGCACGCTTAACGTTCGGTGACGATCAGTATTATGAGTTTATGTGTTTTGATGTACTGAAGGTAGTTCGGAGTCCCGGATGTGATCACAGACACGACGAGGAGTCTCGAAATGGTCGAGACATAAAGATTGATATATTTGATGGCTATATTCGGACACCGAAAGGGTTTCAGGTGATCTTGGAGAAAACCGGAGTGCTGGAGGGGTTACCGGAACCCCCCGGGGGCTAATGGGCCTTGATGGGCCCTAGTGGAGAGAGAGAGGGGCCGGCCAGGGCAGGCCGTGCGCCCCCTTCCCTTGAGTCCGAATAGGACAAGGAAGGGGGGCGGCGCCCCCCTTGCCTTTCCCCTCTCCCACTCCTTCCTTCCCCCTCCTAGTGGGACTGGGAAAGGAGAGTCCTACTCCCACTAGGACTCCTCCTCCTCTTGGCGCGCTCTCCTAGGGCCAGCCGGCCTCCCCCCTTGCTCCTTTATATATGGGGCAGGGGGCACCCCAAAGACACACATGTTGATCATTGATCTTTTAGCCGTGTGCAGTGCCCCCCTCCACCATAATCCACCTCGGTCATATCGTAGCGGTGCTTAGGTGAAGCCCTGTGTCGGTAGCTTCATCAACACCATCATCACACCGTCGTGCTGATGGAACTCTCCCTCGAAGCTCTAGTGGATCATGAGTTCCTGGGACTTCACCGAGCTGAACGTGTGCAGATCGCGGAGGTACCGTACATTCGGTACTAGGATCGGTCGATCGTGAAGACGTATGACTACATCAACCGCGTTGTCATAACGCTTCCGCTTACGGTCTACGAGGGTACGTGGATGACACTCTCCCCTCTCGTTGCTATGCATCACCATGATCTTGCGTGTGCGTAGGAATATTTTTGAAATTACTACATTCCCCAACAATACTATCTATCAACCTATAATCCAAGTCATAGCAATATCCAACAAATAATCCAAGCATCATAACATCATACCCAAATACTCCGAGGATAGCATAACACTACCATCGTTCCAGGGGAATGACGACGATGAGAGGAAGACAAGGGACATGGTCAGAGGAAGCGGGCAGAGGGGGAGAGTGGTCCAGGGGAACGGCGACGACGAGGGGAAGACAAGGGACATGGTCACGCGTGCGAAGACGACGAGGGGAAGAGGTCGAAGCAGAAACGACGCCCTGGACGCGGCCACTGCGCATAGAGCACATGCACAGGCACGGCATCATCGTAGTCACCACGTGAACCGGGGAATTCAATGCTCTACAACACCCAAAATGTTTTCTAGCTGATAGTCCCTCCAAGATGGAGCATTGATGAGGCCATGTCTTGATATGGGGTGCTATGGTTAAATGGTAATCATCATCTGAAGTTTACTGCAGTAAACTTGGCCGTGCACTGGTGATCAACATGAACTTGATTTGAGCCAAAGAGTTTGTCTGGGGTGATCAACTTAGGAAGGACTATAATCCTGGAGAGTTTGAGGATAATTGAGCCATAAAACAATATGGTTGCTTTGTAACTTCAATTATAGTCCAGAAACTTGATCACGATGATGCTCTCACATGGAGTAGTCAACTGAGCTCAAATTGGGTAGATCATGATGATTTGGACAGGTGATCATGCTGTAAAATTTCATACCAATTGGACAGGCCAAAATGGCACTTGCTTCACAAACATCTTCATTTTCCAGAAACTTGGGAAAATTCTAGAGAATTATTGGCTTGATGAATTGATCCCAAATTTGGTGGAGAGATGTTATTTGGGTCGGAACACAATCTGGTAATTTCTAAGAGTGAAGCAATAAATATTATACTTGTGTAGCGACCTGACCCGAATGGATCACGTCTACTGTGCTACGGTGTCATCCCTGGATCAGTAATGCTGACACCACACAGTACATCGAGGTTTTATAGCAGAGTTGCAATCACACACTTATTACATCGATGGCTCAAAAAGAACTTATTACAATAAATATGACTTAAGGCCATATTTTAAAGATAACAGCGGAAGACTTGGAAGATAAATGGGTCCATCAACTCCAGCGGCATCACTGAGTATAGAACCACGACCTAAACGCACCTCAATCGTCGTCTAAAAAGTCTGCAACATTAACGTTGCAGCCCGAAAACGGGTCAGCACATGGAATATGCTGGCAAAGTAACACATAGAGAGTAATGGAATGAAACAGCTATACTATATGCATATATGGCTGGTGGAAAGCTCTATGGTTACAGTTTTGCGTAAAGCCAATTTTTCCCTACTGCAAAGGAATAAATTTATTTAACTATCATGGTGGTTGTGAAACATTGAGAATGGTTGACAGCATTCTCAATCCCAATTAAAAGTAATTAAAACCCAATAACATTAATTAGAAGTAACATGTTGAGATTCACAATGATATTCAAGTACTAGATACTCAAGTTGTCCATAACCGGGGACACGGCTAATCATGATTAGTTTGTTACTCTGCAGAGGTTGCGCACTTTTCCCCACATGACTCGATCGCCTCCGTTTGTTTTCTCGCACTACATGGTGTTTGAGAAACGGATGACCGAGACATAGTCTTTCAGAAGCACTAGCACCTTACATGTGGGGTAGACCGGTACACCTACATCCCCTACATCTGCTAGTCCACCCCGTAAGAGTTCGCACAACTTAGTCAACTATGCCAGAGCCCATAGTGGCATGTGGCTGCACACGGAAGTTTCTAGCATGAAAGATCTTATGATCCCTTTGAGCCTGGGTGGCGGTCCAAAAAAACAGGCAAGTCCTGATAGACATCAGGTGCCTCAATCCACCCAGATGTGTGTTTAAGTTGCCACCTTAGATAAACCATTAAAATTATCAACTCACATCTGTCATGGATATCACTCACCCAATCCACGTCTACTAGCATAGCATGGCATAATAAGCAAACGTAGAAGTAACTCCCAAAGGTTTCATAATAAACAGGTAATAGGTACTACCTCATCTACTTCCCATCCCACAATTTAATTAGATCCTAATCATGCAGTGTGAGAGGATTGATCTAATGCAATAAAACATGGGTTGTAGAAAAGGTATGATCAAAGTGTTACTTGCCTTGCTGATGATCCGCGAGTCCTAGGGTTTCGAAGTAACAAGCGGCGCAATCCGGGTAATCTATCGTAGACAAACAACAAGCATACAATAAGTACTCATCTAATGCACAAGTAAAACAGACAAACAACAAGCATACAATAAGTACTCATCTAATGCACAGGTAAAACTCGAACAAGAGAACGAACCAGGTAGTTCAACTTAAGAACTCCGGTTGCAAGAAAGAACGAAAAACAAACGGCGGAAGAAAACAACTCGGTTCTAGCAAGTTGAAACTAGGTCAAAATTTTACTGTAACAAAAGCTTGTTCAAGTTGATTAGACGGAACGGCGGTTTCGAGACGAAACTCCAGGCGCTTGAATCACCTGATTCCGATAAACGAGCGGAAAAATAGACTAGGAAGAAGATCGGATCTGAGATCGCGATCGCGGAATAAATCCGACGAAAAGAAAAAGAAGAACGGTTAAACGAACGGACGTCGTTAACCTAGAAGAATCCGGTGATCACGTTCGTTAGGACGAACGGTCCGGCGAACGGTCCAAAGCAACTAAATCGGAGAAGAAAACGAATCCGATCTAGGGTTTCGGAGAAGAAAAACCGATCGAAAAACTGATCTAGAAAACCGGAACGGTTTAGAGAAGAAAAGAATCGGAACGATTAGAAGAAAACGATCCGAGAAAAAGAATAGATGTAGCGCGGGGCAACCTTGGCGAGGTCTCCGGTGAACGGGGCTCCGGCGGCGTCGGCGTAGGGCGGCGGCGTGGGCAAGGTGCGGCGGCGGCGCGGGTGTGGGGCGGCGGCGGCGGCGCGGGCGGTGGGGGTGGCGGCGGGTGAGGCGGCGCGGCGGCGGTGACGCAGGGCGCGGTGTGATGCGGCGCGGCGGCGGTGCAAGGCGCGGTGTGGAGGAGAGCTTTGATTTGATGTGTTTAGAGGGGGGGGTTTGGGGTAGAGGACAAGGAATTAGAATAGGAGTAGGAAAGATCTATAAAATAAACGGAGTAGGACTAAAGAAAACGAAATAAGGAAAAGGGGACAAGGGGGCGCCCTAGAATCCTAAAAGGATTCGGTCCTAGCAAGGGCGGCGGCGGCCGACCGGCTCCTGGCGCCTGGGAGCGCGGCGGTAGGTGGCTTGGCTTGGGCCTTTGGCCCAAGGCGCTGCTCAATTTTTTTTTAAATAGTTTCCTCGCGCAGAAAAAAAAAACAAAAAGGGATCTAAACGAACTCCGAAAAATCTAAAGTAAATTTTCCCCGACTCCTAAAAATGAGCCGAACAAAATGAACTTTTCTCCGGACCTAAAATGCAATTTTCGAAAACGCGCATTTTCCCTATCCAAATAAAATGCAAATAAAACTCCGGCAACAAAATTGATCTATTTATTAAATCTTCATTTTCCTAAATTTAGGAAAGTCATATTATTCCCTCTCTCATATTTTGACACCGGAAAATTTATTGAAGATAAAATAAATAAATCAAATGATCCTATTTTCAAAATTCGAGAGAACTCTCAAATATGAAAATAACGAAATCTCCAACTCTCTCCGAGGGTCCTTGAGTTGCGTGAAATTTCTAGGATCAACCAAAATGCAAGAAAATATGATATGCATATGATCTAGTGTATAACATTCCAAATTGAAAATTTGGGATGTTACAACTTGCTTCACAACCTGCAAATATTAACAGAAGCAAGGATTTGGTCCTGTGCTCACGGATGGGGCTGGAATTTGGGGGAGTGTAAAGATATGAGCACATGAAGGAGTGTGCAAAATTTCAAATCATTTGGATAACCCTAGCTAGTACTTCTTTCACAATGCCTTCCGTCTGACAAAAACTTTGAAAAATTGTTGAGAAGATTAGCTAGGCAAATAAAGTTGAATTTTGGCATGAGGCAATGATTTGGATGATATATCATGCCCATAAAGTTTGGGATCAATCAGGAAAGTATAGGTAGCACTTCCTTCATAGAAAGCCACACTGGATGAAATGAAGAATAATTATTGGGGAATTATTCTTGGGCTAGGATAGGAATGTTTGGGCATATTTGGTCAACATATGACCCAAAGAAATTTTGAGAATTATTTGGGAATTTTGGGAGTGAAATAAATATAGGTTGCTTCACAACCTCGGACAAACATGGCTATTCCTTCAATAAGAAAAAGGAATATTCCCTAGAAAAGAATTCTAGGGTTGGGCTAGAATGGAAATGACATGATCTTGGGATGAATTTGTGAATGAGGAACCACTTGGGATAAGAAATGATGATGATCTCCCAGGCTGCAAGGCCACAGAACCACTCCAAAAAGAAAAACAAAGCAAAAACCAAATAAATCAAAAGAAAAAGAAAAGGGCCAAAAGCCAGACTGTTACACATGTGAATCTTGCTCCTTGCGAGAAACAGTCCATGTGCTCACCCATAGCTAAATGATAGGTGCTCCTCACAGTGAAAGATCCCGACTTCTCAAAAGGCCAAGCAATAAAATCTTCCCGATGTCTTAGCGACGTATGAATTTTCAAAATAGCTTCAACATCAACATGATAGAAAAATTGTTCCAATAAATTTACCTTCCATGCACCATTAGCATCCATAAAATCATCAAATTTATTTAGACGACAATTTCTTTTAGGGGAAATAGGCATAAAAGGCATACCCCTAGGAATCCATGGATCTCGCCAAGTTCGAATAAGATTACCATTGCCGAGTTGCCAGATCATACCTTTTTTCACCAAGTTCAATCCATGTTCGATACCCTTCCAAACCGCTGACGAGTTACTCGGAAAAACTATATCTAGTAGATTCCCATTTGGATAATATTTAGCCCATAGTAGTCTTGCACAAAGCGATTCAGGTGCAACAAGGAGTCGCCAGGCTTGTTTGGCAAGCAAAGCTTGATTAAACGCCCTCATATTCCTGAACCACATCCCTCCTTTGGTTTAGGTAGAAGCAATTTATCCCATGCCATCCAAGCCATCTTTTTCTTACCATTTTGCGCGCCCCACCAGTAATGTCTCATCAGCTTGGACAAATCATCACATACCGAGAAAGGAAGTTTGAAAACACTCATTACATAGGTGAGGATGGCCTGGGCTATAGATGTAACACCCCTGTGTAATGATGCTATAGTAACCCTTGGGGTTAAGTTAATCATTTTGCTAAATAAGTGTTTGATCATCCTTGGATCGCTCTCATTTCAAATTCTAGTTGAATTCAATTTCAAATTCTAAGTGAAATTCAAAATTGCTCAAACATGAAAACTAAAATGTTCATCATGTGCCAAATAATCCATAACTAATATTGGTGGTGAACCAACATTTTTGCAATGTGTTTAAGTGGCCTAAACTACTTAAAACAGTGACCTAAGCAATAAATTAAATGCCTTTTTAATTTATAAAATGTGCAAACTATTTCAAAAGTCTCACAATCTTTTTGTGGCAGTGCACATTAATTCTTTGAATTTTTTGTCCAGTGGCATAATTTTGCAAAGTCATTATTGGCTAAAAATAAAATACAAAAACTACTGGAAAGAAAAGAAAAGAAAAAGGAAAATCAGAGGAGAGAGAGAAATCCCCCTCCCCCCTGGGCGTTAGCCCATTGCATTGGCCCAACCCACCTTACCCCCTTGTCTTCTTCCCCTCCCCACTGTACGAGCGATCGCGCGCGCGCGTCTCCACCTGACCCCCCTCGCCGGCTCCGAGGAGGGGATGAGGTCACCGCCCCCGGACGCCTCGAATCCCCCCTCACCTACCACCAGTCCCGCCTCTCCGTCCCACCACTCTCCCCTTCTCTCTCTTCCTCTCCTTCGTTTTGGAGAGGAGGCCAATGAGGTCGCCACCGTGCCTCGCTCGTCTCCGCGGCCGCATCCACCGCATCGCTTCATTGACTCGTCCGTCATCTTTGTCATCATCTTCCTCAACATCTGGTGGTCACAGCTGGAGCCTGGAGGCGCTGCAGCACCGGGAATCAGCCGTTTCCCATCTCCGATCACCGCCGCCTCCTTCGTCTCCGACGTCACCTCTGTGCTCCCATTCACTCACGGGGCCTCCTTGCGCCCGCATGGTGAGCACCACACGTCTTCCTCCTGCCCCCTCATTCTGTTGTGCATAACGTCGCCGCCATGGACGGCCGAGCTCAGCTCTGCTATGCCGCTCATCGCCGTCGCTTCCGTCGATGCCATGGCCGTCCGAGCGCGGGAATGTGCTCAGCGTATCCCCGCGGTTCGACCGTGCCCCACTGCGCCGCTAGCCGAACCCTGTAGCCTCGTTTCCGATCGTGGCCGAATGCCGGCGTCCGCCCCACCTTTCGCCTTATCGTTCCAGCCTGTTACGGGCCGCGCCGCCACCGTAGATGGATGCGGCGTCGAACGCCCGATCGAACGCGCCTAGCCGCACCTCCCCTGTGCCCCGTAGCATTTTTCCGGCGAAGTCCGACGATGCTCCGCCGGGATTTGGTCGCCGGAGCTCTCTCTAGTGCTAACGTCGATGTGGCACAGTGGGCCCCACCCCTAGGTCACTGACCAGTGGGCCCGGGTGGCCCAGTTGACTAGGTTGACCCAGTCAACTACTGACTGGGCTGCCAAGTGAGATTGACTTGTGGGCCCCACTTGTTTAAAATGTTTAATAAATAAATAAATCTGTTAATTAGTTTTAATCATTAGTTAGTCACTGACACTAGGGGCCCACCCCTCTAATTAGCCTGTTAGTTTAGTTTAAATTACTATTAGAGTAACAGAGGCTGACATGTGGGTCCCACTGAACCCACAGGTCAGGTTTGACCCTGGTCAGCGAGTCTGTTGACTGCTGACATCATCCCCACGCATTGCTGACGTCATAATGAATTTCTGTTAATTTAAATAATTTCAAAAAATGTTTAAATCTTTAGAAAATTGTTGAAAATAAACTATAGCTCAGACGAAAATGTTTTCTACATGAAAGTTGCTCAGAAAAATCCAACGAATCCGAATACACGGTCTGTTCATCTATCACATGCCCCTAGCATGCTGGACATGGAACTGTCCCCTCTCTTTCGTTTGTTTGGAATCCGTCTAACGTTGGGAAATCATCCTTGGATGTTTTCCCCCTCCGTCTACTGCGTGTAGCACTATGCTAGGTCAACCCTAGCTCTTCCTATCGTCATGTCATGCTTAGTGATGCATCTGTTTGCTATGTATTTACTGTCCCCCTTCTTCTCTTCGGTAGACCCCGAGACCAATGACGATGCCCCTGTGATCGACTACGTCGACGATGACACTTCTTCTTTTTCAGCAGAGCTTCCAGGCAAGCCAACCCCCTTGTTCATTCCGATATCGCCCATTTCTTTCCCTCTCATGCTTGCATTAGAACTGCTACCGCTTTTTGTATGATCCTATTCTGATGCATAGCCTGTTTTTTTGTTACCTGTTATCATACCTTACCTACTTATTCTTAACTGCTTAGTTTAAGTTGGTTAGTGATCCACCAGAGACCCCCTACCTTGTCCCAGTTGCCCCGCTTTATGTTTGATGACTTGATCAACATGATCGACGTCTAGGCCCCGACACCACACATCACCCCCCTTAGTTGTACGACTCTGCAGAGTTACTATCGAGTGCCGAGGGTGATACGTCATCAGAACTTCTAATGTTAACCCTATAGTGTAGCTATTCGGTCGTGGTCATTGAGGGCGAGTCCTCCTTGTCCACTCCTGATAATGACTCTGTCGTGCAACCCCTCAAGTGTGGACCTCGAGGGCGATTCCTCCTTCGTTCACCTTGACGATAACATCAGGTGGAATTCCATCGAGGGTGATTCCTTAGGGTTCCCCTTGGTGTTAGACACACGGTTACTATGGTTACTATGACTTTACACTGAACCATGTTAATAAAGACGGGTCGTCCCCGAGGGGTACCCGCGCGAGCGTAATTGCGAGTGATGTGGAGTCGGGTTGACCTGGAAGGTGCCCGCAAGATAATTACGAGGCGTGGCCGGGCATTCTTAGCCCTTGCCGCGAGTCCTCGAGACGGGGCGACGGGGTCACATCTTTCGTGAGTCTCTGCTTGTGACCGCGCGTCCATAATCCACTATGATTTGGATATTTGATCCGAGGGGCCTCTGGCCTGATAGCACTAACCATCACGTGGGCATAGTATGGGCGTTCTGCATCGTATTCATCAGCCAAAGCTTAATATACGTCATGCGACTGAGCGGCGCGTGCCGGGTTGGACTGCGTAAGCACCTGCCTTTTAAGGAGGTAGCTAGGTCTGCTCACCGGCCGCCCATGCAATGTGCAGGAGTTCCCGGGGAAATGGCCCAAGACCCCTGGGGCATAGGTTCAGTCCGGCGTGCTGACCTCTCTATTAAGCCTAGGTCGGGTTGTGGCGTATCGTTTGGCCGAGGCCGGGCATGACCCAGGAAAGTGTGTCCGGCCGGAGTTAATCGAGCATGGTGGGTAAGTTGGTGCACCCCTGTAGGGAAGAAAACATCTATCGGTAGCGTGTCCTATGGTAACGGACGCTCGGAGTTGTATCCCGATCGATATAACTAGAACTGGATACTTGTGATGAGAAATGGATAGCATGGCTCTGGGATTGCTTTCTCGTAGGGGGCCGAGGAAGGATCTCTGGGAGAGGTTGATAACACTACTACTATACATTATGTTGATCTGTACTCTTCTAAATGCTGCAAGATGCTTGAAGATGCTAGTCTTCAATAGGCTAGGCTTTCCCCTTCTCTTCTGGCATTCTGTAGTTTAGACCACAGATACAACCCATTCCTTTGATACAGATGCATACTTAGTTTAGATCTGATGTAAGTCTTGCGAGTACTTTGGATGAGTACTCAGAGTTGCTTTTCTACCTCTTTTCCCCCATACCCGATTGTTGTGACCAGATGACGGATCCCAGGAGCCGGACGACACCACTGATGACTACTACTACCACGAGGGTGCCCACTACTACGTGACGGCCGCTGACGACCTGGAGTAGTTAGGAGGCTCCCAGACAGGAGGCCTTGCCTTTTCAATCGTTATTGCTTTTGTGCTAGCCTTCTTTAGGCAGACTTGTTTAACTTATGTTTGTACTCAGATTTTGTTCCTTCCGCGGACTGTTGCGTATTCGAGCTTATGTATTCGAGCCCTCGAGGCCCCTGGCTTGTAATATAAAGCTTGTATTATTTTGATTTGTGTCTAGAGTTGTGTTGTGATATCTTTCCGTGAGGCCCTGATCTTGATCATACACATTTGCATGTATGATTAGTGTACGATTGAATCGAGGGCGTCACAACAGATTTGATCAAAACTTCTTTACTCGCCGAAGATGAGTATCTTTCACTCCAATCCACAAGTATCTTGCTCATACGTGATTGTAAGAATTCGAACCTCCCTTTATGCATTCACCCATCTGGTATAGGGAGACCAAAATATTTTGCATCAAAAACTTCCTGAGCCACACCAAGAAACCTTTTGACCTCCACAGAAACCATATCAGGACAATCATCATTAAATAAGATGGACCACTTGGATGGGTTAATAAGTTGACCCGTAGCTGTAGCATAAGTGCTCAAAACATCTTTGACAATTGCCGCTTGATCCAGATCCGCACGTAAAAATAATAGTGAATCATCCGCAAACAAAAGATGAGAAATAGGAGGAGCTCTTCGACAAATCTTAATAGCATGTAAACCCTTCTCTTGTACAACATCATGTAATAAAGTAGATAGAGCATCAACAACAAAGAGAAATAAGAACGGTGATAAAGGATCACCTTGACGGAGACCTTGGGTAGGAGAAAACTATTGAAGTAATCTTCCATTAAACTTTACTGAATACTTGACAGAGCGAACACACTTCATTACCCACGAGATCCAGAGATTAGAGAAACCCCACTTAATAAGAGGTCCTCCAAGAAATCCCAATCAACACGATCATAAGCTTTAGATAAATCCAACTTATATGCACAAAAGGAATTACCTCCACTATTCCCTTGCTGGATATGATGAATACATTCGAACGTGATGATAGAATTATCATAAATAAGCCGTCCGGGAAAGAACGCACTTTGATTTTCTGAAATTAAATCTGTAATTAGCAGCCGCAAATGATTCACCATACACTTCGAGACTATTTTATAAATTACATTACACAATGATATAGGCCTGAAATCCTTCAAAGGTATCAGATGAGCTATTTTTGGGATCAAAACAATAGTTGTATCATTCACCCCACTTGGCATAAATCCTGTCGCAAAAAATAACTTGACAACATCAATAATCTCCACTTTTAAACATGTCCAATTCCTCTGATAAAATCTCGATGGAAAACCATCTAGGCCTGGAGCTTTTAGAGGTCCTATATGAAATTTCCTCCTGGAGAAGGGTGCATTCAGCCTTTCATTCATAGCATCTGTAACCTTTGGAACAATTAGTTACAACACATCATTAGCTAACAAGGTTGGGTCTTTAGTATACACTTCCTAGAAATAAGATTGGGTCATCCTCTCCATCTCAGACGGCACATTGCACCAAGACCCATCAACCTTTTGCACCCTTCTCATATTATTTCTCCGAGCACGCCATACAACCTGCTTATGGAAATATTGTGTGTTGCGGTCCCCCTCTTTCAACCACATAATTCTACTCCGCTGCAACCATATCATCTCTTCCCTATACAAAAGCTCATCAAGTCTCTCCATCTTCCGGCGAATAAGAAGTCGATCACTATTACTTTGATGAAGGTCCTCAAGCTCTTGCCGAAGGGAAGAAATCTCTCGTTCAACATGACCAAAATGCTCTTTGCTCCACTTCCGAAGTTCTGACATAATAGAGTTCAAAGACTTTGCCACATTACCTAGGTCACCCATCGATCGAGAACAATCCCAAGCCTTACTGATAATTGTTGGAAGTCGCGGATCCCATTCCCACATGATCTCATAAACGTGGGCTACTCTTTCATCGCCGATCTTTAGATTCCTCGACATGTAATAGTATAGGACAGTGATTTGACCTTGGCGACACTAGATGTTTCACCCATGCAAACGGAAACAATTCTTTCCATGATTCATCCCCACAGGCCCGATCTAGCCGAACACGTACATTACTTTGTCCTCGGTGGCCATTATCATATGTATAGGGAGCATCGGAGAAGCCAAGATCAACCAACTCGCAGTCAATAAGAACATCTCTAAACGCCTCCATCTCACTTTCTCCCCTCAAGGACCGAGAAAAATGCTCGTGTTGCCACATTGCTTCAATGAAATCACCACACACCACCCAAGGAAGATCAGAAAAACCTTTGCATCTTGACAGGTGCTCCCACATCAGATAACGGTTCTCAACACGTGGTTCTCCATAAATAAAAGTACTTCTCCAAGACTTATCTGCATCATGATCATACACACTGACATCAATATATCGCTTGCACACATCCATAACTGTGACCTGGAGAGTATCATCCCAGAACAACGCTAGACCCCCTCCTCGGCCGTCACAGTCTACACCACAAAAGCCTTTTAGGCCTAATCTCCACTTCAATCTCTCCATATTAACAGAAGTTTGTCTTGTTTCTGACAGGAAGACAAACTTTGGGAATTGGCTTTTGTAAGAGCCACAACTTCACGAACTGTCGGCAGTTCCTCGCCCCCGGCAGTTCCAGAATAGTAGACTCGTTGATCCTGACGGCGCTCCTAATTGGAGCCCGCCGATTTGTTCTCTGAACTCTCTTCAACATCAGCCATCTTAGCCTTCTTACTACTTAGACTGCTCGTTGGTGCCTCATGGTCACCATCCCACCAATAGTTCCATCAGTTATTTGCAAAAGAGGTAGCGAATTGTTTGGTAGGATATCCGCCTGAGCACCTACCGGGACAACATCCACTGACAATCTTTTACGGGCCAATTTGTCACGAGCAACCATGACCACATACTTGGATTTCTCTAGGATAGTGCCAACATCCTTAGCATCGTCCTCCTTCTCATTTTTCTGTTGTGTGCACGACAATGGAACAACAACATTAGAGCTGCGGCAAGCATCAAACCCAGGTCTGTTTCCAGAGGGGGAATCAACATATAGCCAGTCCCCCATACTTCAGATATTTTGGTTGGTGTAGACTAGTACCACACTCCTTATAATGATGTCCAACTCTACCACAGAACTTGCAGAATTTAGCAAGCTTTTCATAACGAACAACAAATACCTGCCTCTCCTTTTCACGGATGATACTAACAAATTTTGTCAAGGGCTCTCTCACATCATGACATACTCTCACACGTATGTAATCACCACGAGAATTTCCATGCAGCCTTAACTCCAAAATCTTACCAGCGTTCTTAATCAGTTTTTCCACCAACTCCTTGCAATAGCCATCCGGGAGTTTATAGATTTGAAGCCATATCGGCATATACACAATCTCAACTTCTTCAGCTTTAGTAAAACCATCATAAGGACTAAGAAGAATTGCACAATTCCTGACCAAGGTCCTTTTTCCATGATACGCTCCCAATCGCCGAGGCATGAAGCTTGAACCACAAACAGATTAGGGCCAACAGGCCGAAATCGCACCTCTTGTGCAGTATTCCAAACCGCGAGCATGTCCTTAAAGAAGGTAGCCTAGCTAAAGCTTTTCTCAATATGCACCTTAGCAAGGGCTAGCCAACACACACTTTCGTTCAGCTCTGGATCATCGACATCAATTTCCACATTGTCAAACTCCTCGTCATCCAGTACTAGCTGGTCGAAATAGTCGCCTAGATCGCCCGGATCATGAACCTTAGCACCGCCGCTAGAAGCGGACTGTACATCAGAGGACGACACCATAGGGATGGGTGCTCGAGGGGTACTGTCTTCCATTGAGGAACATGAAGGAAGAGACGCAATCCTGAGGCGGTCGCAATCGCCTGATCGAATGGCAAGATATATCGGGAGCCTGGAGGTAGCGCACTCGAAAACGGACCAAGTCGATTGTGAGGATCGATCTGCAGTTAGCGAACTCGAGACGGGAATGGATTGGTAGATCGATCGGGAGTAGCAGACTCGCAGGCGACGGAATCGCCAGCGAGGAGAGAAACCCTAACCTCGAATTAGGGGAAGTGTCCGACATCAGAGCTTGGCTGCAAAGAAAACATTGTTCGGGGATTCTCGTTGAAGTAGTTTTCAAGACCGGCAACCGAAGTAGACAAGTAGCTCAAATAAGCCGAGGTGCGGCCAGGCTGGAAGAACGATTCAGGGGATACTGATGGTGTCCCTTACAGGGGGCCTCTCACCATGTCGACTCTTGGCCTAGGGCACAAAGCTGAGGTCTCCCTTGTCGGTTCCATCCTAGGCCATTTTGGGCGGTCCATACCCATATACAAGGAAAATCAAGAAGCCTTGCCGTTCAAGACAAGGACTCCTCTCTACTGACACAGCCGGTTAGGACCCTTCTATTCCTAGGCCTCCGATATCTTATTTAAGCCGAGGCTGGGCTTGTTGAGAGATGGATCTTACATTTCACAACATGATTTCCTGGTAGACATATGTACTATGTACTTACTCCAATGCAATAAACCCAAGTAGGACGTAGGGGTATTATCTCATCGGAGAGCCCAAACATGGGTAAAACCTCGTGTCCCTATTACCATCATACTTAGACGCTTAGCTTGGGATCCCCTACCTCGAGTTTTGTCGAATTTACCTTCGTCACTTTCTTTTACCTAATAGCAAAAATTGGGATTCAGTTGATAAGCTGAAATGGCTTAGTTTTATTTGGATGCAACCATTATAGACTAGCGTCATTGTTGTAGTCGGGTGTGAACGATGGTGTTGAACCTACCAATAAAACCCCACGAGATACTTGGCTTGTTGTACTATGCTCTAGCAATTCCATGAGGCACTTATTTGGTTCATGAGAGGGAAGGCCTTGCGCAGTGGTGAAGTCCTCCCCACTTGTGCCAAGAGGTCCTGAGTTCAAACCATCCTCTTTGCATTGCACTTTGCAGGGGTAAGACTAGGTTCCTATAATCCCTTCTGAGACGCCACCTTGTGTGGGAGCTTCTATGCACTGGATCTACCTTTTACTTATTTTCTTTGTGATCTATGCACTGAGTTTGCTGTTGTGAAGTGGTTCATAGTAGCGCTAAGTACTCACAGTAGAAATTTTCACAAGTGCTTCAAAGTAGAACCACTACACCGCACTTCATTATTGAGAGTTCATGAGTCTCATATACATACTAATAGGGAACTTCACATTACAGAACTTGGCTTGTATATTCAAGTGACAAGCTTCCTCAAATGAGCTCTAGGTCTTCGCGAGCAAGCGAGTTGGATGCACCCACATTAGTCCATAGGAGCGCTCTCATTCATATATAGCTCCATGTGCATCCTAGTTGTAGGACAATCTCTAGTCCTTGCATAACATCGATCATAAAGGTCCTCTCTTGTCCTAATGGTCAACCATGTTGTTGAAAGACTTTATTGTTTTCCACTTCTTTAAAACATGCATCACTATTTCCCTTTGTCTTGGTTAGGGCCTAAACTCATACTTGTGCTCAGATTCTAAATTTGTGAACATTGTGAAATAGAGCAAACCTACAACAAGTGACTTTATTCAGTCTTATATTGTGGGTTAGCCTAGAAGTGATTGCCATGTTAATATGTTTTAGATGGTTGATTATCATTGTTTTTCCAATTAACTTGACATGATTTGTAAACCTTTTGCATTGGTGATTTTGACTTGATGCATTTGATTATCAAGGAATTTGTAGGAACTTTTTTGTATGCACTGAGTTAGTTAAATATTGTTAATATAGACCTTTGCAAAATGTTTCTCTTAGTGACTTAGATCCACCACAAGTAACACATCAGTTATACAAAGATCATGTTTGGTAGCATCCATCATAAAAAATGATCCTTTTTATCATCTACATGCCAGAGGACGAGCATGGATTTAGCTTTGGTATGTTGATATGTTCTAATGTACCGATATTTTTTTGTATGATTCATGCTATATTGCTATTATTTATAAACATTTTGGGTATTTTTATATTTTCAGGATAATACACAGAAAATGTGTCGGAAAAAATGGTTTCATGAATTTGAAGAACAGTATGACCCTTAGGGACCTAAGCACATACCTGGCGGGGCCCACAATCCCTAGGCACCCTAGGATGGGGGCGCCTATAGCTTGTGGGCTTCTGGCCTTCTTCGGTACCCACTGGCTTATAAATACCTAGAAACTCACCTTAGAATTATCAATAATTTTACGCCACCTCCAACGATCGCTTTTCTATGGCGATCTTCGTTTTCCTCCCTGATCAAGAACTCTAGCGGAAGGGAATTCATCTCCATCATCGTCAACCTCGATCATCATGCTCCAAGATGAGATGTGAGTAGTCCACCCCTGGACTACGTGTTCATGGCAGTAGCCCAAGTTGTAATCTCTTCTCCTAGATGCATTTTTTGTGTTCAATGCGATAGCTACATGAGTAGCCCTACATGATTGTAGTTTAGCAGATGAGTTTGTGGATGCGATGTAGATTATGAGATGGATTGGTGCTTTATGTTTAGATTTGTTCATGATTCATGTTTGATATGTGGATGCATAATAGTTTTTGGTTGGCTGTATTCTCTTGGTCAATTCAGGTCGGTAGCCGGTAGTGGGAGTGCTATTGATGAGTGATATTTTACGCTCATCACACCATTTTTTAACCTGATAAACATGGAAATTCTGAGAAAATCACTTTGATCTTGCCACTAATGACTAATGAATGCGAGAGATCATGAAATCCTTTATTTAATTTGTTTTCACAAGAAAAGAGGCTAAACATGGATGTAAATCACCACTTAGAAGTAAATACAGCTTAAGTCACAAGGAAGGAATTGAAGGCGCACTCAAGTCACCAGAGTGCAATACGGGATCTGGTACAAGCACGTGTGCTCGTACCAGCACTCATACCAAGTGCCAGCGGCTCCAAGAGGTCATCCAACCAATAAATATAAAGGGACCCCTAGAATCCAAATAGAGGAATGGAGGAGAGCATCAAGATACTGTTCGTGAAACCAAAGCCATCTTCCAAACCTAGTTGTCACTATTTCCCATCTCATCTCCATAGCCACCACCATCACGGTCACCGCAACAACTCCCCTCCAAGTTAGCCATACTTGAATCATTATCACATTCGTCAACCATTATAAGACATATTATCAATAAAGATTCCTCTTTATGTCTTCTTCGATGATTTCCTCTTGCGAGTTGATTGTCATGTGTGAGTAATTTGGAAAGGCTATGAGTTGAGGCATAGGCTTGCAACCTAGTATATTTGTATGAGGGATCGATGGAATGACTTTGGATAATTAAATCTATGTATGTGTCCGATTGGAACGGAGTTGTCCCTTGTCTCTTTCTTGTTCTACGACCGTACTGGTACCCAGGATCCCAGAGTTCGATCAAGGAGGAGGTAAGGAGCAAGGAGGAAGTGGAGCGCTATTCTGAACAATGGTGACATAAATCTTTAGTACCGTAGCAAAAAGCTACACTACAAAAAAAAGAGACACATCCATGACATTTTGGGCTGAACGATTTTTTCCTGTCATGCTTATGACACTTCTATGACGATAATTATGATAAAACCCAGTATCATCATAGATGTGGCGGGCTCCTACTTCTATGAAAAAAAATCATGACATAAAATGGGCTTTTCGTCCTGGGTAGGCCGGAGACGCACCTGCATGACATTCTTTGGGCCGTCCATGACAGAGAAAATCGTGGTAGAAGCGAGGGCGAGGAAAATATCGGGGAGTTCCCGGTTACGGTGGGTGGTCGAGGTCGAGCGATACAGTGTGGTTTACGTGTTTCTCTTGTACGCGCGCGTGGTGCGAGCCGTGTCGCTATAACTGAACCCGAGCGATCTCCTGCTGCTAAGTACTAAAGCCGATCGATCGATCCCTTTGCTCCTAACTGAACCCGACCGAGACTCCTATGCTTCTAACTGAACCCAATCGATCGCTGCTGCTGCATGCTTACTGAAGCCGATCGAACCCCCGTGCGAGACATAGCTAGCCGGTTGGGTTGCCTCTGGATGAACAATGCCCGTTGCTGCCGCGCGCGCGATATGTAGAACGAGTCGAGACGTTTGTGTGAGTCGAGCCGGTTGGATTAGCTATGGATGAACAGTTCCCGGTGGGGGGTTGGATGAACAGGACCCCGCCCGTGTGTATAGGCGGTTGCCACTGGATGAATAGGACCTTGTGGTATATAGTACATGGTTGCCGTTGGATGAGCAGGAGCCCAAGGAGGCCGCCACACACCCCAGTCGCTTGGAGGGTGGATGAATAGGACCCCGTGGAGGCTGGTTGAACTAAAGCCGGTGGAGCTGGATGAACAGTGTTTAGTGGAGACTAGAGACGGTCGATGAATAGTAGCAGGTGGAGGCTGGAGGAGGCCGACGGCGGATGAACAGTAGCCTGTGGAGTCCCGTTTTGCGGTACGCCACACCCCTTCCGATGAACAGGACCCCATTTCGACCGTAGGAGGTCGAAGAGAAGTCTGTTTCCTCTGTTTTGCGGCACGCCATACCCCTCCCGATAAACAGAACCCCGTTTTGACCGTAGGCACTCCAACGTAAGTCTGTTTCCTATGTTTTGCGGTACGCCAGACCCTTCCCAATGAAGAGGACCCCGTTTTGACCGTATGTGGTCGAACAGAAGGCCTGTTTCCTCCGTTCTACGGTACACTAGACCTCGTTTCAGCTGTTCCGTCCAAGCCGGTTGGCTCCTGATGAATAGGACGCATTTTGACCTAGTGGCTTCGCTCCCGATGAACAGGACGCATTCCGATCTAGTCACTTGGCTCCTGGTGAAGACATCGCTGTTTCCTTCGTTCTGACCTAGCCGATTAGCTGCCGATGAACAAGGTGACGTTGCTGTCGTCCGTTGCCTCTCCATGTACATGAGCCCTGGCCATACGTATGCGTGAGTACGCGTTCGAGACGCCGCCCTTATGTACGTACGTAGCCATATTTAATTTCTTGTAGCATGGTTGTACGTACGTGTACATGATATATATAGACGGGACTGCGTGATATGATACGTCCGCGCCTCTACTACGACACGTGCATCTCCTTACTCGGACACGGTTCATCGCTGCAGATAGACCGATCGACCAGTATGTATGTACATGACCGTGACCAGACAGACAACCCGACGTACGGTTCGAGTCGGTGGGTCCCAACTGTCAGGGAGGATAAGGAGGCACTTCCTTTCGTGCGAAGATATAGCTGGTGGGTCCTAGCTGTAAGGGGGAAGAATCATTTTTTGCCTGTAATACGGACACACTTCCTTGCGTATGAAGATGTAGCTGGTGGGTCCTAGCTGTCAGGGGGGAAACATTTTTTTCGAGGCCCTTCCAGTAGGTCTCGCTGTCAGGTGGAGGAATCATTATTTTGCGTATAATAAGGAGGCACTTCCTTGCTGCGACCATGGATGCAGCTGTCAGCCTCTCCACGTACAGTCCTCTTCCGATGGAACGCGCTCCTTGACCACGTTGAGCATGCCGCGCTGAGAGCACCAAGGCAGTTGAAGACGGCGAGGCCTAAGATGGGAACGATCTGGAGTCGTGGAACAAGGGGCACTAGAGTCCCTGGCGGAGGGGAGTATGAGGGACTGGTTCGGCTACCTTCGCCGGAGAATAACAGAAGGTGTGGGTGAGTACAGGTATGACCTGGGCACTGTTGGGAGTAGAGTGGGGCGGCGAAGCTTGCGTGGCAGCACAGCCAACCATGGGAGGCAGATGCAGGCGCTCCAGCCGGTGCTGGTTTTGGCAGCTGGAGCAAGAGCAACTAGATCCGAGATTGAAGAAGCAGGATCGCCGTTGGATGTCAATCCAACGATTACAAATGTTAGAATAATTTGTTGACTCTTTGTTTTAGACCATTAAATCGTTTTGTGCACTAAATGGACAACACCTTATGCAGGCTTCGTCTAGTGGGCCAACAAAGTCAGCTTCAATAGCTGTGGCAGAATGCAGCCCGTTTATTTAGGTTTTACAACCCATTTCATTTTGTTTGCCAATACATCTATTTCCTGGGCTTTGACTCAAAAAATAATCTATTTCCTAGGTTGGTTAGAAATAATAATAATACATGATTTACTATTTATGATAATTGTTTCTAAAAAAATTACTATTTATGATAATTTACAACACATTTGATTATTTATTCGAAGACACCTATTTACTGAACTAGGTCAGAAATAATATTGCGTACATGCAGTGCATTTATCATTTCTGATAATTTACAAGCCATTTGATTTTAGTAGAAATGGACCCATTTTCTGGGATGGTGAAAAAACGATGATGTTCTGGACTGAGCATTTCTTATAAAAATAATATTGAGATACAAATATTATTAAAAAATTAAGTTGGGCTTGGTAATCTTATTATACAAAATATGAACTGGGCTATGCATTTTATTTTATTAAAAGAAAGATATGCTAGGCTGCGCTTATTTTAGGATATTGTGTACAACTATCGGCCCAGTTGTATTGCTGATGTTCAAAAAAGGCATGTGTAGCATAGTACAACTTTACATGGCTACTCAGCCCACATTCAACGATGCCGGGAAGGCCCAAACAAGGCTTCTATACAACCTTTTGAAGTCACTGAGCTCAATTAATAACTTAAGAACAAAGTTAGAGTACAGTGGAAGCTAATTAAAAACTATCACGAGCGAACAAATAATTCAGCGGGTCCCACTTGTGTGTGTGTGTGAGAGAGAGAGACCCATCAGTCGATGCTCGTAAATACATGTTTCAGCCATATGCATTGCTGATACTCAGTAAAAACTTATATAGTTAACACAATCATATAGATCATCATAGCATACTAAACTTGCATACAACAATTTCACGCAGGTGGCACAATCAGGGTGGAAGCAATGGATCGCTACGTGTAGGGCTATGTTGAAACCAACGAACTCGTACATAACGGCTCATCGTGTTTATCAATGACGGGGAAATATCTTGAATGTTGTGAAAAGAAAACAGACAGACAACACAGCAAGTTCTGCTAGCACATTAAGTTGACGTACAACCCTTTCTAAAAAAAGTTCAGGTACAAAAATAGAACAGGTCACAAGCAAACGTAGTGCCACATCAGTGCTTCACACCGATAGCTCGGATTAACTAGTATCTGACACGATTCAGTTGTTACCTCAAATTAGAGCACATCCAGGTAGCCAACCCTGCCTCTTCTCCCAAAGAATTAGTGGCCTCCGCCCCATGATGGAGTAGGCCCTGTGCCATCCATCGTTCTGAGCAACACAGGGAAAGGCTGACCTGGGTGCCATCGATCAAAGCTCACTAGCACCATCGCAGAACAAACGCCGGGAAGATTCAAACACACGACTACAGTAGAAAGTTGTCCAGAACCTGACGAAGAAATCAAACGGTGGCGGATAGACTTTGACGAGCAAGTCGCTTATTTGGATGCCATGCACAATGCCAAGAGCTTTGACAAGGTCGTCCGGCGAGACGAGAGGCCGGTCGCCGTTGATGGTTACCATCAGCACTTTGCCGGCAAACTGGTCGTCAGGCGCCGCCATGCCACTGTTGAGCGACAACACGTAGTGCCCGAAGGTAGGATGGACCTCAGGATCTCTGGCTCAGAGATCCGCGTTGACCGGTGACATGATAGTGCGCTTGAGTACAAGGAGTACATGAGGGGGATTTGGGGGAACTGGAGTAGGAACCTAGATTCCAGAGGTGGTGGAGGGGCGGGAGATTGGGGATGAAAAGATAGCATGAATTTCGAACACGCGCCAATATGCTCTCAGCGCGCAAGCGCACGAAAACACCGGTGGCGCCCACATGTCGGCCTAAGAGTCCTTATTATTTCATTTTTTGAGAGCCCGACCTTTTTTGAGGATCTTTTGAGAGCCCAGCCTGAGAGTCATAATTGACATGTTTGTCATTGCGTTACTACTCGGCCCATATTCAACGACACCTCACTGGCCCAAACAATGTACATCATTGAAAAGACACTGAGCTCTAATTATAACTTGAAAAAAGGAGATATACTCTGAACACTGGAGAATGGTGATGCCCTCATTTAGCCCACCAGCAGTTCGAGACAATAAACAGTTCAAAACAACGATATATACAACATTCAAAAACTAACTAGTGACTACTACTGACATGAACATCAAGACATGATAGTTCATAAGAAGTCTTCCTACACCACCAAAACACACCCATCTGCAGCGCTCAGACTCTCATGATGCAGACGAGAATGACATTCTAAATTGAGGCAACTATTACATAGTAAGAGTGACATAGACGAGGATGAAAAAAATGACAAGGAATATGCATAACAAAAGAGAGAACTACCCATCTAGAATAAGCAGCAAAGACAACAAGTCATTCGAAGAGGGATGATCCAACACCATCATAATTTGCAGCCCCGCTTCAGCGACCAGTGATCCGGAGACACCAGTACTCAACCCTTTCGACGCAACAGCCTAATTACCTATCAACTTGAAGGTTTGAACCACATTACTGCTTGTCAGACTTGAGACATCCAAGGATCAAAGTTAATGCAAATGCCTTTGTCATTCTCAGCTTCTTTTGGCTACAGGCTGTACCGTTGACAATCAGGGGAGTTTGCTCCTAAAGTCCTAGGGATCGCCATGTAGACATAGTTTTCCATAGCAAACAGAGCCTCTCTGCCATCAAGGTCCTTGCCAATGGTGATCTCCTGGTTAATCGGATAATTGAGTCCGAGAAACAGAGAGTGTGAACCAAGGCTGTTTACCCGCCTCCAACTCAAAAACCCTGAAGGCCCCAACAAGCTGGTATCCTGCTCATAGACGTAACAGCCACTATCCGAATACTCACGTATTTCACGGTGCTTGTACATAGTGGGTTTTTTGCAATATAATGTTTTCGTCTCATGTGTGTGAATGATCACTAGTCTTTTGCTGTCATCTGATTGAGCAAGGAACCAGTTGTGCTTCCCTACTTTTTGCAAATGTGGTGTGATTACAAAGGGCGATAACTGTAGGGACACTGCATCATATCAAAAAGGACAGACATTGTTAATGTAAGATCAGCATTGTTCAGAGTATGAGTAGGATAATGCAAGAAACAACATTGATATGTCCGTGTTGGAACTGAGAGGAAAATACAGGGAAATGTATACTGGGTTCGAAAATATAGAAGTGCCATGCATGGTTATACTCGTGTTATCTCACAATCGATTCTTCATAGGAAACTACTATGTCATGCATGTTATGTAATCATGTTCTGTCCTCACAAACAAATTCTTCAAGGAAACTAACAGACCATGCATTGTTATATACTCATGTTCTGTGGGCAAATTTTTTTTGAGGATATTCTTCTAGCCATTGATTGCTGAAGGGGGAATATAGGTATGTACACATGGTAAGCATTACAACATTTCACTACTTCCAAATATAGAGTTCTCCATATGCACATTTACTTCCCTAATGTATGGTTAGATGAAACCAACAGTGTGATGCATGTTTCTACATCATGAAAATGAGGAAACTAACATGGCCATAGATACACACTCATATTTAGTAGTATATAGATTACTATAAAATAAGGAGAATATCCTTCTCTTCCTAACCGTTTGATTATTCAGGGGTACAAATTGGCTGTAATGACATGGTCACATTTGCATGAATTGACTCATTCCAAATATAGCTGATTTACGGTGTCTCTAATACATTGCCATAGTTCTACTCAAATTATGCTCAAACAGGGATATGACAATCATCACAAAAAGTTCAAACAGTGTCATGGCGTAATGATTAACATCAGGTGGAAAAAACTTACACGCGCCATCCCAACAATACGTGGTGCCATCTGCTTTGTCGGTCGCGTAGATGATGCCATTGTGTGCTATAGCATCACAAAAGGGTATATCAACTTTGACGATCCACCGCGAGGTGAGTTGTCTCCAGCTAAAGAAGGCACCAGCAGAGGCGAGTCTGCGGTCGAACAAGGCAATTATCTTGAAGTTTGCGTAATCCGCATCTCGTGTGGGCACTTGGCAGATTACAATCTTCTGCAAAACAAGGTTCGTCCAACTGACGTGGTAATCTAGATGACTTGGACCGCGATGGTAAAACCCTATATAATCCAACGCAGGAAGGACAATCTCATGGGATGTCTGGAAGTTCACAAACACCAACCTTTTCCTGTCTTCTCTGACGGCAGCCATCCAGTGGGAGTTCATGCCAACCCAGTACATACCTGCCAAGAAGTTTCGGGCGATGGTGATCGGATCAAAATCGAGGGAAATGATGTACTGCGACCCACTACATACCTGCAAAGAAGTTCCGGCTAATGGAGGCCGGATTGAAGTTGAGGGGCATCATGTATGTGTCCGTATCATGGTGAGCAAATCTCGCAGGACCAGATAGCAGCAAGCAGGGTGTCTTGAAAAGCTTAGGCCTCGCTTTGACGATGGCCATGTGCATGTCCCTCAAGTATGCAGCCAGCCGCACGACGCTCAACATATCCATATATGAACAACAAAGGTTGAGGATGTCACTGGGGAGATTGCTCCAATCACGGATCATATGGATGTTGCACGGTTCTCGTTCGGCCATGGTGGAGTTTGGAAGGTGGGTTTTTGGGGGCTCGATTTACGAGGGAGAAGGCTCTCGGTGTTGGAGCGGCTAGCGAGGGAATAGTGGTACTGGGGGAGGCAAGCAAGGCAAGGGTATGCGGGGGCACAGTGAGATGATGAAGAGTGATCTCAGAATCACCGGCGAGACGGAGATGAAGATGGAGTGGTGCTAGGGGAGAGGGAGACGAGGCGATGCATGCTATACAACGGTGGTGACAGTGAACGCACAGTGCACAAGGTGAGGCTGACTTTGGTAAGCCGAACATGCCACCTGGACTAGTGTCACCTCAGGCGTAGGGTCTTGTCACTTCACTGTGAGGACCGGATGAATAATATTTTGACCATCAAGTGTACCCCAATTGTACTACTACTAGTAGGAATATACGGAGTAGTACTTTATAGTGGAAATAGGTCTCCCGTGCTAGCATGCCTCTGGGTTCACTTCATCCTCCATGTATCATCTATATTGCGAGCAGAACCAAATTCTCATGCATGCGGAAGCGCGAAGAAGTTTCTTTTTCTTTTTTGAGGATAACCGCATATTCCTTAACCAGAGAATGTTGTGTCTCCCATGCACGCGCCAATATCCATCTGAACCAGCTACGACACATTTTTATATCTGTTTGCATAGGTCCCACCTATCAGGAGGGATGCAGAAACAAAATGGAATCATAAAATGTCCTGCCAAGGTGATTCAAAAGAGTGACCTCAACTAGCCAGTGGCACATGTAGCGCTAGAAGGATGGGCACGTACACGGACAGGTACCACTCCTCAGTCTTCCCGCATAGCCTTTTCGTTTAGTCTACCTATCCGTCTAATCAACTGCCTGTAGGCAACTTCTCCCATTTACTTCTCCATCGGGAACCGATTTTCCTCGGCTTCTTCACCTCTCCTTCATCTTCATTTGCATCCAAACCCCACTGCATTCACATTGTTTTAACCTTTTCACATACTTCTGGAGTAATTCCAAAGCCCCTTTAAATAATCATCATCTTCAGTTAGACTAGCCATCTAATCCTAATTCTCCAAACCATAGCCCTCCAGTCCAGCGGTTCCAAATGGCGAAAGAGATCCAGATGCAGGTTTTCAGCGTACAACATGTCCTCATCGAAGGCTCATTGAGCATAGTTGCAACCGTCAGCGACCACCCAAGGGTTGTTCGGAAGTGGATCAACAATGTATCCAACTCCCTCCAAAAGGTAGAGATGAAGATCATCAGTCTCGATGCAGAGTACATGGAGCGTGCCACTAGGAAGATCCAACGCGTCGCCGTCCTTCAACTGTGCCTTGAAGATGATGTTTTGGTGTGCCACATCATACACGCGCCCTCCATACCAGGTGAGCTCCACGATTTCTTGTCTCAGGAGGATGTATACTTCTGTGGGGCAGCCATCGAAGGGGACAAAGAGAAGCTAGCGCCGTACAACCTTGATATGAAAAGCATCACTGACCTACAAACTAGAATCAAAATTCCTGTAGAAGATTGTGATAAACAAACACCATCCCTACTTGACGTAGCAAATTTTGCGCTTGGTACAAATCTCCAGAAGGGTGATGAGACGCTGACATTAAGGTCGTCTGGATGGGAGAATTATCCCTTGACTTACGAGTGGATAAAATATGCCGTCCTTGATGCCCATGTGAGTTTCGAAATAGCTGCAATGTAACACCCCGGATGTAACTTGCCATATTTGTAACTCTGACTCTTGCCATTTTCAGCTTTAAGTTATGAGTTTTCCCTTCGTTTTTGGGTTTTGTCTTTTGTTTTGATTTTTGTTCATGTCATGCATTTCATATCATGTCATCATGTGCATCGCATTTGCATTCATGTTCGTCTCATGCATCCAAGCATTTTCCCCGTTGTCCGTTTCGCAATCTGACACTTCGACGTGCACCGGCGCACCCCTCTTGTCTCTTTTCGTGAGCGGGTGTTAAACGTTCTCGGAATGTACCGAGATTTGCCAAGTGGCCTTGGTACACCACCGGTAGACTGCCTGTCAAATTTAGTTCCATTTGGAGTCCGTTTGATACTCCAACGGTTAACCGGGTAACCACAAAGGCCTCTTGTGTTTTGCAGCCCAACACCCCTCCAAAACAGCCCAATAACCCATCTAAACCATCTCCATGTCCTCCGTCGTTGGATCGCGATCGTGTGGACAAAAACCGCACCTCATTTGGACACTCCAAACTCCCTCTACCTATATAAATGCATCTCCCCCTCCACGTTCGCGGTTGAAACCCTAGCTCCCTTCTCCCCGCGCCGCCGGACGTGTCCGTCCGCGTCGGACGCGTCCACCGGCCACCTCACTCCGTCCAATCAGCGCCCGCCACGTCGCCAACCCCGCCGCCTCAGCCACTCCCGCGCCGCCATGTGGCTCCGCCGCCGGCCCGCCGAGGCCCGCAGCCGGCCCCCGCGGGCCCAACCACTGCCGTCCTGCGCCTGCATGCCCGTCGCCCCCGCGCCGAGCTCCGCCGCCATATTCCTCCGCCCGGCCGCGCCGCCTGCCTCGCAGGCCGCGGCCACCCGCATCACTCCTCCCGCGCGCCGCCCGCCTCGCCGGCCCCGCACACCACCGCCTCCACCGCGCCGCCCGCCTCACCGCCGTCTCCACCACGCCGCCCCGCCTCGCCGGCCGCCCTCTTCCCCATCTCCGGCGAGCTTCATCGACCTCCGGCCGCCGTCCTCTCCCTCCCCGGCGTGTTCTCTGGCGAGATCCACCGCCTGCCTCAGGAACCGTGCGAACCCTAGATCTGAGTAGGTTGACCTCCTTTTTTTTCTCTAAGTCTGTGACATTTTCATGCCATGTTCATCATGTAGTATCTCGGTGCTCGGTGCTCCGAATCTTGCATATGATATGTCGAATTGTTCGCCTCATCGAGCTCTCCATGATAGAAGCATTTCCATGCATGTTCATGGTCATTATGATGCCATTTTCATTGATGCAAGAGTGCTATAAAATGTTAATTGCTGTTACTTATCATATCTTGGTGATTTATCATTTTTGTCACATTTGATGTGTGCTTCGTATGAGCTTGAGGTCTACATGAGTTTTGAACTACATCATGTCATCTTTATAGGGGGTGCTTGTGTTGTATTTTTGTGATCTATGTGGTGACTAGCACAAGCATGCAAAGTAGCCTCCGCAATGTTGCTGTTTTCAGAGACTTAGGTTTTTGCGAAGTCTTTTCCTGCTGTTATTTTGATGCCATGTAAACATGATGCTACAGTGAGATCCAAGAGTGTTCGATCATGGTGGCTTCCAAAGTACCACTGAATGACATAATAAACAACCACGACGCCAAGGGCCGGATTGCCAAGTGGGCCATTGAGCTCCTTCCATTCGACATAACATATAAGCCGCGTCGGGCCATCAAATCCCAAGTACTGGCAGACTTTGTCACCGAATGGACAGAGGCCGAACTCCCTAAAGAGTATGGCACATATTCCAACTAGGTCATGCACTTTGATGGTTCCAAAATGCTGGCGGGCTTAGGGGCGGGCGTTGTCTTAACGTCCCCCACTGGAGACACAGTTTAGTACGTACTCCAAATATTATACACAGACTCCAACAATGCAGCCGAATACGAGGCCTTATTGCACGGTCTTCGGATGGCTACCTCCATGGGCATACAACGCCTGGAAGTACGCGGGGACTCAAATCTCGCAATATCCCAGATAAATGGAGACTTCGACGCCAAAGATCCAAAGATGGCGGCCTATCGTAATGCCATACTCAAAATATCAGCTCGGTTCGAGGGACTCATGTTTCATCATGTGGCTCGAGAAAGCAATCAAGTAGCGGATGTTCTTGCTTGCATTGGCGCCAAGCGTGACCCCGTCCCGCCTAACATCTTTTTGGAAAGGCTCTTCAAGCAATCTGTGGTGTGGCAGGACGAGAGCGGCGACACTAGTCCGGATACGATTATACCCCAGGTTCCAAACAAAATACCAATATCATCGGAGGCTCAACCACCGAAACAACATCGTCGGCCCATCTAATAATGGTAGTAATTGCCCCATGGACCGAACCCTTCTTGGCCTACCTTAATAAGCGAGAGCTCCCTGAGGATCAGAATGAGGCTCGCTCCATTGTTCGGCGTTCGACAGCCTACATGGTCCACGAAGGAGAGCTCTACAAGAAAAGCTCTACCGGAATACTTCAAGATGTACCTCCGAAGAAGAGGGACAATAGCTCTTGGCCGAAATCCATGTTGGCCTCGGTGGTCACCATGCCGCAACTCGGGCCCTTGTAAGTGAGGCCTTCTGTATAGGTTTCTTTTGGCCAACGGCCCAAGCAGATGCACATGACCTTGTCCAACATTGTGTAGGATGCCAGCTTTTTGCCAACCAAAGCCATATGCCACCCACCGGTCTACAAACAATCCCCATTACTTGGCCTTTTGCGGCCTGGGGGCTGGATATGGTCGGGCCCCTTAAAGGAGGCAGCCATAAGAAAAAATATCTGCTGGTCATGGCAGATAAGTTCACTAAGTGGATAGAGGCCAAACCAGTTAAAACGGTCGAAGCTGGACCAGTGATAGACTTTATATCCGGTGTAGTGCACCATTATGGTGTCCCACACAGCATCATCACCGACAATGGGTCCAATTTTACAACCGATGAGGTGAAGGCCTAGTGTGCTAATCTAGGCATTAAGATCGATTACACCTCCATCTATCATCCGCAAACAAACGGTCAAGTCGAACGAGCCAATGGTCTTATTATGAGCAGCATCAAACCCAGACTAGTGCGGTCTTTGAAAGAATCAGACAAGCACTGGGTTGAGGAGCTGGACTCCGTACTCTGGGGGCTGCGGACCACGCCCAATCGCACTACTAGATATACACCTTTCTTCATGGTGTACAACGGAGAGGCTGTGTTACCCTGCGACATTATTCATGACTCAGCTCGAGTGTGCATGTACGAAGAGAGAGAGGCCGAGCTTTATCGGCATGACAACTTAGATGCCCTAGAGGAGGAGCGCGACATTGCAAAAGCCCGTTCCGCTTTTTATCAACAGCAGGCCCGTAGATATCAAAGCAGAGAAGTGCGGGCCAAGACTTATAATGTTGGCGAACTGGTTCTATGCTTGCCGGAGAAGAAAAAGGACAAACTCAAGCCCAAGTGGGAGGGTCCCTTCATCATTGACAAAGTTCTCACCGGAGGAGCGTACCGCCTGCGTGATGCATCAGACAACCGCCTAGAGCCGAACCCTTGGAACGCGGCCAGACTCCCAAGATTCTATGCCTAGCGCCGAACTCTTCATTCGTCTCCTTCTCCCTATTGTTTCCATTATTTTTTCTCCTCTCTTTTCTATTTTTCTTTTTTAGCCTTAAAGTTTTCGTGCGGCTAAAACGTGCACCTATGATGTCACATCCTCAAATGTGTACATCCATTATTGTAACACCCCGGATGTAACTTGCCATAATTGAACTCCGACTCTTGCCATTTTCGGCTTTAAGTTATGAGATTCCCTTCGTGGTTGGGTTTTGTCTTCATTTTACTTTTTGTTCATGTCATGCATTTCATATCATGTCATCATGTGCATCGCATTTGCATTCGTGTTCGTCTCATGCATCCAAGCATTTTCCCCGTTGTCCGTTTCGCAATCCAACACTCCCACATGCACCGGTGCACCCCACTTGTCTCTTTTCGTGAGCGGGATTTAAACGTTCTCGGAATGGGCCGAAATTTGTCGATTGGCCTTGGTACACCACCGGTAGACCGCCTGTCAAATTTCGTTCCATTTGGAGGTTGTTTGATGCCCGAACGGTTAACCGGGTAACTGCAAAAGCCCCTTGTGTGTTGCAGCCCAACACCCCTCCAAAACAGCCCAATAACCCATCTAAACCATCTCCATGTTCTTCGCCGTCGAATCACGATCATGTGGGTGAAAACCGAACCTCATTTGGACACTCCAAACTACCTCTACCTATAAATATGTGCACCCCTCCAAAAATACCGTAGTCGAAACCCAAAAATTTTTCCCTCTCCGCCGCATGACATTTCTTCCTGCACCGACGGATGTGTCCGCCGACCCCTACACCGCCACGTGTCAGCCCGCGGTTGGCTGCCGCCCCACGCCCACATCGCCGCGCCACCCGCGCGCCGGCCCGCCGGTGTCGGATTTCGGGTTCCGGCAGACCCTCGAGGTTCGAACACTAGGGTGCGCGCGGAGATCTCTCCCCTACCGATCTATGTCCAATCTCCTCGCGTGATCTAAGCTGGAAACAACGAACAACACAAGGGACACGAGGTTTATACTGGTTCTGGCCACCATTGTGGTGTAATACCCTACTCCAGTGTGTGGTGTGGTGGATTGCCTCGGGGGCTGATGATGAACAGTACAAGGGAAGAACAGCCTCGCGAGAGGTGTTCTTGAGCTGGTGCGATGGACTGCTAGGGTGAGTTCAGTCGCCTCTCTCTCTCTGTTGGGGTTCTACCAGACCTCTAGCCGTCTCCCTCCTAGATCGCTCTCTGGATCCTTCTATATTGTTCTCCCCCTCTTCTCTACTCTGTGGTGGCTAGCTCTATTTATAGAGGCCCTGGGCCTCTTCCCAAAATAATGAGCGGGAAGGGCGCCAACAATTGGCCATTTTGAAGGGGAACATCTAGTACAAGTTATCCTGACCAAAGGTGGTCTTCGGCTGCCAAAAGTACTAGTGATGACGCCGTCTTGGGCTCCACGGTGACCTCCGTCCTGCCGCTCTGCTGGTCTTGGTCTCGTTGCACCGGAATGGTAACCTTTGCCGGATGCCTTGGCCTGTGCTTGCCCCCTTTGCACCAAAGGGGAAACAAGGACACTGCGCAGGCCGACGCCCGCCTGGTCTCGAACGTCATGGCTTGCGTCACGGGTTCCTCGCAAGGTACCCCTGCCTTGATCTCTCTGCCTCCTCACGAGGCTGCCTCTAAGGAAGCTTCCTGTCGTCCGCCCCACGAGGCTTGGCCCCTCGCGAGGGTCTTGAGCTTGAGCTAATGAAGATGGGCCACGCTGGGCCCCCACTTGAGCCACGCCGCAGGCCGCAGGCAGGCAAGTCTGGGGACCCCCGTTCCCAGAACGCCGACAGTAGCCCCCGGGCCCAAGGCGCGCCCGGGCTTGGCCTAGCAGGGAAGTGAAGGGGCAAGCGCGAAGCGCCGCGGGCCCTAACAGCCTGCGGCCTTGGGCGCTGCATGGCGATTGATTGGACGTGGGCGTCTACGCTTCCCCACGACACCTCGGCAACTGTCCATCTGACAAAAGTGGTGCCCAGGCCAGACTTACTTGCTTTGTTCTTGTTCGCCTCGCTCCAGATCCGCTTTCTCGCTCTCTTCCTTCTTGCTTCCGAAATCCTCTAGATCTGTCTCAATCCTTCTTGTCCGGCACGCCATGGTGCCTCGCAAGTCCCCGACCGAGGCCTGGTACTCGCCGGCTCTGGATTCCCCGAACCTGTCGGAGAAGAACCTCGCCCTCACGCACCTGATGACGGTGGCGCAGGGTAGCAAGGGAGCGACTGTGCTCAAGGCCGGCTCCGACCAACCTGAAGGCAGGGGGAGCACCTTCTATCCGCTCTTTGTGAGTGCCATCGTTGCCGGTCTGGTGCCTCCTTTCTTTGAGTTCTTCTTTGCTGTTCTCCGCCAGTACAACTTGCAGGCTCTGCATCTCCACCCCAACTATGTTCTTCTCCTGGCGATTTTTGCTTACTACTGTGAGGCTCATGTCAGAGTAAAGCCCTCGGTGGCCTTGTTGCGTCACTATTTTCCCCTCCAGGTTTCTAGTGGCCATGTCTCCGCGTGTGCGAGCTTCATCGCATACTCCAATTCCAATGCCATCTCGAAGCCTGGGAAGAGAATCGAAGGCTTCCAGAGCAAGTGGGTCATGGTGGACGTCGGGCGCCTCCACCCCCGTCTAGTGTTGCCTACGGGGCAGCCCAAGGCTGTCGACGCGTGGTCCCACGTGGAGCTCGTCGACCCCCATGTGAGGGAGGTGCTGAAGAGGATGAACGCGGACCTAAGGCCGAGCAACTTGAGGATGGCGAAGCTGACCGGGGCCACGCTCCTGAGGGAGTTCTTGGAGCACCGGGTGGCTCCTCTCCAGGAGCACTCGCTCCCGTTGTGGAGGCTTGGGGAAGCGGACGCCGCCTTGCACCTAAGCTCTGAGGCCCTGACCGGCGAGAATCTGGTCGCGGCCCTCCATTCCTTGGTTGGGGGAGACGTGGCGAAGCCGATGGGCGCCCCCGTCCCCCTGTTCCTTCATGACGACTGGGAGCAGGTGGTGAATGCCATGCCCACCTTCAATGGTGAGGGGCTGGTGCCCGCGGAAGCTCCCGAGGGTCTTGCGGCGCTGGCAATGGTGAACATGTCCTCCGACAGCTCTAGCAGGAGCGACGGGGAAGAAGAGGCGGAGGAGGAAGAGTCTGACTCTGAGGCGACTGGTGAGGAGTCGAGGGAGTCTTTCCCTCGGCGCAGGTCCCAGGCCCTCCGCTCCATTCCGGACGACAACGAGGCTGGCGCTAGGCGAGAAGGGGAGGACTCCCCCTTTGGCACAAGGAAGGGCAGGTCGAGGCTGGTGCCCCCAGGGTCCGCTCTGGTCCCTGGGCGGTCTGAGGCCAGCTCCAGCCCTCCTGACGTGCCCTCTGCTTCTGGGCCTCCCGAGGCTGACCCCAGCTGTATGGTCTCGGGCTTCAAGTTTGGCCGGAGGTTGCTCGGGTCCGCGAGCGACGACCAGTAAGTGCTCGATTCGTGCTTCGCTTGGTTTCTGCCGCCGAGGCTTGACGTCCATATTCTTTTGTCAGGCTGGCGCCTACGGCGAAGAGGTTGAAAGGGGCTTCTGCGGCCCCGCTTGGGGCGAGTCCACCTGCCGGGATGGCGCCTTCGTCCACTAAGGGGAAAGACGGCGCGACTCGCGCTTCCCCTGCCCGGTCGTCCTCGCGAGTCCGACTGGGACGCCTCGGCGAGGAGTCAGCCCCCATGGCCCCACTGACCCTGGAGTCGACTGCGCTCAATGCTGCAGCCGGGGCAGCCAAGGCCCAGGGGGTTCCTTCTTGCCAAGCCATGATCACGCTGCCGTCTTCTTCGCCTGCTCCGCCGGTTCCCGCTTCTTCTGTTTCCTCTGCCGCCATCTTCGACCAGGTCGCCAGCGAGCTGAGCCAGCTGCAGGAGGATCTTCTGAGCGCAGACCCTCGCCTAGTGGTCGGGCTCCTAGAGCTAGCTTATGGCTGGGCCCGTTCCGCTGCCTCTGTCCGAGCGGCGCTGAGCCAAGGCCGCTCGCAACGCTGCCCTGGGCGACGCTGAGGCTGCCAAGGCTCGCTGCGAGGCACTGGAGACTGAGCTGCAAGGCCTGCGCGACGAGCTCACCAAGGAGGTCCACGACCGCCAGGAGAAAGAGAAGGATATGAAGGCTCGGGAGGCTGCCGTCAAGGACCAGGACGTCAAGCTTGATGACCGCCACAGCCGGTTCGAGACGCTGGAGCGGTCGCTGTAGGCAGAGAGGACCGAGCAAGACGCTAAGGCGAAGGTCCCGACGGAGGATCGGGTGGCCTTCACGAAGATGGAGAAGAGGGCTCGTGCCGCGCTGAAGACTCTTTACGAGAGCGGCTTGGAGGAGCCGCTGGCCGGTGCGGAGGATGGCCTCGCCAAGCTGCTTCCCTTCCTGGTCCATGCGCTTGAAGATGTCGTAGACGGCCTTGGCCCCACGGCCGAGGCCGAGGCGCGTGCCCTGTCTTCTGCGACGCTGACGCATGTCCTCAGCCACGTCTACCTGCGCGACCCCGACGTCGACTTCGACAGCCTGCTTGAACCCGTGAGCGGCGACCTTGCCACCGCTGCCGCTGAGGCCGTCAAAGGCCGAGCCGAAGCTTTGCTGGGGAGGTCCCGCGCCTTCAGCGTCTTGCCCGGGCGCGGTGCCGCCAGCTCCACAGCCCCGGGAGGCGGAGTCGTCCAGCATGACTCCACCACAGGCGGCGGTGCCACTGAAGAGTGATCCCTTCGCGTCTTCTGTCCTGTTTTTATTCCTGCAACATGCACCATGCCTCGCAGAGGCGTTTAAACTTGTGTTTGGCGTCGTGAAACAATCTATGGCTTGTAATATTTGCTTTGAATTTCCTGGAATTTGCTTTTTTCTCCCCTACTTGCTTGCGCTCTACGTCGACAGGGCCCGGCCCCGCGCATACCTCACCCAGCGTTAGCCCCGACCGGAAACCAGGACGGGACTAAGGAGCGAGGGGCTACGTGGCAAGTTAGGCTCCTGAGTCGCGATGCTCAGGAGTCCCCCTTGACGCGCAAGCAACAAGTAGGAAAGGGGGGAACGAGGAGTGGATTGATCGTTCTGCGTCGGCAGGGCCCGGCCCCGCGCATCCCTCACCCAGCGTTAGCTCCGACTGGAAACCAGGACGGGACTAAGGAGTGAGGGGCTACGGGACAAGTTAGTCTCCTGAGTCACGATGCTCAGGAGTCCCCCTTGACGTTCAAATGGGTTTTCGTACCTTGGCTCCGCTCGGGGAGGGGCGCGTGATGACCAGGTCCGAGGGACCTGGCTGGGTGGCGTGCGCTCGGGCGAGGCCCTGGCGTAGCCCCCGTGTCCAGCCCCCTCGCGCGGTGCTCCCGAGGGGAGGCGTTGTGATGGTGCCGGACACTGAGCTCCGGGCTCCCTGAGGTTGGTACGGCCGTGGTCCGCCCTCAGTTGTTTATCACCAGCGCGGAGCATAGCGCTTTTGTATGTGTACGGGCATAGCCGCTCCTCGGCAGTGTCATCAGCCAGCGCGGAGCATGGTGCTTCCACTGATACGTGGGAGGGGGCTCCCCTCCGGGAGGAGCCCTCGGGGTGTGTACAGCCCCGCCCTGACACATGGCCGACACGGTAGGGCTAGGAGAGGTGTATCTGGGCACTCGTGAGCCAGCGCGGGACTCACGAGGCCCTACCTCGAGGCGGGTTGCGCCTGGCTCTGGACCTTTATCAATGCTGTGTTCCTGCAGGGTGGTTAGAATGCAAATGCTCTATGTCCTCTGGTCCCCGCCCTCGAGCGAGCTCAGCCGCCGCTGGTATGACAGGTCGCGATGCCGTGGGTCAAGGCTAGGGGGTGAGGGTTGGAGAGCCAGTAGGAGCCCATGAGTCGCGATGCTCAGGTACCCCGCTTTTAACATGCAAGCGCTTTGCATGAAAGCGGAGAAGTCCGTGATAAGCAGCAGGTGACAATTAAGCGCGGAAGAGCAAATTCATTTTAAGTAGACATGGGAAAAGCAAACGCCGCTGGGCCAGGCCCGAGCAGCTCGGGGATGATGCAGCCCGAGGGGCGCCCCCCAACAAGGTAAGTAAAGGGCATAAGCAAAACGGATACATGCCGCAGGGACGGACCCACGCGACCTGGGAATGATGCGGCCCTATGGGCGCTCCCAGCTAAAAACGGAACTTAGAAAGATGTCACCTGGTGCCGTTGAAGATGGAGTGGTGTTGAAGAAGCGGGCGATGCGCAATGAAGGCGTCGACCCTCACGAGCCCCCAGGCCCAGGAGCCTCGGGAGGCTCCGGGGGCACAGGCAGGTCTCCGAGGGCCATCTCCATCTCCGCCTGGACCGCATAATGCCTGACCTCTTGAGCCTCTAGAATGCTCCTCAGCAGGTGCTGATGAGCGGCGACCGCGTCCGACAGGCCGAAAGGCATGCAAACGTAGCTGTGAGGTGGACCCTCGCAACGCCCCATGCGCGAACGCCAGAGGCGCTCCTGAGACGCGGCCCGGTTGAGCCCTGGCACGTCGACGCAGACGCGCAGCCCACCATCCTCGCCTGGATGTGGGGCCACAATGGGCAAGCGGCGGCTACCGCGCATGATTCTCGACTCCTGTAGCTCCTGGGTGCTCCTTGCGATGAACTCTTGTGGGTTTGGTCTTCCTTGCCTTGTACCTTCCGGAGGGAAACGTGCCTGGAAGCACCCCTCCAAGTGGTGCCCGAGCGCCTCCCTCGCGACCTTGGCAAAGTCAGTGGCTCTCCAAGAAAGAGCCCCCGAGCCCTGCCCGAGGAGGGCTCCATGCACGCCTTCCTATGCGAGGGAGGGTGGTGCTCCCTGATTGGGCGCAGATCCTGACGCAACACCTCCGGAGGCGCCTGCCTCCTTGTGGCTTGGGCCAGGCGAAACCTTCTTCTTCTTAAGGGTCGCCTCGGGAAGAGTTCCGTTCCTGCGGTCCGGGTCTTCGATTGCTGCGGCTTGGAACGCGCGCTCAAGTGAACACACTGCGTCCCTTTCTTCACAGGGTACGGTGATGACTCCACCGCTTCCTGGCATCTTGAGGACATTGTATCCATGGTGAGTCACTGCCATGAACTTGGCCAGGGCTGGGTACCCGAGGATGGCGTTGTATGGCAGACGGATGTGGGCGACGTCGAAGTCGATGAGCTCGGTGCGGTAGTTGTTGCGCTGCCCGAAGGTGACTGGAAGGCGAACCTGCCCTATTGGAACAATGGAACCATCAGTGACTCCTAAGAATGGCTTGGTTGGCTGAAGCTGATCGTACGACACTTGGAGATTGTCGAATGTCTCAACGGGTAGGAAGTTGAGTCCTGCTCCATCGTCAATGAGGGTCCTGGTGACCTGCACGTTGCTGATGACTGGGGAGCAAAGCATCGGGAGGACCCCAGCCGTTGTCGCGCACTTGAGCTGATCCGCTGAGCTGAACATGATAGCGCACGCGGACCACCTAAGAGGGTGCATGGCCTCAAGCTTGGGGAGGACTGCATTCACCTCGCGAGCAAACTTCTTGAAGATGCGCTATGAGGCTGGGGCCTGCGCGCCACCCAAGATGCAAGCGATCGTGCGCGGCTCCTAGAAGCCCCCAGCTCCCTCGTCTTGATGTTGGTCTTCGTTCCTCCTTGGCCGTGGCGGCAGAGGAGGAAGGCCTCCGTTGCCGTGCGGGCGATCCTCACGAGGCTGATCTCTCCAGCCTCCCTCGCGAGGCTGGTCTTGCCAGCGATCCTCGCGAGGTCGGCCACGCTACCCTTGGCGTGGGCCACAGTCTTCCCATCGTTCGCCACCTCTTCCTCCTCCTCGGCCATAGCCCCTGTCGTTGCGCTCGGGGCGTCGGCCGACACGCCCATCTCTCACAACCCTGAGCTCTTGACATTCGTTGTTGTTGTGGGTGTGGAGGTCGTGGTACACGCAGTACCGGCTGCCCTTGGATGACTCAGGCTGATCCCTGCCTCGCTTGGTGTCTGGTTCCACTGCGAGCACGGCAGCCCCCTTGCGCTTCACGTCCTTGGCCTTGGCCTTCTTCTCTTCTGGGTCGGCAGCCGAGAGTTTGAGGAGGGAAAGGCGCCCTTCCTCAGCCCTGGCGCACTTGGTCGCCAAGTTGAACAGCTCCAGGATTGTGCATAGGTCTTCATGGATTGCTAGCTCCTCCTTCATTTTGATGTCGCGTACGCCATCGGAGAAGGCCGATATGATGGCTTCTTCAGTCACCTTGGGGATCTTGAGATGAGCGTTCTTAAAGCGCTGGATGTATTTTTGCAGGGTTTCCCCTTGCTGCTGCTTGATGCGGCATAGATCGCTCACGGCCGGGGGCCGGTCACGAGTACCCTGGAAGTTGGCGTTGAAGCAAGTGCACATCTCGTCCCAGGAGGAGATCGTGCCAGGAGCCAGGTTCAAGAGCCAGGTGCAGGCCCCGTCCTTGAGCGCCATGGGGAACCAGTTCGCCATGACCCTTTCATCTTCGTTGGCGGATTCGATGCATAGCTCGTAGAGCTGTAGGAACTCCGCGGGGTCCGCCGTGCCATCGTAGCGAGGGGGCAGGTCAGGCTTGAACTTGCCTGGCCATGCGATGCCGCGTAGCTCGGGGGTGAGAGCACGGCAGCCTGCTGTGGCCACCGGTGCCTTTTGCTGGTACTGGGCTTGTTCCTGGGGATTACCACGCGCCGCCGCTTGGAGCAGCGCGGGGTCTTGGCGTGGAGGTGCAGGGGCGCGATCTTGGCGCGCCGGTGTTGGGAGCGCATGAGCACCTTCTTGGGGCCGAGGGATCTCTTGGCAGCTCCTTTCTTGCTGCGCAGGCGCCGGATGCGGAGGGTCTCGCCCTGGGGCTGCACGCCTTGGAGCCAGGGCGCCTTCTTGGGGAGGAGGTGGTGGAGGCACCTCCTGATCCTCGCCTCCTGCGTGGAATGGAGGGCGAGGTAGCGAGAAGGACGACAAGGGGGAGCCCCCTGCGGTGCTTACGAGCTCGGTGATGCGGGCGAGCCAATCCTCGTAGAGGTCGTCGATGGGGCGGTAGTGCAGGAGCTCTCTTGCCAGGAGCAGCACGGCGTGCGCGTCCGTGGGGCCGCGACGGGCGCGGGACGACGAAGCAACTGGAGTTAGCGACGGTGTGGCGGTGCGGCCTTCCCACCGTACCAAAGGATGCTGGGACGAGGCCTGCTGCTCATTCCCCGCCGGGCCGGTGGCGGCGTTGGCGGCAGGCGACGGGGAACGACGAGGGCGTCCGCCGACGGGCGCCGTCTGGGCGACGCAGGTGGCGAGAGCAGCCCGGCGCTCGGTGCGAGCCCGACGAGCGTCAGCCATGGATACGACGGAAGATCACACGTGAACAGCGGAAGAAAGATTCCGATGCACCCCTACCTGGCGCGCCAAATGTCGGATTTCGGGTTCCGACAGACCCTTGAGGTTCGAACACAGGGGTGTGCGTGGAGATCTCTCCCTACCGATCTACGTCCAATCTCCTTGCGTGATCTAAGCTAGAAACAACGAACAACACAAGGGACACGAGGTTTATACTGGTTCGGGCCACCGTTGTGGTGTAATACCCTACTCCAGTGTGTGGTATGGTGGATTGCCTCGGGGGCTGATGATGAACAGTACAAGGGAAGAACAGCCTCGCGAGAGGTGTTCTTGAGCTGGTGCGATGAACTGCTAGGGTGAGTTTAGTCGCCTCTCTCTCTCTCTCTCTCTCTGTTGGGGTTCTACCAGACCTCTAGCCGTCTCCCTCCTAGATCGCTCTCTGGATCCTTCTATATTGTTCTCCCTCTCTTCTCTACTCTGTGGTGGCTAGCTCTATTTATAGAGGCCCTAGGCCTCTTCCCAAAATAATGAGCGGGAAGGGCTCCAACAATTGGCCATTTTGAAGGGGAACATCTAGCACAAGTTATCCTGACCAAAGGTGGTCTTCGGCCGCCAAAAGTACTGATGATGACGCCGTCTTGGGCTCCACGGTGACCTCCGTCCTGCTGCTCTGCTGGTCTTGGTCTCGTTGCACCGGAATGGTAACCTTTGCCCGATGCCTTGGCCTGTGCTTGCCCCCTTTGCACCAAAGGGGAAACAAGGACACTACGCCGGCCGGCGCCCGCCTGGTCTCGAACATTATGTCTTGCGTCACGGTTCCTCGCGAGGTACCCCTGCCTTGATCTCTCCGCCTCCTCGCGAGCTTGCCTGACGAGGCTGCCTCTGAGGAAGCTTCGTATGGTCCGCCCCGCGAGGCTTGGCCCCTCGCGAGGGTCTTGAGCTTGAGCTAATGAAGATGGGCCGCGCTGGGCCCCCACTTGAGCCACGCCGCAGGCCGCAGGCAGGCAAGTCTGGGGACCCCCGTTCCCAGAATGCCGACAGCCGGGGCCCAGGCGGGGCCCTCCAAGCCCACGCGCCGCCCGCAGCACCCTGTGCAGCCGCCGCCCGAGCACCGCCGCCCGCGCGCCGCCGGACGCCGAGCTCCCCCGCCACCGCAAGCCACCATGCCCGCGCTTACTCACCGGCCGCCGCCGTCCGCCGCGCTCCGTCCGGTCGCTGCCTCCGCCGCTCCTCCTCATCGCCGGCGAGCGCTCCGGCGAGCAGATCCGACTGGGCTTGACCCCTCTCCGCTGTCTCCCTCCTCTCCGGCATAACTCCGGCGAAGATCCCAGCGAACCTCGATCCGCGTGCACGAACCCTAGATCTAGATTCGGAGGGTATATTTCCGTCCAAGTCCTTGAACCCAAACATTTTTATGCCTCCTTCTACATGTTGTATCTCCATGACCGTAGCACCAAATGATACATATGATATGTCGAAATGTTCGTCTCGTTGAGCTCTTCATGGTGGAAGCATTTCCATGCATGTTACTGTCCTATGATGCCATTTTCATCGATGCAAAAATGCAGTAAAATGTTAGCTGCTGGTACTTATCATATCATGATGATTTGTCATTTTTGTTGCATTTGATGGGTGCATCATATGAGCATGAGGTCTACATGTGTTTTGAACTACAACATGCCATATTTAAAGAGGTGCAAGCCTTGTATTTTTGTGATCTATGTGGTGACTAGAACAAGCATGCAAACTAGGCTCCGTGATATTGCTGTTTTCAGGGACAGGATTTTGCTAAGTCTTTTTCCTGCTGTTATTTTGATGCCATGTAAACTTTATGCTACATTGAGATCCATGCTTATTTTGAGATACTTCAGTAAGGATGTTTTGAACATATGGTTATGCTCTATCCATTAATGCCCCTGGTTGAAATTATGGAGTGCTCTAGCATGTATTTTTCTTGCTCTTCTTTTGCTATAAATGTTCCTGGCAGAATGTTAACATGTTAATAAATATTGCCATGGTTGTTTCTAGTCATCCATGCATCCTATGTACTTGCTCTTGCCCCGGTTAGCTTAATGAACATATCATCTTGCTATTGGTATGCTTATGTTGTCATTTTATGCTTTGTGGTGAGTGGCATGAGCTCTCAAGTTGCTATCATAATTGTGTTTATGCCATGCTCTGTTTTTCTGCTAAGTCTGAAACTGTTAATAAAACTTGCTATGTTTACATGGGTGCCATCATATCTTCTGTGCCTTTTTGGATCATGTTTAGTAAGAGACTTGTGTTCTATGCTTTTAGTATAATCATGCCATTCCTTTATTTGATATGATATGTTCCTATAGCATGTTGTTTGCTAGCTCTAAACATTTCTTCCTGATGTTGTTTTTCACATGTTAGTATTTTCACAAAGTCTGTGATGCTGATATCTTTTGCGCTTTTGCCATGCTTGTTTGAACCTGTTCTAGTTTGATTTAGCCGTAGCTCAGTGTTCATGTTTTGTCAAGAATCTCTTGTACATCACTGCCATATGGTTTGTTGCTATGTTGGAGTGCAGTAGCTTAGTTTCTTGTTGCATTCTAAGTGCCATCGTGCTATTAATCACAGTTTTGCGTCATTCTTGTTTTGCTTGCCATTTGCAAACCGTGCATCCGTTTCCGGTGATCTTTATATCGATTTCAACCGAAATCATCTCATCTTTCTAGCGGCATAATTGGTTTGACAAGTTGATACCTTGTTCATTCTTTCCCTTCCGGAGCACGCATATGCATTGCATATCATATCTTGGATATCGTGCCATTTATTGCATCATGTTGCTTATGCATTGCATCGTGATTGATTGTTGTTCCATTGCTTGTGTTCTTGCCTTGGGTAGATCCGGGAGATGAGTACGTGACCGAGGAACCTGTTGAGTACGATAACGAGGATCAAGCTTTTGACAACTCTGAGAATGTTGCAGGCAAGATGACCATACCCTCGAAATCACTTCTATCTTTGCTTGCTAGTTGTTCACTCTATCGTTATGTCGCGCTACCTACCACTTGTTATATCATGCCTCCCATATTGCCATGTCAAGCCTCTAACCCACCTTCCTAGCAAACCGTTGTTTGGCTATGTTACTGCTTTTGCTCAGCCCCTCTTATAGCGTTGCTAGTTGCAGGTGAAGTTGAAGTTTGTTCCATGTTGGAACATGGATAAGTTGGGATATCATTATTATATCTTATTTACTTTAATGCATCTATATACTTGGTAAAGGGTGGAAGGCTCAGCCTTATGCCTGGTGTTTTGTTCCACTCTTGCCGCCCTAGTTTCCGTCATACCGGTGTTATGTTCCTTGATTTTGTGTTCCTTATGCGGTTGGGTCTTATGGGAACCCCTTGACAGTTCGCTTTGAATAAAACTCCTCTAGAAAGGCCCAACATTGGTTTTAACATTTGCCACCTAAGCCTTTTTCCCTTGGGTTTTCGCGAGCCCGAGGGTCAGCTTTATTTTAAACCCCCGGGCCAGTGCTCCTCTGAGTGTTGGTCCAAACTAGAGCACCGTGCGGTACCGTCCCTTGGCAACTTGGGTTATGTTGGTACCTGTATGCTTAGCTTATCCGGTGTGCCATGAGAACGAGATATGTGCAGCTCCTATCGGGATTTGTCGGCACAGTCGGGTGGTCTTGCTGGTCTTGTTTTACCACTATCAAATGTCTTGCAACCGGGATTCCGAGGCTGGTCGGGTCTTTCCGGGAGAAGGAATATCCTTTGTTGACCGTGAGAGCTTGTGATGGGCTAAGTTGGGACACCCCTGCAGGGTATAAACTTTCGAGAGCCATGCCCGCGGTTATGCGGCAGATGGGAATTTGTTAATATCCGGTTGTAGAGAACTTGACACTTAACTTAATTAAAATGAATCAACCGCGTGTGTAACCGTGATGGTGTCTTTTCGGCGAAGTCCTGGAAGAGAACACGGTCTCGTTTTATGCTTGAACGTAAGTAGCTTCAGGATCACTTCTTGATCACTTATAGCTTCTCGACCATTGCGTTGCTTCTCTTCTCGCTCTCATTTGCGTATGTTAGCCACCATATTGCTTAGTGCTTGCTGCAGCTCCACCTCACTACCCTTTCCTACCCATAAGCTTAAATAGTCTTGATCTCGCGGGTGTGAGATTGTTGAGTCCTGGTGACTCATGGATACTTCCAAACAGTTGCAGGTGCCGAGGATACTAGTGCAAGTGATGCTATCGAACTCAAGTGAGAGTTCAACGAGGATTCATGCCGTTACTATGTTTCTTTTCCTGATGATCAGTAGTGGAGCCCGGTTGGGACGATCAAGGATCTAGCATTTGGGGTTGCCTTCCTTTATTTGGTTCCGTACTCGGACCTTTGATTGTACCTTGGATGATGTATGGATTATTTATGTATTGTGTGAAGTGGCAATTGTAAGCCAACTATTTATCCCTTTCTCATTCAGTACATGGAATGTGTGAAGATTACCCCGCTTGCGAGAAGCCTACCATGCGGCTATGCCTCTAAGTCGTGCCCCGACACGTGGGAGATATAGCCACATTGTGGGTGTTACATGCAAGGTCCAAAGAGCTTGTTGCGAAGCCGTCTCCCACAGAAAATGAGAATAATAATAATAATAATAGTAATAAGTAGGTCATTATGGATGGATGAACTATTTCCTCTCTTGTAAATAATATATTTCCTCTCTGTGTATATTGACATAGATGAACTAATTCGATGGTGTGCATGTATTTGGAACAAGTAGCAGCGTAGGTCCGCTTGACTATAAGGAACTTGTCGACGTTCTGGGAACGGGGGTCCCCAGACTTGCCTGCCTGCGGCCCACGGCGTGGCTCTGCGGGCGGGCCCGTACGGCCCATATGCGCCAGCAAGGACTCAAGACACTCGCGAGGCGAGCGACACAAGACCTCCTCAGGAGCGGCCTCACCAGGCTGGCTCATGAGGGGCGGAGAGTTCAAGAACAGGCGAACCTCGTGAGGTTCTAGTGACATGAGCCATGGCAACCAAGGCCAGGCGGGCGCCGGCGCGCACAGTGCCCTTGTTTCCTCTTTGGTGCTAAGTAAGCAGGTGCAGGCAAGGAGTACCGAGGCGTCAAGCAAAGGTTTCCATATCGGTGCAATGAGATCAAGACCAAAAGGACGGCAAGATGGAGGTCACCGTGGAGCCCAAGATGACGTCACCACCAGAGCCTTTAGCAGGCGAAGAGTGCTTTTGTTAGGATAACATGTACTCGCTGTCCCCTTTCGAATTGGCTGTTGTTGGCTCCCTTCCAGCTCAATGTTTGGGGAGAGGACCAGGGCCTCTATAAATAGGACTAGCCACCACCGTAGCTAGGGGGATCGATCGATCGAACGGTCTGGCCAAGAGAGACCAGGACAACCACAAGTTCACCGAGCACAAGAACACCTCTCCTCGGGAGGCTATTCTTCCCCTTGTACTATTCATCCTCAGCCCAAGAGGCAATCCACCACACCACACTGGAGTAGGGTATTACACCACAACGGTGGCCCGAACAGTATAAATCTTGTGTCCATTCTATTGCGAGTTCGTCGAGTTAGTTCGTAAGATCTTAGCTGAGTTAGGACGTGGATTGGTAGGGGGGAGATCTTCGTGCGCACCCCAGTGTTCGAACATTGAGGGTTTTGCCAGAACCCGTGATCCGACATTTGGCGCGCCAGGTAGGGGGTGCACCGGAGTTTTCTTCCGTCGATTCGCGCTCCCCCATCTTCGCGCCCATTCTCCATGGCTGGCGCCGCCCCGCCGGCCGGATATACGAGCGCTCACAGTGGCGCTCGGGGGCTCCGAGCCCTTGCTCCCGCCCTGCGGCAGGTGAAGTGGCCACCCAAGTTCAAGCGGGAGATGCTGCTACGCTACGACGGCGCGGCGGACCCATCGACTTTCCTGCTGACGTAAGAGGAAGCCGTCCTTAAGGCCGGGGGCAACGACGGGGTCATGGCAAACTGGCTTCCCATGGCCCTAACTAGTGCACCACGCGCCTTGGTGCTCAACCTCCCCGGATCCACGGTGGCGTCCTGGGAGGAGTTGGGCGGCCTCTTCGTTGCACGCTACGGGGCACCGGTGCACCATGCGGTTGCGGCCCTCCTCGGCGGCTCGCAAGCACCACCCTCAGACCGTCACGTCAAGTCATTCTTTCGCCAGATCGGCGCCACTTCCAAGCACCCGGGGGCTCCACCGGGCTGGGCCACATCTAAGGCCGACCCCACCTTCGACTCAGGGGATCATCCCGCCTCCACTGTCGGATCGGGTGCGCTCCCAAAGCTTTGCATGCCCACCATCTGCCACGTATCCATCACCAAGACGCTCATCGACGGCGGCGCCGGCCTCAACATGCTCTCCGTCGGGGCCTTCAGCCTTCTTCACGTACCACTCGAGCGGCTCCGCCCTAACAGGCCTTTATCGGGGGTCTGTGGAGGCTCCGCCCGCTCCTTGGGGCAGATCCGCCTCCCCGTGACCTTCGGCATGCGCACCAACTACGACACCGAGCTCATCGACTTTGACATCGCCCACATCGGCCTCCCGTACAACGCCATCCTCGGGTACCCAGCTCTAGCCCAGTTCATGGCAGCGACAACCTCATGAAGATGCTGGGGAGCGAGGGTGTCCTCACCATCAAGGGGACGCGAAGGAAGCCTTGATGACGATCAAGCTCGCCCTCAAGACCTTCACATCAGTGCATCCCTCCGACTCGGACACCTCCAAGGCCAAGGGAGCCGCACCAACCAAGAAGAAGCAGTTTTTCACTCAAGACAAGGCAGAAACCAAGCGAGTGCTGGTCGAGGAGGACGGGTCCTCAGAGGCGACCTTTACCATAGGCTCCATCCTCGAGCAGGCGTTGGTGATGTTCTTGCATGCAAACAAGGAAGTGTTCGCTTGGGAGCCCGATCAGCTGCTGGGGGTCCCAAGAGAGGTGTAGAGCACCACCTGAAGGTGTGCCCCAACGTACGTCCCATGAAGCAGAAGGTGAGGCGGCAGTCCATGGAGAAGCAAGCTTTCATCGTCCAAGAAACCCGCAAGCTGGAGGCTGCGGGTGTCATTCTTGAGGTTTGGTGCCCAGAGTGGCTAGCGAACCCCGTCGTCATCCCCAAGAAAGGTGGTAAGGAGCGGATGCGTGTCGACTTCACCAACCTCAACAAGGCCTGCCCCTAAGATCCGTTCCCGCTTCCGCGCATCGACCAGATCGTCGACTCCATTGCCGAGTGCGAGTTGCTGTGCTTCATGGATGCGTTCTCAGGATATCACCAGATCAAGATGGCGGTAGAAGATGTGGAGAAGACGGCCTTCCTGACCCCGTGCGGGGTGTACTGCTACACTTGCATGCCCTTCGGACTGCGCACCGCAAGCACAAACTTCCAGCAGTTCATGCACATCGCCTTGGGTCAGCAGCTCAGGAGGAACGCTCAAGCCTACATCGACGACATCGTGGTGAAGTCTCAGGAGGCGAGGACCTTCATCCAAGACCTAGAGGAGACCTTTGAAAGCCTCCGCCAGTTGGACTTGCGGCTCAACCCGGAGAAGTGCGTGTTTGGCGCCCCTTCCAGCAAACTGCTGGGCTTCCTTATGTCCCATAGGGGGATCGAGGCCAACCCAGAGAAGGTCAAGGCCATTGAAGACATGAGTCCACTGCAAACCCTCAAGGAAATGCAGAAGCTTGCTGGACGAGTGACTAAGTTGGGACGCTTTATTTCCAAGCTGGAAGAGCGAGCCCTACCCTTCTTCAAGCTGATGAAGAAGAAGGCCCCGTTCGAGTGGACCCCGGAGGCGGACCGAGCATTTTAAGACCTCAAGAGATACCTGACTAGCCCCAAGTGATGGTGGCGCCGCGGCCTCTCGAGCCCCTAGTGCTCTATCTTGCCGCCACTCCCTACTCCGCCAGCACGGCCCTAGTAGCGGTTCGGAAAGAACACCAAGCCAAGGGCGCGTCGCGCCGAGCCACACCCCAGTAGAGGCGACGCGAGACCGGGAGGGCACCACAAGGACCGCTGCCACAGCAGTAGAAGAGCAAGCTCAGCAGGACGACGCTCTCGAACCCCCAAAGGCCTCGGCAAGCGATCAAGCGTCAGGGGCTCCACTACCTCAGGAGGCACCCCAGCTTCCGGAATCCGCAAGCCTCATCAGCACGCCTACCCTCGTCCAACACCCGGTATACTTCGTCAGCACGGTGTTACGGGACGCAAGAGCATGGTACCCCATGCCTCAAAAGCTCCTGCTCGCGCTCCTGGTGGCCTCACGAAAGCTGCGGCACTATTTTCAAGGACACCCCATCAAGGTCGTCTCAGCCTACCCATTGGAGAGAGTGCTCAGGAGCCCCAACTCTGCTGGAAGGGTCACTGAGTGGAACATCGAGTTGCAAGCATTCTAGTTGGATTTCAGCACTACCAGGGTCATCAAGGGAGCCGCACTCGCTGATTTCATGGAAGAATGGACAGACGCCCCGGCACTTGAAGTAGGCGAAGATCGTTCCCTCTCGCCGGGAAGCGAGGCGCCTGACGGCTGGGTCATGTATTTCGATGGTGCCTTCGCATGCCAGGGCGCGGGGCCTGGAGCAGTGCTCATCTCGCGCACTCAGGACAAGCTCTACTATGCCGTGCAGCTCTGCTTCCAGTAGGGCGAGAAGGTCTCCAACAACATTGCAGAATACGAAGGCCTCATAGCCGGCCTGAAGGCTGCAGTGGCACTGGGGGTAAAGCGCCTCACCGTGAGGGGCGACTCGCAGCTCCTCGTCAACTTCTCCAACAAGATATGCGAGCCAAGGGACGAACCCATGGAAGCATACCTTGCGGAGGTGCGCAAGATGGAGAAGCAATTCCATGGCTTGGAGTTGCAGCACGTGCCCCGTGGCACCAACAAGGAAGCTGACGACATCGCCAGAAGAGCATCCAAGCGACAGCCCCAGGAGTCTGGCGTCTTCGAGAAGCGTCTCTTCAAGCCATTAGCAATGCCACCGCTTTCAAGAACAGCTCAGCCTCGGGAGGAACTCCCGCAGCCGCCTGCCACAGGAGGCCCGGCCTGTGGCCCGACCTCAGGAGCGCGCCTACTATTAGCGCTCGAGCACCAAGAGGGATGCTGGACCAAGGAATTCAAGGAATACCTGATGCAAGGGACGTTGCTGGAGAAGGAGGAGGACACAGAGCGCGTGGCCCGGCAGGCCAGAGCATACTGCATCCGGGACGGTGAGTTATACAGGAAGTGGCCAAATGACGTTTCACTGTGTTGTATCTCCAGGGAGCAGGGGAAAGAGCTGATAGCCGACATACACGGAGGGGACTGTGGGCACCATTCGTCATCGTGAACCCTCGTCGGCAAGGCATTCCGCAGCGGATTCTACTGGCCTACGACACTCAATGACGCAGCTGAGCTACTGAAGTCCTGCGAGGCCTGCCAATTCCACGCCAAGTAGATCCATCAGCCAACTCAGGGCCTCCAGACCATTCCACTCTCGTGGCCGTTTGCAGTGTGGGGGCTAGACATCTTGCGCCCGTTCCCTCAGGCGCCTCGGGCTATCGATACCTCTACGTCGCCATCCACAAGTTCACTAAGTGGGCGGAGGTTGAAGCCGTCCGCACCATCCCAGCTGGCTCTGCGGTCAAGTTCATCAAGTGCCTCGTGAGCCGTTTTGGGGTCCCCAACCGCATCATCACCGATAATGGCTCGCAGTTCACTAGTAATCTCTTCAAGTCATATTGTGCTAACCTTGGAACACGGATCTGCTATGCTTTGGTAGCGCACCCCAGGAGCAATGGCCAGGCCGAACGTGCCAACGCGGAGGTCCTGAGGGGCCTCAAGACCAGGAACTTCAAGAAGAAGCTCGAGGCCTAGGGCAGGGGCTGGCACGATGAGCTCCAGTCCGTGTTGTGGTCCATCCGCACCACCGCCACCAAGCCAACGGGCGAGATCCCGTTCTTCCTCGTCTCGGAGCGGAAGCAGTCCTCCCTCATGAGGTCAGGCATTGCTCCGCACGGGTCCTGGCGTTTGATAAAACGCAGCAGGACGCCAGGCAGGGGATGGACCTCGTGCTGGGAGAGGAACATCGCCACGAAGCAGCACTACGGGCGGCAAGATACCAGCAGGCGCTGTGGCGGTACCACTGTCGCAGTGTCCGCTCTAGGACGCTCGAGGTGGGTGACCTCGTCCTGAGGTGGGTCCTCTCCAGGGAAGGGCTGCATAAGCTCTCACCCATGTGGGAGGGCCCGTTCAAGGTCGTCCATGTCTCCAGGCCCGGCACTGCACGCCTGGAAACACAGGACGGGGTACCCATCCAGAACGCCTGGAACATTCAGCACCTCCGGAAGTTCTACCCCTAAAGAAAGGCCTAGTGCCTGTGAAGAAGGTCCGACGCCCGTGAAGAAAGGCCCAGTGCCTGTGAAGAAGGCCTAGCGCCTGTGAAGATCGCTGCCCGTGACACTCTCATGTAATAACGAGTGGGGCTATACACGCCCCGGAGTCTCAGGAGTGCCGCCCTTGGGCCTCGAGGGCTCCCTCCCATGTCTTAGTGGCATCACATAGCTCCGCGCTTGTGAGAAGACGTCGAAGACTAGACTAGGTGCTAGACGCGGCTTTTCATTTGCTTTCCGAAGTTGGCTTGACCTTCTTTAATTGAAATTTGCTTTCTGGTGTCTCTTGCTGGTCTCACCCTTTCGCTTTCTGCCTATGTTTCTACCTTCATTTCTTTGGTCGGCCTGTGCTCTCTCTCGCGTTTCTCGCGAGGGGGCTGAACAGGTACCTTCGTGAGCTTCCTTCTTCTGTTTTTCACGAGGTACCCTCGTTCGAGCCCACAAGATGGCGCACCTCTCTCTCTCTCTCAATCCGTGCCCCTCGGGTACCGTGATACGAAGTGCTGGGTCAAGGCTAGCGGCACCCACGACCAAGCCTTGGGAGAACGATAAACCTCTTGACGAATTTTTTGCAGTTCCTAAGTGTCTATCGGGTCAAGGAAGCTTCGACAGGCACTAGGAAGCAAGCAAGTGCCTTGTGAGGAGGAGGCTACTCCGAACAAGTCAAGCTAAGTTATCCCTATGCAAAACGACGAAGTTGCGACACAACACAGGAGCAACAAACATAGCATAGTAATTGAGATCATAGTTCGATACACACCCCTCTGGGCCCATTCCGGTTTCTTTTTGATGCAGGAAGGAAAGGAAGAACAAAATAAAAGCGGCGTCTGCCCCTACAACGGTTCACAGGGGCAGGCTCCCAACGCCGTCCTGAGCTCACCCGGACCCCTCCTCGCGCTTCACGAAGGCGCGGCGACGAGACGCCCACGTCCAATCAATCGCCACACGTCGACCAAGCCCGCAGCCTATTGGGGCCCGCGGCGCTCCGCACTTGGCCTTTGGCTTCGCCTTGAAGCCAAGCCCGAGCGCACCTTGGGCCCGGGGGCTACTGTCGGCGTTCTGGGAATGGGGGTCCCCAGACTTGCCTGACTGCAGCCCACGGCGTGGCTCTGCGAGCGGGCCCATACGGCCCATCTTCGCCAGCAAGGACTCAAGACCCTCGCGAGGGGCCAAGCCTCATGAGGCGATCGACACAAGACCTCCTCAGGAGCGGCCTCAGCAAGCTAGCTCGTGAGGGTGGAGAGTTCAGGGCCGGGCGAACCTCGCGAGGTTCTAGTGACATGAGCCATGACGACCAAGGCCATGTGGGCGCAAGGCGGGCGCCAGCGCACACAGTGTCCTTGTTTCCTCTTCGGTGCTAAGAAAGCAGGCGCAGGCGCGGAGTACCGAGGCATCAAGCAAAGGTTTCCATATCAGTGAAACTAGACCAAGACCAGAAGGACGGCAAGACGGAGGTCACCGTGGAGCCCAAGACGGCATCACCACCGGAGCCTTGAGCAGGCGAAGACTGCTTTTGTCAGGATAAGCTATAGTCATTGTCCCCTTTTGAATTGGCCGTTGTTGGCTCCCTTCCTGCTCAATGTTTGGGGAGAGGACCATGGCCTCTATAAATAGGACTAGCCACCACCGTAGCTAGGGGGATCGATCAATCGATCGAACGGTCTGGCCAAGAGAGACCAGGACATCCACAAGTTCATCGAGCACTAGAACACCTCTCCTCAGGAGTCTGTTCTTCCCCTTGTACTATTCAACCTCAGGCACCCTATTTACTCATGATGAGAAAACTCGCTATTACTTTATCCTCAAGTTATTTCCATTCTCATCAAAGGGTGATGCTAAAACATGGTTTAATTCTCTTGATCCTGGTTGTGTGTGTAGTCCCCAACATATGATTTATTACTTCTCTGCTAAATATTTCCCCGCTCATAAGAAACAAGCTGCTTTAAGGGAAATATATAATTTTGTGCAAATTGAAGAAAAGAGTCTCCCAAAAGCTTGGTGGAGGCTTCTCCGATTACTTAATGCTTTGCCTGATCATCCGCTTAAGAAAAATGAAATACTTGATATGTTTTATAATGGACTTACTGATGCTTCCAGAGACCACCTGGATAGTTGTGATGGTTGTGTTTTCATGGAAAGAACTGTTGATCAAGCTGAATTGCTATTGAATAATATGTTGAGTAATCAAAATGATTGGACACTTCCTGAACCAACTCCTAAGCCAACTCCGAATAAAAGGGGTATTCTATTTCTCAGTCCCGGAGATATGCAAGAGGCAAAGGAATCTATGAAAGAAAAAGGTATTAAAGCTAAAGATGTTAAGAATTTACCACCTATTGAAGAAATACATGGTCTTGATAACCCGACACATGTAGTAAAGGTAAATTCTCTCTATAGATTCGATGAAGGTGATATTCCTCATTATAAGTCTGCTAGCCAATGCTTGGATGAGTTTGATAATTTTATTGTTAAACAAAAAAACTTCAATGCTTATGTTGGTAGACAATTGAAACGTAATGCTTATATGATTGAACACTTGAATGATTATATGTCTAGAGTTAAAGGTGAACTTAAACTTATTAGTAAACATGCTTCTATGGTTACCACTCAAGTAGAACAAGTACTTAAGGCTCAGAATGATTTGCTCAATGAATTAAATAATAAGAAAAATGATAATGCAGTTAGAGTCATGACTAGAGGGGGTAAAATGACTCAGAAACCTTTGTATCCTGAGGGCCATCCTAAGAGAATTGAGCAAGATTCTCAAAGAACTAATGTTGATGCACCTAGTTCTTCTAAGAAGAAGAAGAAGTAAAATGATAGGACTTTGCATGCTTCTAGTAAACCTGTTGTTGACACACCTGAGAATCCCAATGATATTTCTATTTCTGATGCTGAAACACAATCTGGTAATGAACATGAACCTAGTGATAATGTTAATGATGATGTTCATGTTGATGCTCAACCTAACAATGACAATGATGTAGAGATTGAACCTACTGTTGATCTTGATAACCCACAATCAAAGAATCAACGTTATGATAAGAGAGCCTTTGTTGCTAGGAAGCACGGTAAGGAAAGAGAACCATGGGATCAGAAACCCATGCCTTTTCCTCCTAAACCATCCAAGAAAAAGGATGATGAGGATTTTGAGCGCTTTGTTGAAATGATTAGACCTATCTTTTTGCGCATGCGTTTGACTGATATGCTTAAAATGAATCCTTATGCTAAGTACATGAAGGATATTGTTACTAATAAAAGAAATATACCGAAAGCTGAAATTTCCACCATGCTTTCTAATTACACTTTTAAGGGTGGAATACCAAAGAAACTTGGAGATCCAGGAGTACCAACTATACCATGCTCCATCAAAAGAAACTATGTTAATTAAGTTGACTCCTACTAAGATATCGTAGACTTGATTTGAATAAGTTGACTCCTACTAAAATATCTTTGCAAATGGCTGATAAATCAAGTGCTATACCTGTCGGTATTTGTGAGGATGTGCCTGTTGTGGTTGCAAACATTACTATTTTAACGGACTTTGTTATTCTTGATATTCCCTAGGACGGTAGTATGTCGATTATCCTTGGTAGACCCTTTTTGAATACCGCAGGGGCTGCTAACAAAGGCAATGTCACTTTTCATGTTAATGGTAATGAGCATATTGTACACTTTCCAAGGAAACAACCTCAAGTCCATAGTATCAATTCTGTTGGAAAAATTTCAACGATTATTATTGGAGGTTTTGAATTTCCTCTTCCTACTGTCAAGAAGAAATATGATATTCTTATTGTTTGGGATGTGCATATCCCCGTTGAGGTAACCTAGTGTTATTCGAAATTTCTCCAGTTTCATGCAATTCAGAATGAGTTTGTTAACAAGACTTGATCAACCTTCTTAGTGGATTCCTTTGATGAGCATGAGATGGATGAAGTTAGAAAGCACAACCTTCTCTACCCTTCTTTTACTTTCTGTTATTTATCTTAAATAAAGTAAAAATAGTATTTTTCGTCTGTTTTCTAGATTATCCTTGCAATAAAAGATACCCCGAAAATAAAAGTTCTCCAATTGCCCTGAAAATGAAATATGATTTTTTCCAGAATATTTAAGAATTTTTGGCACTGAGAACACACCATGGGGACCCACCATGTGCCCACGAGGGTGGAGAGCGCGCCCACCCCCTAGGCGCGCCCCCTGCCTCATGGACCCCACATGGCTCCCCTCCACTTATTCTTGCACCCACACACTTCGTCTTCCTCCAGAAAAAATCATCCACTAGCTCAAACCCGAGTTCTAGCTCATCTTGCTACCATTTTTGATCTCCTTGCTCAAAGCTCCATTCACAAAACTGCTTTGGGGGATTGTTCTTCGGTAGGTGACTCCTCCAATGGTCCAATTAGTTTTTGTTCTAGTGTTTTATTTATTGCAAATTTTGATGCTTAGGTGACCGTATTGTTGAGCTTGCATGTCAAATTTGTGTGGTCAAAAGTAGTTTTAATGCATGATATAGCCTCTAGACACTTGTAGGAGTAGTTGCTATCAATTTTGTCGAGTTTGGTTCACTTTTATTTTAAGTTACTAAAAATTTCAGAAAATTTCAGAAAAAGATGAAGAGATTTTTGAGGGGCTAATCGAGCCGAAGCTCTAAGGATAAGCAAAGCGAAGAAAATAAGAAGCCCAAGCATAATCTCCCTCGTACTACGGAGGTTCGGCCGTGTGAATGGCCTTGTGATGTGTTCTTGAGAGAAGCCGGGATTTATGAAGATTTTTATTATTTGGCAGAGAATGCAGGCCTCACCGACTTCCTCCACGACCAGCGTGAACAGTATCTCTTACTTACCAATATTTTTGTGCAAAATTTTCATTTCCATGCTAGGAGATCACCACCTTCGGTGGAATTTTATTTATATGATGAGCATAAGGAGATGTCACTTTATGATTTTTGTCGGGTTTGTAGGATACCCTTTGAGGGCAGCATAGAGGAACCACATCGTAATGATGTGGAGGGATTTATTGATATGATTGCTGTAGGGGAAACGAGGAAAGTTTGCGATGCAAGAATCACTAGCATACATTTTCTTGTTCTACGTTACTTTGCACTATTTGCTAGTAGATGCTTAATTGGTCGTGGGAACGATGGAAATCTTAGTGCCCCTGATATTGTTATTTTGTGCCATGCTTTGTTTCGTCATACCACTTTCAGTTTAGGCGCTATTGTTGCTAAGCGGTTAAATCTGAACCGTACAAAGGGTCCCGTCTTGGGAGGCATCTTCGCCTCGCGCCTTGCTGCACACTTTAACATACCTATTAGGCATTATGAGAAAGAGGAAAAGTTGCTGCCTCATATTTTTCTAGATTATAAGAGCATGGTAGCACATGATTTTATTGTTAAGAATAAGAAGAAGATGCTTAACTATAGACTGATGTTTGATAAGAATCACTTTGAGACTATTACCTTGCCTGCTCCCTCTTTGTTCAACATATTTTCAGGCACGTACCTTGTTTTGTCGGAGGCCGTTCAGGCATACCAGAGCCTAACATCAGCTCCAGAGCCAGAGCCACTATCTGATCCTCATCGTCAGTCTGTTTATCAGTGGGATCCGGAGGAGATCGCCAACCAGTGGAACCCCGAAGACCCTCCTCAGTACACTGGAGAGGGCAGATTTGATTCGTGGGCATAGACAAACTTAGGCCAAAAGCCTAAGCTTGGGGGAGTACGTATTTCTCACCGACATGACATTCATGTTCACACACTCATGCCAGTTGTCGGTGCTCATACTTTTTCATTGTATCATCCATGGTAGTTTATTTTCTTTTTAAGCTTTCTTCTTGTGTGTTTGAAAAACATTAAGAAAAACCAAAAAACATTAGTTGTAGCTTTTATCTAGTTTACTTTCCATGGTTGTAGTAGTAGTAATTAAAAAGAAAACCCAAAAAGATTTCTCGTTCTTCTTTTGCTTGTTGGGAGCTTTCCCGTGTAAATAGTTTTGTTTCTTTTCTTTTGTTTGGGGGTCGAGAGGAGAAGACCTTGATGAAAATGTTGAGTGGCTCTCATATGCATTATTGTTGATCTAACAAAGAGCCCATATTACCGTGTCTTCTCCCTTGAATTGAACGCTTGCAGATTCCAGTTTAGTCAAATGCATGTGTGATACGTCTCCAACGTATCTATAATTTTTGATTGTTCCATGCTATTATATTATCTGTTTTGGATGTTAATGGGATTTATTTTACACCTTTATATTATTTTTGGGACTAACCTACTAACCCAAGGCATAGTGCAAATTACTGTTTTTTGCCTATTTCAGTGTTTCGCAGAAAAGGAATATCAACGGAATCCAAACGGAATGAAACCTTCGGGAGAGTTATTTTTGGAACAAACGTGATCTAGAGGACTTGGAGTGGACGTCAAGCAATCAAAGAGGATTCCACGAGGCAGGGGGGCGCGCCTACCCCCCTGGGCGCGCCCTCCCCCCTCGTGGGCCCCTCGTGGCTCAACCGACCTACTTCTTCCTCCTATATATACTCATATACCCTGAAAACATCCAGGAGCACCACGAAACCCTATTTCCACCGCCGCAACCTTCTGTATCCAAGCGATCCCATCTTGGGGCCTTTTCCGGAGCTCCGCCAGAGGGGGCATCGATCACGGAGGGCCTCTACACCAACTCCATGGCCTCTCCGATGATTTGTGAGTAGTTTAGTTCAGATCTTCGTGTCCAGAGTTATTAGCTAGATGGCTTCTTCTCTCTCTTTGAATCTCAATACAAAGTTCTCCTCGATCTTTTTGGAGATCTATTCGATGTAACTCTTTTGGCAGTGTGTTTGTCGAGATCCGATGAATTGTGGGTTTATGACCAAGTCTATCTATGAACAATATTTGATTCTTCTCTGAAATCTTTTATGTATGATTGGTTATCTTTGCAAGTCTCTTCGAATTATCAATTTGGTTTAGCCTACTAGATTGATATTTCTTGCAATGGGAGAAGTGCTTAGCTTTGGGTTCAATCTTCCAGTGCTCGATCCCAGTGACAGAAAGGGAAACGACACGTATTGTATTGTTGCCATCGAGGATAAAAGGATGGGGTTTATATCATCTTGCTTGAGTTTTTCGCTCTATGAAAGCACAAGTGCTCCCTAGGTGGTTTTGATAATTGATGACAACATATCTCTTGTTGGACTAACATTTCGATCTAGCATGTTTCAGATAAGTTCAACAATGGAGTGGCATGGACTAAAGGTTGTGGGAACTCCTTCAAGATGCTAAGGACAAAGGATTGGCTAAAGCTTCAAGCTCAAGACTCATCATTTTTAGTGATCCAAGATCACATTGAGTCTTTAGGAAAAGCCAATACTATCAAGGAGGGATGAGGTGTTGCTTAATGAGCCTCTTGCTTCATGTGCTTAGTGATATGCTCCAAAACCCTCAGCTACTTTCCCACTTCCACATATGACCTAAACCCTAAGCCAAACTCGGTCCTACCGATTCTTCCTATCCGGCGCCACCGAGTTTCACTTCTCATAAGCCATTGCCAAACCCTAATCAGTTCGGTCTCACCGATGGGATCTCGGTCTCACCGAGATGGGCTTGCAAACTCTCTGTTACCCATTGCAATATTCTCGGTCCCACCGAGATATGCAATCGGTTCCACCGAGTTTTGCTTGGCCAAATCTCAGTCTCACTTATTACCCAAATCGGTCCCACCGAGTTTGAGTAATCGGTCAAACCGAGTTTTGGATTTACCCTAACCCTAGCACATCGGTCCCACCGAGTTGATCCAGTCGGTCCCACCGAAATCTCTAACGGTCACTAGGTTTACCTTTTCGGTCCGACCGAGTTTGTTGATTCGGTCCCACCGAGATTGGAAAACTGTGTGTAACGGTTGGATTTTGTGTGGAGGCTACATATACCCCTCCACCTCCTCTTCATTCAATGAGAGAGCTATCAGAACGAATACACCATTCCAACTCATATGTTCTGAGAGAGAACCACCTACTCATGTGTTGAGACCAAGATATTCCATCCTACCCTATGAATCTTGATCTCTAGCCTTCCCAAGTTGCTTTCCACTCAAATCTTCTTTCCACCAAATCCAAATCCTATGAGAGAGAGTTGAGTGTTGGGGAGACTATCATTTGAAGCACAAGAGCAAGGAGTTCATTACCTACACACCATTTGTTACTTCTTGGAGAGTGGTGTCTCCGAGATTGGCTAGGTGTCACTTGGGAGCCTCCGACAAGATTGTGGAGTTGAACCAAGGAGTTTGTAAGGGCAAGGAGATCGCCTACTTCGTGAAGATCTACCGCTAGTGAGGCACGTCCTGTGTGGGCGATGGCCATGGTGGGATAGACAAGGTTGCTTCTTCGTGGACCCTTTGTGGGTGGTTGCTTCTTCGTGGACCCTTCGTGGGTGGAGCCCTGTGTGGACTCTTGCAACCGTTACCCTTTGTGGGTGGAGCCCTGTGTGGACTCGCGCAACCGTTACCCTTTGTGGGTTGAAGTCTCCATCAACGTGGATGTAGGATAGCACCACCTATCCGAACCACAGGAAAAACATCCGTGTCTCAAATTGTGTTTGATCTCTCCAAACCCTTCCCTTTACATTCTTGCAAGTTGCATGCTTTACATTCCGCTGCTCATATACTCTTTGCATGCTTGCTTGATATGTATTGTGTGTGTTGAAATTGTGCCTAAAATCCACTTAAACCGAAAAAGCTTAAAAATTGCAACTTTAGCATTAAGTGTCTAATCCCCCCCCTCTAGACACATCTACTTATAGATCCTACAAGTGGTATCAGAGCATTGGTCTCCATTGCCTTGGTTTAATCACCATTGGAGGAAGATGGATGTGTCTACTCTAGGGAGTCTTAGACATAGAGTGCCTATTCTTGATGGAAAGTATTTTCATGAGTGGAAAAATGAGATGCTTGTAATCTTCAATCAATATCGTTTGAACAAGTATATTGCTAGCCCTTGTGCACTTCATATTGATCCTTTGCATCCTACCCTAGATGAAGATATTGACATGATTCGCAATCTTAGAACTATTCAGCTCATCATTAGAGGATTGCCCAAAAACTAGATTGCTAGTTTGCCTACTCAAAATTGTGCCTATACTATATGGAAATTTCTTGAGGAACGATTTCCCGATCATTCCTTGAAAACTTTGGATGAAATTTTCCATAAATCTATTGCCTTGAGTAAGATGAATTCTAGTGATCCTAGTTTTGGTAAATGTCTATTTGAACTTACCAATCTTAAGCATGCTAAAGGAGATGTTGGAATCATTAATGATATCATATTCAAAGCTATAAGAATTCATAAAATTGACCACTTTGATGATCATTTGTCTAATGAATTACCCTCTCTAGGAAATGATGAGTCACAAGATCATGATGAACATGAATATTATGATGATGATGATAGTGACTTCGATCTTGATGATGCAATGAGACATTTTGGTCTTATGGAAAATCTTCGGGGATATGAATCAGGAGGAAAGGAATGGGTTCTTGATAGTGGATGTACTGATCATATGACCGGAGATGAAGAGATGTTTGGTGAGCTTGCTGAAAATGACGGCCCTCGAAAATATGTCACCTTTGGTGATAATTCAAAGGGTAAAGTGGTTGGCCTTGGTAAGGTGGCCATCTCACATGATAGTTCCATTCAAAATGTCATCCTCGTTGAATCTCTTAGCTACAACTTACTTTCAGTATCTAGACTTGCTGATTTCGGTTTGAATGTCCTATTTACTGAGGTAGATTGCCAAGTATTTCGTCGAGACAATCATAAAATGGTCTTTACGGGTATGCGTAGAGATGATCTTTACATTGTCGATTTCTCTAAAAAGGCACAACCTAAAACTTGATTTGTTGCTAAATCCTCAAAAGGTTGGTTGTGGCATAGACGACTAGGTCACGTTGGCATGAGAAACCTTGACAAGCTTATTAAAGGAAATCATATCCTTGGAGTCAACGATGTCATATTTGATAAGGACAGACTTTGCAGTGCTTGTCAAGCAGGTAAACAGGTTGGAGGAAGACATCCCGTGAAGAACATCATGACCACAAGGAGGCCACTCGAGCTACTTCACATGGATCTTTTTGGTCCCAACGCCTACAAGAGTCTCGGTGGAAATTCCTTTGGTCTAGTTATAGTTGATGATTTTTCAAGATTTACGTGGGTGTTCTTTCTTAATGACAAGTCGCAGGTCCAGAAGATCTTCAGAAACTTTGCTAGGAAGGCCCAAAATCAGTTTGATGTGAAGATCAAGAAGGTTCGGAGTGACAACGGAACGGAGTTCAAGAACGCAAATGTGGACACCTTTCTTGACGAAGAAGGGATTTCACACGAGTTCTCGGCTCCGTACACACCTCAACAAAATGGAGTTGTTGAGAGGAAGAACCGGACGCTCATCGAAATGGCAAGAACGATGCTTGATGAATACAAGACGCCAAAGCACTTTTGGGCAGAAGTGGTTGAGACAGCTTGTCACGCAACAAATCGCTTATATCTTCACAAGCTACTCGGCAAGACGGCATATGAGCTTCTCACCGGTAACAAACCCCAAGTTGGATACTTTCGAGTATTCGGCTCAAAGTGCTACATTCTTGATAGGAATCGTCGTTCAAAGTTTGCTCCTAAATCTCATGAAGGTTTTCTACTTGGTTATGGATCAAACTCTCACACTTACCGTGTCTACAACAATTTCACCCGAAAGGTTGAAGAGACGGTAGATGTGAAGTTTGATGAATCTAATGGCTCGCAAGTAGAGCAATTGCCAATTGATGTAGGAGACAAAGACCCTTCAGAAGCAATTCAAGACTTGTCCATTGGCAAAATTTGTCCAACGGAGGTGAAGGACAGTACTTCATCCGTACAAGTGGAAGCTTCTACTTAACGACAAGGTGAACCAAGAATCGACACGGAAGCATCCACAAGTGGGACACACCAAGATGAAGAAAACGAGGAAATACGTCAAGATGAACATCAACAACCTCCTTCTCCACCACGACAAGAGAACGACGATGTCAACAATGAAGAAGGCCAAGAAGAAGAACAAGATGAAGAAGATGTTCAACGAAGACCCAAGCAAAAGCTCTCACAAGTTCGAGCAAGAATTGCCAAAGATCATCCCGTCGAGCAAATCCTCAATGATATACAAACCGGGAGAATCACTCGCTCAAAAACTCGTTTAGCTAACTTTTGTGAAAACTATTCATTCATCTCTAGCACTGAACCTATGAAGGTTGAAAAAGCATTGGAAGATCCGGATTGGATAAACGCTATGCATGAAGAGCTACATAATTTTGAGAGAAACCAAGTTTGGACATTGGTCGAGAAGCCCAACAACAACCACAACATCATTGGTACCAAATGGGTGTTCCGCAACAAGCAAGATGAATATGGACAAGTGGTTCGCAACAAAGCACGTCTCGTCGCCCAAGGGTACAAACAAGTCGAAGGTATGGACTATGGTGAGACGTATGCTCCCATTGCTAGACTTGAGTCCATTCGCATCTTACTTGCCTATGCTAATCACCATAATATCACCTTGTACCAAATGGACATTGAAAGTGCTTTTCTAAATGGTGAAATAGAGGAGGAAGTTTATGTCAAACAACCTCCCGTCTTTATCAATCCTAAGAAACCAAATCATGTTTACAAACTTCACAAAGCTCTTTATGGTCTTAAACAAGCTCCTAGAGCATGGTATAAATGCTTGACCAAGTTCCTTACTACAAGTGGTTTTGAAATTGGTAAAATTGATTCTACTCTTTTTACTAAAAGGGTTAATGGAGAACTATTTGTATGCCAAATTTATGTTGATGATATCATATTTGGTTCAACTAACCCTCTCTTTAGTGAAAAGTTTGGAACGCTAATGTCAGAGAAGTTTGAGATGTCTATGATGAGTGAACTCAAATTCTTTCTCGGGTTGCAAATCAAGCAAACTAAGGAAGGTACATTTGTCTCTCAAACAAAGTACACCAAGGACTTATTCAAGAAGTTCAATATGCAAGAATGCAAAGGTATGTCTACACCCATGCCTACTAGTGGACATAATGATTTAACCAAAGATGGTGTACCGGTTGATCAAAAGGTTTATCGCTCTATGATTGGTTCATTGTTATACCTATGTGCTTCACGTCCCGATATTATGCTAAGTGTGTGCATGTGTGCACGATATCAAGCTGCTCCTAAAGATTGTCATCTTAAGGCTGTGAAAAGGATAGTGAGATATTTAATCCATACACCAAATTTTGGCATTTGGTATCCTAAGAGGTCTTCTTTTGATCTCGTTGGCTATTCTGACTCGGATTATGCCGGAGACAAGGTTGATAGAAAGTCCACTTCGGGTACTTGTCAATTTCTTGGTAGATCTCTTGTGTCTTGGTCTTCCAAGAAACAAAACTCGGTATCCTTATCCACCGCCGAAGCGGAATACATTGCCGCTGGTTCATGTTGTGCTCAATTACTTTGGATGACCCAAACTCTTAAAGATTATGGGATTTATGTGAAACATGTTCCACTGCTTTGTGACAATGGAAGTGCTATCAAAATTGGTCATAATACTGTACAACATTCTCGAACTAAGCATATTGAAGTTCGTCATCATTTCATTCGAGATCATGTTGCTAAGGGTGACATCAATCTTAAGCATGTTCGCACTGACAAGCAATTAGCGGATATATTCACTAAACCACTTGATGAGAAAGTGTTTTGCAGGTTGAGAGGAGAATTGAACATCATTGATGCTTCGAACTTGGAGTAGAAACTCCATTGGATACATGCAAGACATGAGCTTATGACTAATCCATGATATATCTCTTATGATAACTATCTTATGTCTTGGGTATATTTGCACCTTGCATGTTGCCTGACCCATGTAGGTGCTTGGTTGAATCTAATTCCATGAGATTGCGACTCACTCACATCTTGAGCAATCTCTACAAGACCAAGACTCTACACAATAGTGGTTGAAGACAAGGAAGCACAAAACCATTCAAACATATCCTTTGACAAATTCTATGTTAAGCTTCATGATTGTCATTTTTGGATACACAAGTGCTCTTCCTTGCAAGAACTAACCCATGTAGGTAGATGAACTCAAACTCCAAGTGGTGCTCCCAACTCTTGATGAGCTACATCAACCTTGAGCACCCACACAAGTTCAACTACATGAGCAAGAACCACACCACCACCCAAGGTATGTTATTCCATCTTAGAGAAGCTTTACTCCAAGACATGAGTCAAAGCAACTTAACAAGGTGAGAATACATCAAGATGCTTAAACGAAAAATGGTAACCCCATTTTGAGCTTAAAACGATGAGTATGACCTACGATCAAGTGTCCTCACTTGACTCCTAAGTCAATATACTCTAACATAGGTGACTATGTCACCGCCCAATTCTAGATGAAGTTCTCTTGTGTTCTTTTCTGAGTTATTGCATTTGTCCCTTGCATATTTGTTTCCTTCTTTTTCAAACAAAAAAAAATTCATCTAGAAACTTTCACTCTTTTCTTTTTGATTTTTGTTCTGCATATTTCTGCATCAAATTCCTTGCAAATCTTTCAGCTAATTCATTGCAAATCTTTGTGAGATTTTACTTGACTAGTGAGCTGAGGTGACAAGTGTTTTTCTCTGTGATGAACTCGGTTTCACCGAATTGCCATTTTCGGTCCAACCGAATCCCTTCGGTACTACCGAAACATGCCACTCGGTGCCACCGATTTCGCAACAGGAAAAACAGTTTGCCACATATTCTATATTTCTTCTGATCCAGCTCCACTCAATGAATCTTGTCCTCTACAAGCATCACAGTTTTATTCCCTGCTTTGTACTGAATCTCAAGGACCAAACCTATTCGACGGATTCCAGGAAAAACCTTCCTGGAAATTGATGTCAAAGGGGGAGAGAGAGATCACATCAAAGCTTATCATCAGGGAGAGAGAGATCACATCAAAAGCTTATCACCTACAAAGGAGAGAAAGTACTAAGGGGGAGAGAATACTCAAGGATCCCATATATTAAGGGGGAGAAAGAAATCTCCAAGGGGGAGAGAATACTCAAGGATCCCAGATGCTTGATGTTCAAGAGGAGAGATGCCACATGTCTTTTTGGGGGAAAGACATGTTCATATGAACTCATTTGAATTAAGTTCTATTCATATCTTTCATCTCTGATTTTCTGTTTCCTATCTTCTCCCAATATCCCATGTAAGATTCAGGGGGAGCAAGACACCTAAGGGAAAGAAATCAGACAAATTCATTGCATATCTTTATTCTTGGGGACATGTTGAATTCAATGTGGTACCTTGTACTCACTCTCCACATGTCATCCCAGTCTTGGTATTCTTGTGGTTTCTTTCGTTTGCTCTGGCTAGTGGACGTACCTGTGTTATCTAACCTTGTTTGTGCAGGTTCATTCCATCCTAAGCCAACTCAAGACCACAAGGTAAGTATATGCATCAAAATCATGAGTATGAGTTGTTCTTGCTTATGTACATACTGTTTGCAAGAAGGACTCATGAGCATGAAGGTATTTTCCTTGATAATCTTTTGCTCTGATGCATATGGCCAAGATGCATGTAACACATTGCCTACTCTGTCATGGTTATGCTCTCACATGTCTCTATATTTCATATTTACATGAGTGCATACATGTAGGGGGAGCCTATGCTTGTTACATGTCCTTCCAAAGCTTTACTTGCTGTTGTTTATATCTTTATCTAAAGCTTTGATGTATGTTGCCATCAATTACCAAAAAGGGGGAGATTGAAAGCACAAGTGCTCCCTAGGTGGTTTTGATAATTGATGACAACATATCTCTTGTTGGACTAACATTTCGATCTAGCATGTTTCAGATAAGTTCAACAATGGAGTGGCATGGACTAAAGGTTGTGGGAACTCCTTCAAGATGCTAAGGACAAAGGATTGACTAAAGCTTCAAGCTCAAGACTCATCATTTTTAGTGATCCAAGATCACATTGAGTCTTTAGGAAAAGCCAATACTATCAAGGAGGGATGAGGTGTTGCTTAATGAGCCTCTTGCTTCATGTGCTTAGTGATATGCTCCAAAACCCTCAGCTACTTTCCCACTTCCACATATGACCTAAACCCTAAGCCAAACTCGGTCCTACCGATTCTTCCTATCCGGCGCCACCGAGTTTCACTTGTCGTAAGACACTGCCAAACCCTAATCAGTTCGGTCTCGCCGATGGGATCTCGGTCTCACCGAGATGGGCTTGCAAACTCTCTGTTACCCATTGCAATATTCTCGGTCCCACCGAGATATGCAATTGGTTCCACCGAGTTTTGCTTGGCCAAATCTCAGTCTCACTTATTACCCAAATCGGTCCCACCGAGTTTGAGTAATCGGTCAAACCGAGTTTTGGATTTACCCTAACCCTAGCACATCGGTCCCACCGAGTTGATCCAGTCGGTCCCACCGAAATCTCTAACGGTCACTAGGTTTACCTTTTCGGTCCGACCGAGTTTGTTGATTCGGTCCCACCGAGATTGGAAAACTGTGTGTAACGGTTGGATTTTGTGTGGAGGCTACATATACCCCTCCACCTCCTCTTCATTCAATGAGAGAGCTATCAGAACGAATACACCATTCCAACTCATATGTTCTGAGAGAGAACCACCTACTCATGTGTTGAGACCAAGATATTCCATTCCTACACTATGAATCTTGATCTCTAGCCTTCCCAAGTTGCTTTCCACTCAAATCTTCTTTCCACCAAATCCAAATCCTATGAGAGAGAGTTGAGTGTTGGGGAGACTATCATTTGAAGCACAAGAGCAAGGAGTTCATTACCTACACACCATTTGTTACTTCTTGGAGAGTGGTTTCTCCGAGATTGGCTAGGTGTCACTTGGGAGCCTCCGACAAGATTGTGGAGTTGAACCAAGGAGTTTGTAAGGGCAAGGAGATCGCCTACTTCGTGAAGATCTACCGCTAGTGAGGCAAGTCCTGTGTGGGCGATGGCCATGGTGGGATAGACAAGGTTGCTTCTTCGTGGACCCTTTGTGGGTGGTTGCTTCTTCGTGGACCCTTCGTGGGTGGAGCCCTGTGTGGACTCTTGCAACCGTTACCCTTTGTGGGTGGAGCCCTGTGTGGACTCGCGCAACCGTTACCCTTTGTGGGTTGAAGTCTCCATCAACGTGGATGTAGGATAGCACCACCTATCCGAACCACAGGAAAAACATCCGTGTCTCAAATTGTGTTTGATCTCTCCAAACCCTTCCCTTTACATTCTTGCAAGTTGCATGCTTTACATTCCGCTGCTCATATACTCTTTGCATGCTTGCTTGATATGTATTGTGTGTGTTGAAATTGTGCCTAAACTCCACTTAAACCGAAAAAGCTTAAAAATTGCAACTTTAGCATTAAGTGTCTAATCCCCCCCCTCTAGACACATCTACTTCTAGATCCTACACACCCCTCCACGGACTACTGTTCATCCAGCCCTCCACCATCTACTGTTCATCCTGCCCTCCACGAGGTGGTCTTGTTCATCCATCCCTCCACGGGGTCCTGTTCATCCAGCCCCAACCGGCTCGATCGATCGTGGTCTTATTCATCCAGAGGCAACACCACGGGGTCTTGTTCATCCACCCCCACCAGGAACTGTTCATCCAACCCCCCCCCAAGCAATGCTCACTGTTCATCTAGAGGCAGCATCGATCAGCTTCAGTTAGCAGCAGTAGCGAAGGAATCGCTCAGTCGGGTTCAGTTAACAGCCACCGATCGATCGCTCGGGTTCAGTAACGCATAGCCTGCAGTGCAATCACTCGGGTTCAGTTAGAGCCCAACGCCTCGCTCAGGTTCAGCTAGAGCCCAACGCCTCGCACCCACGCGCGTGCGTGTACGAGAGAAACGTGCATCGCTCGGCCCCGACCACCCACCGTAACCGGGAACACCCTGATATTTTCCTCGCCCTCGCCTCTACCACGGTTTTTTCCGTCATGGACGGCCCAAAGAATGTCATGCAGCCGCGTCTCCGGCCCGCCTAGGACGAAAATCCCATTTTCTGTCATGATTTTTTGTCATAGAAGTAGGACCCCAGCACATCTATGATGATACCATGTTTTGTCACAATTATTGTCATAGAAGTGTCATAAGTATGACAGAAAAAAATCGTTCAGCCCAAAATGTCACAGATGTGTCTTTTTTTGTAGTGAAGGCACATTCCAATTGATACCGAGGATGTAACCTAGTGTCTGGGCGTGCTCTCAAGAACTTGAGCTTTTCCATATTCATCAGGGTTTTACAAACATCTGTGCCAACATCTTGGCAATACTTCATACTACCAAGATGAATAGTGATGGAAGACGCGGATGCAAAGGAAGACAAACACTTTCTTGGATTTTACCTTAGCAATGCCAAGGAAACAAAAACTGGATCCTAGTTCGAGAGACATTTATCACTCCGCTTCTAATGTTCTCCTTGATGTTCTAGCTATCACAGTCATGCTTAAAAAGCATCAACATGGCCATCAAGTAAAGGTCGGACTTCGGGAGCACAACATCCATAAGGAACAACTTCTAGAATAAGTCATGCGAAATCCTCATGGGAAGTGACCAAACGGCTTAATTAAGATACTACAATAGTAGTACTTCCAGCTAGGTGCGTCCACTTCACTGGAACCTATATCATAGTTCTTGGAAGAAGTTCGAACCATCATATGTGCCTGAGACTCAAATCTGGTTGGTAACAGGATAATTCAGACAACATTTGAAAAGGAAAGGTTGCAACACAAATCGACAAGATGACATTGCGAGATTCTCGGGAGATGAACTATGGTAGCAAGCTCCAAAGAATGAGCTATCTCTGCTACACACATGTGAACATGTTGTCCCAGAAAAGCATGACCACATGGTAGTCTTACAACAAAACACTAGCGAGTTCTGGTTAGGAACCATCATTGTGGATAACGAAGTCCTTACATAAGTCATATGATTAGCTCTTATGAAGGAACTTATTCTCCTTGAACAAATCAATCAGTGGCTTGGTGTGCTAGGGATACACATAGAATGAAGGTTGCAAGTCTCCATACCACAGAATACTTCGCGCATATGCATGACTGACTTGGGATGATTCCAGAGGAAGCAAAAAACAAGCTTTCTCAAGTTCATGGCGGCAACTTGCATCAAATGCACATGAATTAGAGGAAGTCACTTCTTGCATCAAAACATCTACTTCATGAGCTAGCACAAAGATGATGCTTACAAAAGTTTCCAACACTAGCTTAATGTCCAACAAAATCATGGAGAAAACAAGGATGTTGTCGATGGGCTCAACAACAACTTATCAAGATTTTCATAAGATGGAATTCCACGACTATGTGAACAAGGCGATAGCATCGGTTAGGCCAAAGGATATAATGGTGTATGCCCGAGGAAACAACCACGGGTAAGACAACATTACGAACACCATTGGTTCTGATTTGATTTGATGATAGCCCATACTCAAATCAAAGATTGGTAAGATAATAGATCCAACAACTGATCACGAGTGTCAATCGGTGAAGATATCATCTTTCTTCAATACACACACAAACAAAAAATATCCCTTGGAAAGAACTAAGTCAGGCAAGCTTTTATCTTCCAACTCTCCAAGTTTTTGTTTAGCTTAACCAACTAGCTCAAGGTATCCAACGCAGATTCTTGGAGAAGGGGTGGTTTATAGGAAAACCAACATGATCACGAACTCAACATAGCGATCAGGTGACAACCTGGTAATACTTTCGAGAAGATATTCAGAAAATCACGAACCACCGATATGTTACTAAGCTCGAGAACAATCTTGATTTTCAAGGCAAGAAGATATGATCAAAAGACCGAAGGATTGACACAATCCTAACTCATTGATTGAAGAGTGCACCAGAAATAAGGACTAGGTAGCATGATCATTCTTAGGGTAATGATTCAATAACCAACATGCTAAGAATGAGATTATTATCCATTAACTACCAAGGAACAGAGTTGCTAGGAGTATTGATTTCACACATCACGATTCACTTGTCGGCATTCCGGTTCCGACAACACGGGGCCGAGGAATGAAAAATGATGGCAAGAAGTATCACTATGTCAAGAATTCATGAGAGATGGTGCAATTCTCATGACAATCCTGACATAAAGGGGGTAATACTCCGAGGTAGAAGAGAACAAAAGCTGGATTGGCATTTTGATCTGCAGAATACAACTACTTTGACCAGTCCAAGAAATGGATGAGGTGCTAGGGTTTGTTTCTCCTAGTCATTCCGTAATAGAATGGCTTGACGGACCACAAGAATAATAGGCATCGATAACACGAATGCACAACTAATCCTGACTATCAATTGATAGACAGAGTTAAGAATACAACTAAAGAGAGGCAACTCAAAGGAACATATGGTTTTCTGAGTTGCGGATGCATAGATTTAGTATGTCAAACAAGTTCAACATATTTCTTCCAGGTAATCCATGCAGAAAGGTAGGACTGGAAGATTCACAACACAGAACGGAGAACTCATCAGGAGCACTCTGGTTGTGATCTTTTGGTTCAAAAGAACTTCTGCCACAATGGTTCATCGTATTGGAAGAACGATATACCACGGACATCGAGGACTATCACAAAGGTTACTTATATCCTAAAGGAACGAGCAAACACTATCAACATGAGGTAAGTAGAGTGAATTTTGGGTTCGAGAACCCAGAAATAGAATGCCTACTAACTAAATGGCATCACGGGATGCTCTCGAGAAATAATGGCCAGAATCATCACACTGGGGATACAAAGCATTGCTAGCTTATTGAGTGGTTCTCTAAGATGCCTAGGGTCATAATAATGGCTCCAACATATATATCGAGGCAACGGAGTACCTCAACTCGGCGGTTAGTGTGGTTAATCTAGCCCAAAGGTACATCAAGAACAGAAAGAAGGGATTTGCAAATGCATCAGAATATTTAGAAACCTGGGATGACTCAGAAAGCAAATGCTCAAAAAGATTTGAGACATCCTGCAAATTGGTGGCATAACCACTTAACATCACAATATCAAGGTTCTGAGGCCAGCTATGCACATACAGGAGTAGTAGAAACTGAATTGAGACTTGAATCCATCAATCCTATAAGTCTATGGATTAGTAACACGTGATCCTGATAGAAAGATGAGAAGCCAAGTTCTTAATCCCCGTAGAAGAGAAGAGGATGGCTCATATCAGTGGGGCATAAGGTAAAGGAGTAAAAAGAGCCTTACGTTCCCTTCCACAATCAATTCCCTTATATAACTAAAGCATTTCTAGACTCAACTTCGACCAGTTTGGCTCGGTAATCCTACAGGCAGTCAGGCTCTGATACCAAAGTTGTCAGGACCCCGATCCTAAGTCACACCGATCTAGCATGTAACACATCATATCACTTTGCGGCCTCACGCACGGTATCCCCACGGGTGCCACCTTACCTGGCCTAGGACCGTTTGTGCCTTTTGGCTCACGTATATGATAGTGTCGCTAGCATCCATATGACAGAGAACCCGGGCTGACATGACTAGTCAGAAACCCAAGGTGGCACTAACTTACAGGGACAGGCATACATGACCCAGCAACGAACGTGTCGGTCATCAACGTATGAACCCAAGTCGTAGCAAGCTACAAGGACTTAAAGGAACAACACGTGACATTTCCCTGAAGGGATAGACACAGGAACGAAGAGGGACACATGCCGGCTAGCCTAAGTGTTTCAGAGCAGTAGCAAGCTACCATGGCTCAGTGGAAGCACTAGGAGACATTTTCCGGTAAGAGAGGCTACCAAGAATAAACAACTAGGTTGTCGGATCCCACACATACCAAGCATTTCAATAACATACACACAATATGCTCGATATGTGCAAATACAACATGGCATCACAACAAAACTCTACGACTCAAAGTATTTATTCATTAGGCTCCAAGGAGCCAAGCATTACAAACATGGGTCTCCTGACCCAACATTTAGAGCATACAAACAACGAAAGCATAGCATGTCTGAGTACAGACAACTACAAATGAAAAGGGATGAGAAGCCTGACTATCTACAAGATCCTCCCAAGGGTACAAGATCGTAGCTGAGGTAACAAGCTAAACGTCGAAGTCCACGCGGAACTACTAGTGAGATTGAAGTCTCTCTAAAAAAACATAAATTAAGCAAACGTGAGTACAAATGTACCTAGCAAGACTTACATCAGAACTAGCTACATATGCATCAGTATCAACAAAGGGGTGGTGGAGTTTAACTGCAGCAAGCCAGCTTTGACTCAGTGGCTATCCTGAACTACAACTGCTAGTAACTCTTTTGAGGTGGCGCACACGAGTCCACATATTCACCAATCAGTACACCACTATGCATCTGCTCCCATCTCCCTACAAGAACGCCATCCATAGAACTCATGCTTATCTTGCTCATTTTAGAGTATCCACTTTCACTTGTCTATGAACTGTATAGGAAACCCAGAAGTTAATTACCGTGGATGCGGCTATTCGAATAGATCATGTTAACCCTGTAGGGGTGTACTTCTTCACACACACTCTCGCCACTTACCACCATGTACACGTCATGTATCTCGGCAACCTTCAAGCGAAAGCCTGGCAAGGGAGTCGGGCACGACCTGACTAACCACGCAAGTCTCTACTCCAGGTTTATCACCTATTCGGGTTCCATCCGCAAGGAGATCTGACCGGGATGTCGCTCACGGCCCCAAACGATGAGAGCAGGGTTCCCGAGGCACCAAACAGGCATCTAGGTACACCGGGCCTTGTGTCTCTACCGCATCATAGCCCACCCCTAGGGTCAGCACTACGCACGGCCCCCAACACATATCCTACAAACACCAGAAACTAGTTGCAACTCCTGGATAGAGATCAAGGCGATTAATAAGTCGAGAGGGGCACTTAAGCATTCCAATGCGTGGTAGTAGTTGTTCGTGGATCACAAACATAGAACTCAGTTCCCAAGGACGGTTTCAATAAGACAACCCACCATGTACTCCTACATGGCATGTCACCGCTACCTTTACCAAATCGTGTTCACACACTTAGCTCTCAACAGTAAGCCATGTTCACCACATTCCAATTCATCCCCGATGAATCAGACCTGACTCAACTCTAAGCAGTAGCAGGCATGACAACAAGCATGAATGAGTAGGCACATCAGGGCTCAAACAACTCCTACTCATGCTAGTGGGTTTCATCTATTTACTGTGGCAATGACAGGTCATGCAGAGGAAAGGGGTTCAACTACCGCAGCAGGTAACAGTTGAAGCGTTGTTGTCCTAATGCAGTAAAAGAGAGCAGAAGCGAGAGAGTGGGATTGTATCGGAATGAACAAGGGGGTTTTGCTTGCCTGGCCCTTCTGAAGATAGTATAGTTCTTCATCGGTGGCATTGATCATATCGTTGGAACGTTGTCTACTGAGAGGGGACAAACACCGGCAACAAAGAAAGAACACAATCAATGCAATGCAACAATATGATGCATGATCATGACATGGCAATATGATGTGATTTGAGCTAATGCAACTAGCAACAGTTTAAATGAAGTTGGTTTGAATCCAAGATTCAAATTCAAACTCCATATGTGGTTATTTAAATGCCATTCATTTGGTTTGTCCTAAACAGTAGCTAAAAGTTGTTACAATATGCATTAAGATGGTATAGATGGATAGATTTTTCTGATCAGTTTTCATATATAAATTATTTCATTTGGACTTATAGATTAATTTCTATGATTTTTTTTAAGTTTTGGACATTTTCTAGAATTTCCTGAATTATTTTTAATCCAAAAAACTAGTAATTACGTCGGCATGACAGCAGCATGACATCAGCAGGTCAACGGGGATGACCATGGTCAAACCTGACCAGTGGGGCCCAGAGGTCAGTGACACACTGGTTAAGCCCGGTCAAATCCAGCGCTGACTGGGTTTGACCCTGAGGTAGGGCCCGCTGACAGCGGCAGTGAGGTGGCTACCTAGTGGGGTTAGTCCTTAATGACTCCTCCACATCGGCACTCGCCGGAGCTCGACCGGCAGCGACCAAACGATGGCGGGGAACTTGCCGGAGTTGCTCGGAATGGCGCTACAGCGTGTCATTTCGCGCGTGGTTTGCGGCTACTGCAAGTTGGTGGTGCAACGCATCCAAAGGAGCAAGCTGGAGGAGCTAGGGTGAGCTGTGGCAGCGACGGCGAGTGGGGCGGTGGCCGGAGTTCGGTCGTGCACGGGGATGGCGCTAGGGTGCATTTCCGGACGAGCTGGTGGGTGCAGTAGGCTCCTGGGAGCACCCCGCGTGCAGTGGTATGCTCTGCTGCGAGCTGCAGCGATTGTAGCCACGGCGACGACGAGGTACAGCGGCGTCGAGCTTCGGCCGAGGTGGGATCGACGGATAGGCGATGTGATGGGTGCATGGAGGAGGGGAAACGAAGGGAAGCTCATGGTGGGTCTGCAGGGGTGGCCAGCGAGCTCGGCGAGGCAGCGAGGTGAGCGCGGGGTCGTCGGTGATCTCAGGGACCGAAGGTTGAAGAAGGGGTCGCTGGCGTCCTTGCAGGCTTCCCAACGTCGAACGGCTTGGTGTAGACGATGCAGGGGACGACGGCAGTTCTTCTGGACAGGCTAGATGGGCGAGGGAGGGCCGGTGGACGCGGCGGTGCTCATCGGCGTTCTCGGGCACTGACGAACAGAGAGAAGGGAGGGAGCAGAGGAGGGAATGAGCTCGAGGGAGAGGCCGAGGCGTCGAGGGGGTGTCGTGGCACCGTCTAGGTGCATCGGGGAGGAGCCAGGCAGGCAGGAGGAGCTGGCGCGGCTTGTCTGCGCGCCGGGCACGCAGCTGCTTCTCCTGGCAGAAGGAAGAAGACAGCGCTGCCCCTGGTGGGCCGGGCTGGCTTTGCCCAGTTGAGCTGCTACAGTGGTGGGCTGGCAGGTAGGTTTCTGTTTCCATTTCCTTTTCTTCTGTTTTTTCTGTTTTCTTTTATTTTGCCACTATTTTAGAATTCAAACAATGCCAAAACATTCTGAATAATTTTATGTTACTTCTCTGGACTATTCCAAAAGCACATAAGATTATATCATAGACATTTGAATATATATTCCATGTATTAAGAATATAGATCCAAATTCAAATACAATAGTGATTTAAATTCAGTGCCCAAAATATTCCACAAAAATGTTCACTATTTTTGGTTTGGTCTCAAGCCTTGCCAAAATTATCAAACATTGATGGAAGCATTTTGGGTTCATTGAATGCATTTTTTAAGCTGGACCTATTTGGATTTCAAAGTTCTAGGGTTTGATCACCCCCATTTCAAGTTTCAATAAATTTAGACATGATGCATGGATGCAAATGCTAGCCTAGAGCACTACCAGACTAGGGATGTGACATGGGCTTTGAGATTGTTGTGAGAATGTGAGCTAGGGGAGAGATCTTCGTGCGCATCCCGGTGTTTGAACCTCAAGGGTTTGCCGGAACCCGTAATCCGACAGAATTGGTCTTGCACATATTGAAAGGATCGGGTTAACTTGAAGAGAAGCATGTCGGTTGAAAAAAATTTATATGAAAATCTCGATAATCAAGAAGGATTAGAACTCACATAGAAATATGAGAACGCCGCTTAGAAAGAGGCATTGAATCAACATTTGACTTTGAAGCAACTCGAATACCAAAACTCAAAACAAAATAAAGGATCGGGCTTGCAGAATAAGCCGGAAACAAACATATGATAGGTCCCATATCGTATCATGTGTTAGTTGGAAAGATATCCCACGTGATACTTGAATTCCCACCTAAGAACTCCCGAAACTTTCTGGTTATGCAATCTGGTGTTGGGGATATAGGGAGGCACAATATATATCACACAATTAACAAGCCATACGCTCCAACTGTATCCATCCGTCAACACATAACCAAGAAAACTCCGGAAATCATGTACCTCAACCTTCGAAAAGCATCCGTTATACGAGTTGTGGCAATACTCCTGAACTCCCTCCCTAGTACTGGGTGGCATCGAGGTTATCTTACCACTAACTGCATAAAAGAGATTTTCGATGTCGGCGAACTCAGGTATTCCAGAACTGCAACGATAAAATTGTGACGACAACACCTCGGAGCTCAACTCCCCGGGACATTGCCACAACCCCTAAATGTCAGGAGGCACCAACAACAATGTTCTCGTCACAAGAATATCGGACGATTCCAAGATACCCGCGTGATCCTAAATTTTTTTAGTGAAATTGAGGAGAGGAAGGTCAAAACATCTACGTTAGGAGGCCTCACCAGAGCGATGAAGGGCACTGAGGAGTAAAAAGAATCCTATTCTCCGATATATATATATATATAATCCTAAGACTCAAAACATTTTTGTTCTAGACTCAACAATGTCAGCGGTTCGATCAAGCAGGAGGCTCCTAAGTCGGGCATGGCTCTGATTACCAACTTGTAACGCCCAAGATGCGGCTATATCTCCCACGTGTCAAGTCACGACTTAGAGGCATAACCGCATGTTGGTTTTGTCGCAAGAAAGGTCATCTTCACACAATCCCATGTAATGAACAAGAAAGGGATAAATAGAGTTGGCTTACAATCGCCACGTCACACAATGATTAAATAGATCATACATCATTCAGAGTACACACATAGTCCGACTACGGACAAATCCAAATGAAAAAAAAAAGATAACCCCAAATGCTAGATCCGTGATCGTCCCAACTGGGAACCACTACTGATCATCAGGAAAAGACATGTAGTAACGACCAAGGTCCTCGTCGAACTCCCACTTGAGTTCGGTAGCTTCACATGCACTGGCATCATCGGCACCTGCAACTGTTTTTGGTAGTATCCGTGAGTCACGAGGACTCAGCAATCTCAAAACCCGTGAGATCAAGACTATTTAAGTTTATGGGTAGTATGTGGTTATGAGGTGGATCTACAGCAAGCGCTAAGAAAAAATGGTGGCTAACATACAAGTACAAGAGTAAGAAGAGAAACTACACAACGTTCTTCAACTAGAAGTGATCTAGAAGTGATATAGAAGTGATCCTGAACTACTTACGTTCATACACAACCCAACCATGTTCACTTCCCGGACTCCGCCGAAAAGAGACCATCACGGCTGCACACACGGTTGATGCATTTTAATTAAGTCAAGTGTCAAGTTATCTACAACCGGATATTAACAAATTCCCATCTGCCACGTAACCATGGGCACGGCTCTCAAAAGTTTATACCCTGCAGGGGTGTCCCAACTTAGCCCATCACAAGCTCTCATGATCCACAAAGGATATTCCTTCTCCCAGAAAGACCAGATCAGTCTCGGAGTCCCGGTTACAAGACATTTCAATAATGGTAAAACAAGACCAGCAAGACCGCCCGAATGTGCCGACAAATCCCGATAGGAGCTGCACATATCTCGTTCTCAGGGCACACCGGATGAGACATCCTATGAGTAAAACCAACCCTCAAGTTTCCCCGAGGTGGCCCCGTAGTCTACTTGGTTCGGACCAACACTCAGAGGAGCACTGGCCCGGGGGGGTTGAATAAAGATGATCCTCGGGTTAATTACTCCCTAGGCAAAAATTTAGGTTGTTGTTAGGCAAATGTTAAAACCAAGGTTGGGCCTTGCTGGAGGAGTTTTATTCAAAGCGAACTGTCAAGGGGGTCCCATAACCCCAACCGTGTAAGGAACGCAAAATCAAGGAACATAACACCGGTATGACAAAAACTAGGGAGGCAAGAGTGGAACAAAACACCAAGCAAAAGGCCAAGCCTTCCACCCTTTGCCAAGTATATAGATGCATTAATTAAATACGAGATATTGTGATATCCCAACATATCCATGTTCCAACAAGGAACAAACTGCAAGGCACCTGCAACTAGCAACGCTATAAGAGGGGCTGAGCAAATGCGGAAACTTAGCCAAACAACGATTTGCTAGGATGGTGGAAAAGGTTAGAGGCTATCATGGCAATATGGGAGGCTTGATTAACAAGTGGTAGGTAGCGCGACATAGCGATAGAGCGAACAACTAGCAAGCAAAGATAGAAGTTGAAAGGATCGAGAAGAGGTATCTAGAGGGGGGGATTAGAGACTAAGTACCAAAAATTGCAGTTTTTAATTTCCTTAAGTTGAGGTGGAGTTTAGGCACAAGTTTATCAAACACAATACATATCAAGCAAGACAGCAAAGAGTATATGAGAAGCGGAAAGTAAAGCATGCAACTTGCAAGAATGTAAAAGGATGGGATTGGAGTGTGCAAACGCAATTTGGAGACACGTAGATTTTTGAGACGTAGTTCCGATAGGTGGTGCTATTGTACATCCACATTGATGGAGACTTCAACCCACGAAGGGTAACGATTGGGCGAGTCCACGGAGGGCTCCGCCCAAGAAGGGTCCACGAAGAAGCAACCTTGTCTATCCCACCATGGCCATCGCCCACGAAGGACTTGCCTCACTAGCGGTTGATCTTCACGAAGTAGGCGATCTCCTTGCCCTTACAAACTCCTTGGTTCAACTCCACAATCTTGTCAGAGGCTCCCAAGTGACACCTAGCCAATCTAGGAGACACCACTCTCCAAGAAGTAATAAATGGTGTGTTGATGATGACCTCCTTGCTCTTGTGCTTCAAATGATAGTCTCCCCAACACTGAACTCTCTTTCACAGGATGTGGATTTGGTGGAAAGAGGATTTGAGTGGAATGCAACTTGGGGAAGGCTAGAGATCAAGATTCATATGGTAAGAATGGAATATCTTGGCCTCAACACAAGTGTAGGTGGTTCTCTCTCAGAAAAAGTAAGTTGGAAGTGTAGGTTCGTTCTGATGGCTCTCTCCACGAATGAAGAGGTGGTGGAGGGGTATATATAGCCTCCACAAAAAAACTAACCGTTACACACAACTTGCCAATCTCGGTGGGACCAAATCGATAAAATCGGTCGGACCGATTCAGCAAATCTAGTGACCGTTAGGATTTTTGGTGGGACCGACTGGATCAACTCGGTGGGACCGATGTGCTAGGGTTAGGGTAAATTCAAAACTAGGTTTGACTGATTACTCAAACTCGGTTGGACCGATTTGGGTAATAAGCGAAACAGAGAGTTGGTCAAGCAAACTCGGTGGGGACGATTGCATATCTCGGTGGGACCGAAAATATTGCAATAGGTAACAGAGAGTTTGCAAGCCCATCTTGGTGAGACCGAGATCCCATTGGTGAGAATGAACTGATTAGGGTTTCTGGCAGTGTCTATGTCAACTGAACTCGGTGGCTCCGGATAGAAAGAATCGGTGGGGTCGAGTTGGATATTTGGTGTGGGACATATTTGGAAGTGAGAAAGTGGTTGAGGGATTTGGAGCATATCACTAAGCACTTTGAGCAAGCAAGCCATTAAGCAACACCTCATCCCTTCTTAATAGTATTGGCTTTCCTATAGACTCAATGTGATCTTGGATCACTAAAATAGAAAATGTAGAGTCTTGGGCTTGGAGCTTGAGCCAATCCTTTGTCCTTAGCATTTTGAAGGGGTTCCACATCCTCTGGTCCATGCCACTTCATTGTTGAACTTATCTGAAACATACTAGGTAAAAGTGTTAGTCCAACAAGAGATATGTTGTCATTAATTACCAAAACCACCTAGGGAGCACTTGTGCTTTCAATCTCCCCCTTTTTGGTAATTGATGACAACATACATCAAAGCTTTAGATAAAGATATAGAGAATAGTAAGTAAAGCTTTGTAAAGACATGTAACATGCATGGGCTCCCCCTACATGTATGCAATCATGTGAATATGGAATATAGAAGCATGTGAATGCATAAACATGACAGAGTAAGCAATGTGTTACATGTATCTTGGCTATATGCAGCAGAACAAATGATGTGAATATGAGAAATGTACCTTCATGCTCATGAGTCCTTGCAAACAGTATGTACATCAGCTAGAATTTCTCGTACACATGATTGTGATGCATATACTTACCTTGTGGTCTTGAGTTAGCTTAGGATGGGATGAACCTGTGTAAACAAGGTTAGATAACACAAATACACCTACTGGCTAGAGAAAATAAGAGAAACCACAAGAGTACCAAGACTGGGATGACATGTAGAGTGAGTACTAAGTACCACATTGGATATAGACATGTCCCAAAAGGTAAAGATGTGCAATAAATTCAAGGATTTTCTTCCCTTAGATGTCTTTCTCCCCCTGAATCTTAGCATGGGATACTGGGAGAAGATAGGGATCAGAGCAAAGTCAGAGCTCAAAGAAATCTTAGTCAAAGGAAATAAACAGAGCTAATGCAAACGATCAAATATGAACATATCTTTCCCCTCTTGAAGACATGTGACTTCTCTCCTCTTGAACACCAAGCATCTGGGGTCCTTAATGATTACTCTTTCTTCCCTTGAGTATTCTCTCCCCCTATAGATATGATTAAGCTTTGATGTGATCTCTCTCTCCCCCCCTTTGACATCAATTTCCAAGAAGGGTTCTTCTGGATTTTTGTCATGATGGGTTTGGTCCTTGAGTCACAGAACAAAGCAGCAAGTTGAATGAGATGCTGGTCGAGGACAAGATTCATTGAGTGGATCTGGATCAAAAAAGAATGCAGAAACAAGTGGCAAGATGTCTTTCCTGTAGTGAAATCGGTGACACCGAGTTGTATGGTTCGGTTATACCGAGAGGATTCGGTTGGACCGAAAGAATCAGACCAGTGAGACCGAGTTCATCGCGGAGAAAACACTTGTCACCTTAGCTCACTAGACAAGTAAGATCTCACAAGGATTTGCAAGGAATTAACTGAAAGATTTGCAATGAATTGGATGCAAGGAATGCAGAACAGAAAATAAAGAGAAGAAACTAGAAAGAAGTCTAGATGAAGTTGGAAACAAATATGCACGAGACAAATGCAAGAGCACAAAAAGAACACAAGAGAACTTCATCTAGAAATGGTCGGCGACAAAGTCACCTATGTTAGAGTATATTGACTTAGGAGTCAAGTGAGATCACTTGATCATCGGTCATACTCATCGTTTAAGCTCAAAATGGGATTACCAATTTTTGTTTAAGCTTTTTGATGTATTCACATCTTGTCGAGTTGCTTTGACTCATGACTTGGAGTAAAGCTTCTCTAAGATGGAATAACATACCTTGGGTGGTGGCGTTGATCATGATCATGTAGTTGAACTTGTGTGGGTTGCTCAAGGTTGATGTAGCTCATCAAGAGTTGGGAGCACCACTTGGAGTTTGAGTTCATCTACCTACATGGGTTAGTTTTTCAAGGAAGAGCACTTGTGTATCCAAAATGACAATCATGAAACTTAACATAAAATTTGTCAAAGGATATGTATGAATGGTTGCGTGCTTCCTTGTCTTCATCCACCGTTGTGTAGAGACTTGGTGATATAGAAATTGCTCAGGATGTGAGTGAGTTGCAATCTCATAGATTTAGATTCATCCAAGTACCTACACGGGTTAGATAACATGCAAGGTGCAAAAATATCCAAGACATAAGATAGTCAACATAAGAGAAATATCAAGGATTAGTCATAGGCTCATGCCTTGCATGTATCAAATGGAGTTCCTACTCCAAGTTTGAAGCATAAATGATGTTCAATTCACTTCTTAACCTGCAAAACACTTTCTCATCAAGTGGTTTCATGAATATATCAGCTAACTGCTTTTCGGTGCGAACATGCTTAAGATTAATGTCCCCTTTGGCAACATGATCTCGAATGAAATGATGACGAACTTCAATATGCTTAGTTCGAGAATGTTGCACGGGATTGTGAGCAACCTTAATGGCACTTTCATTTTCACAAAGTAATGGAACATGTTTCACATAAATCCCATAATCTTTAAGAGTTTGGGTCATCCAAAGTAATTGAGCACAACATGATCCAGCGGCAATGTATTCCGCTTCGGTGGTGGATAAGGATACCGAGTTTTGTTTCTTGGAAGACCAAGACACAAGAGATCTACCAAGAAATTGACAAGTACCCGAAGTGGGCTTTCTATCAACCTTGTCACCGGCATAGTCCGAGTCGGAGTAGCCAACAAGATCAAAGGAGGCCCTCTTTGGATACCAAATGCCAAAATTTGGTGTATGGATTAAATATCTCACTATCCTTTTCACGGCCTTAAGATGACATTCTTTAGGAGCGGCTTGATATCGTGCACACACGCACACACTTAGCATAATATCAGGGCGTGAAGTACATAGATATAACAATGAACCAATCATAGAGCGATAAACCTTTTGATCAATCGGTTCACCATCTTTGGTTAAATCAAGATTTCCACTAGTAGGCATGGGTGTAGTCATACCTTTGCATTCTTGCATATTGAACTTCTTGAATAGGTCCTTGGTGTACTTCGTTTGAGAGACAAAGGTACCTTATTTAGTTTGCTTGATTTGCAAACCAAGAAAGAATTTGAGTTCACTCATCATCGACATCTCAAACTTCTCCGACATTAGCTTTCCAAACTTTTCACTAAAATGAGGGTTAGTTGATCCAAATATAATATCATCGACATAAATTTGGCACAAAATAGTTCTCCATTAACCCTTTTAGTAAAAAGAGTAGAATCTATCTTTCCAATTTCAAAGCCTTTTTCAATAAGGAACTTGGTCAAGCATTTATACCATGCTCTAGGAGCTTGTTTAAGACCATAAAGAGCTTTGTGAAGTTTGTAAAAATGATTAGCTTTCTTAGGATTGACAAATCCGGGAGGTTGCTTAACATAAACTTCCTCCCCTATTTCACCATTCAGAAAAGCACTTTTAATGCCCATTTGGTACAAGGTGATATCATGATGATTAGCATAGGCAAGTAAGATGCGAATGGACTCAAGTCTAGAAAAGGGGGCATATGTCTCACCATAGTCCATACCTTCGACTTGAGTGTAGCCTTGGGCGACGAGACGTGCTTTGTTGTGAACTACTTGTCCATCTTCATCTTGCTTGTTGCGAAACACCCATTTGGTACCGATGATGTTGTGGTTGTTGTCGGGCTTCTCAACTAATGTCCAAACTTGATTTCTCTCAAAGTAGTGTAGCTCTTCATGCATGGCATTTATCCAATCTGGATCTTCCAAAGCTTCTTCAACCTTCATAGGTTCAATGCTAGAGATGAATGAATAGTGTTCACAAAAGTTAGCTAAACGAGTTTTTGAGCGAGTGATTCTCCCGGTTTAGATATCATTGTAGATTTGCTTGACGGGATGGTCTTTAGCGATTCTTGCTCGAACTCATGAAAGCTTTTGCTTGGATCTTGGTTGAACATCTTCTTCATCTTGTTCTTCTTCATGGCCCTCTTCATTGTTGACGTTGCCGTTCTCTTGTCGTGGTGGAGAAGGAGATTGTTGGCGTTCATCTTGGTGCACTTCCTCGTTTTCTTCATCTTGGTGTGTCCCACTTGTGGATGCTTCCGTATCAACTCTTGGTTCACCTTGTCGTGAGGTAGAAGCTTCCACTTGGACGGATGAGGTACTCTCCTTCACCTCTGTTGGACGAATCTTGCCAATAGACAAGTCTTGGATTGCTTCCGAAGGGTCTTTGTCTCCTACATCAATTGGCAATTGCTCTACTTGCCAGCCATTAGATTCATCAAACTTCACATCTACCGTCTCTTCAACTTTTCAGGTGAAATTGTTGTAGACACGGTATGTGTGAGAGTTTGAGCCATAACCAAGTAGGAAACCTTCATGAGACTTAGGAGCAAATTTAGAACGACGATGTTTATCAAGAATGTAGCACTTTGAGCTGAATACTCGAAAGTATCCAACTTGTGGTTTGTTACTAGTGAGGAGCTCGTATGCTGTCTTGCCAAGTAGCTTGTGAAGATACAAGCGATTTGTTGCATGACAAGCTGTCTCAACCGCTTCCGCCCAAAAGTGCTTTGGCATCTTATACTCATCAAGCATCGTTCTTGCCATTTCGATGAGTGTCCGGTTCTTCCTCTCAACAACTCCATTTTGTTGAGGTGTGTACGTAGCCGAGAACTCATGTGAAATCCCTTCTTCGTCAAGAAAGGTGTCCACTTTTGCGTTCTTGAACTCCGTTCCGTTGTCGCTGCGAACCTTCTTGATTTTCACTTCAAATTGATTTTGGGCCTTCCTAGCGAAGTTTTTGAAGATCTTTTGGACCTGCGATTTATAATCGAGAAAGAACACCCACATAAATCTTGAAAAATCATCAACTATAAGTAGACCAAAAGAATTTCCACCGAGACTTTTGTAAGCGTTAGGACCAAAAAGATCCATGTGAAGTAGCTCAAGTGGTCTCCTTGTGGTCATGATGTTCTTCACGGGATGCCTTCCTCCAACCTGTTTACCTGCTTGACAAGCACTGCAAAGTCTATCCTTATCAAATATGACATCGTTAACGCCAAGGATATGATTTTCTTTAATAAGCTTGTCAAGGTTTCGCATACCAACATGACCTAGTCGTCTATGCCATAACCAACCTTTGGAGGATTTAGCAATTAAGCAAGTTCTAGGTTGAGCCTTTTTAGTAAAATCAACAATGTAAAGGTCACCTCTGCGTATACCGGTAAAGAATATTTTATGATTATCTCGACGAAACACTTGGCAATCTACTTCAGTGAATAGGACATTGAAACTGAAATCAGCAAGTCTAGATACTAAAAGTAAATTGTAGCCAAGGGATTCAACGAGCATGACATTTTGTATGGAGCTATCATGTGAGATGTCCACCTTACCTAGGCCAACCACCTTACCCTTTGAGTTATCACCAAAGGTGACATACTTTCGAGGGCCATCGTTTTCAGCAAGCTCACGGAACATATCTTTATCTCCGGTCATATGATCAGTACATCCACTATCAAGGACCCATTCCTTTCCTCCGGCCATGTAGCCGCGAAGATTTGCCATAAGACCAAAGTGTCTCATCGCATCATCAAGATCATAATCACTATCATCATCCTCATCATAGTATCCATGCTCAACATCATCTTGTGATTGATCAACTCCTAGAGAGGGTAATTCATTAGATAAATGATCATTTCTATGGTCATCTTTGTGAATTCTAATAGCTTTGGAAATGATATTGCTAATGATTCCAACATCTCCTTTGGCACTCATAGGATTTGTAAGCTCAAATAAGCAGTCACCAAATTTGGGATCATTGGAATTCATCTTAATCAAGGCAATGGACTTATGGAGAATTTCATCTAGATCTTTCAAGGAATAATTTGGAAATAGTTCCTCAAGAAATTTCCATATGGTGTAGGCACACTTAAGAGTAGGCAAACATCCAATCAAGTTTCTAGACAAGCCTCTAGTGATAAGATTAACAGTCCTAAGATTGTGAATCATGTCAATTGACTCATCAAGGGTAGGATGCATGGGATCTACATGAGGTGCACAAGGGCTAGCAATATACTTGCTCAAATAATATTCATTGAAAATCTCAAGCATTTCATTTTTCCACTCATGAAAATATTCTCCATCAAGAATGGGCACTCTACGTCTAAGACTCCCCAAAGTAGACTCATCCATCTTGCTCCAATGGTGTTTAAACCAAAGCAATGGAGACCAAAGCTCTGATACCAATTGAAAGGATCGAGAAGAGGTGTCTAGAGGGGGGATTAGACACTAAGTACCAAAAATTGCAGTTTTTAATTTCCTTAAGTTGAGGTGGAGTTTAGGCACAAGTTTATCAAACACAATACATATCAAGCAAGCATGCAAAGACTATATGAGCAGCGGAAAGTAAAGCATGCAACTTGCAAGAATGTAAAAGGATGGAATTGGAGTGTGCAAACGCAATTTGGAGACAAGGAGATTTTTGAGACGTGGTTCCGATAGGTGGTGCTATCGTACATCCACGTTGATGGAGACTTCAACCCACGAAGGGTAACGGCTGCGCGAGTCCACGGAGGGCTCCACCCATGAAGGGTCCACGAAGAAGCAACCTTGTCTATCCCACCATGGCCATCGCCCATGAAGTACTTGCCTCACTAGCGGTAGATCTTCACTAAGTAGGCGGTCTCCTTGCCCTTACAAACTCCTTGGTTCAACTCCACAATCTTGTCGGAGGCTCCCAAGTGACACCTAGCCAATCTAGGAGACACCACTCTCCAAGAAGTAACAAATTGTGTGTTGATGATGGACTCCTTGCTCTTGTGCTTCAAATGATAGTCTCCCCAACACTCAACTCTCTTTCACAGGATGTGGATTTGGTGGAAAGAGGATTTGAGTGGAAAGCAACTTGGGGAAGGCTAGAGATCAAGATTCATATGGTAAGAATGGAATATATTGGCCTCGACACAAGTGTAGGTGGTTCTCTCTCAAAAAAAGTAAGTTGGAAGTGTAGGTTCATTCTGATGGCTCTCTCCATGAATGAAGAGGTGGTGGAGGGGTATATATAGCCTCCACACAAAATCTAGCCGTTAGACACAACTTGCCAATCTCGGTGGGACCGAATTTATAAACTCGGTCGGACCGATTCAGCAAATCTAGTGACCGTTAGGGTTTTCGGTGGGACCGATGTGCTAGGGTTAGGGTAAATCCAAAACTCGGTTTGACCAATTACTCAAACTCGGTGGGACTGATTTGGGTAATAAGCGAAACAGAGATTTGGTCAAGCAAACTCGGTGGAGCTGATTACATATCTCGGTGGGACCTAAAATATTGCAATAGGTAACAAAGAGTTTGCAAGCCCATCTCGGTGAGACCGAGATCCCATCGGTGAGACCGAACTGATTAGGGTTTCTGGCAGTGGCTATGTCAACTAAACTCGGTGGCTCCGGATAGAAAGAATCGGTGGGGCCGAGTTGGATATTTGGTGTGGGACATATTTGGAAGTGAGAAAGTGGTTGAGGGCTTTGGAGCATATCACTAAGCACTTTGAGCAAGCAAGCCATTAAGCAACACCTCATCCCTTCTTAATAGTATTGTCTTTCCTATAGACTCAATGTGATCTTGGATCACTAAAATAGAAAATGTATAGTCTTGAGCTTGGAGCTTGAGCAAATCCTTTGTCCTTAGCATTTTGAAGGGGTTCCAGATCCTCTGGTCCATGCCACTTCATTGTTGAACTTATCTGAAACATACTAGGTAAAAGTGTTAGTCCAACAAGAGATATGTTGTCATTAATTACCAAAACCACCTAGGGAGCACTTGTGCTTTCAGAAGTGATATCAGGGGTAATGATCATCTTGCCTTAGATCCCGCAAGGAAGAAGAATGAGTCCAAGAAGTAGACGAACCAATGCAGTCGAACAAATCCTCACGATCGCAATGTAACCGGAACTATCAAGGAGAAGCACAACCGGAAAGAAGCAAACAACATGGTAAACAACCAACACATAATCATGGCATGATGCATAGTCAAATATGATGCATGTCCGGTTTAATGATTCATGGCATGGCAAAGTGCAACAACAATACTACAAGTTAAGTGGAGCTCAATATGCAACGAGCTGCATATTGAAGAAGCACCACATCAATTATTTAGTTCACTCTTGTTAAGCTACACAACAAAATTAAATGTTGGTTAACATGGCGAGAGGTGAGGCATAACAAAACTACCTATCTAGGCAAGTTTAAATGAGGCCGGAACAACAAACAACAATTTCAGAAAATCACCATATGCAATATTCGAATTTGGTACTGTTCTACCCTATACACAATTTTAGAGTTGTTAAACATGCAAAGTAATGTCACCAAGTTAAACTATGCATTTTTCCACCCCATTTACATATATAGATTATTAAATTGGGAGCTACGGTTATTTAGTTATGAAATAAATCATTTTAACATGGCATTTGAGCAAATTTAATCAAACAACATTTTTAACATAAATGAAAGTGGCAAATTATGGAAGTAGATGAAATTCTAAGCATTTTACATATAGAAAACATTTTAATCCGATGCGCGGTTCAAGAGTTATTAATGCATGAACATGAAGGACTTTTCCGCAAAACTGGCAGTTTGTGGATAAATAGCTGAATTCGCAGAACTAGGAAAAAACATCTATGGGCCGAATCTGTAAATTGGGCTGCACAAAAGAGGGCTAATGCGCTCATCACCTCGGGCCTGCAGAAGCTGGGCCGGATCCGAAGCTGGCCCGTGAGGCAAAGCAAGCAAGAGGCTCGCTCGTTCTAGTCAACGGGAGGGGGGCTAGCGAGCAGAGGAGGACGAGGTAGGCGGGCGAGGCAGACACGCGGTCAACGCACGCGCGATGTAGGGGAAGCAAGGCGGGGCGGCAGCGGGACTGGCGCTAGTCGTCGACGACGACCTCAGGTTAGGGGAGCTCGGCCGCAGGGGTGAGTCAAGCTCGAGCAGATCCGGCGGGTGGCGCTGCTCGTAGGTCACTAGACGAAGTAGGACGACGGCGGCGGCACCATGGAGCTTGGGCGAGATCCTGCTCGTTCCTGGGAAGGAGAGAGAGAGAGAGAGAGAGAGAGAGAGAGAGAGAGAGAGAGAAGGCCACCATGAGAGAGAGGGGGGAAACAGGAGGAGAGGAGAAGGACGAGGCCGGCCCTAGTCGTGGCCGCCGGTAGTGTGGTCGCCGGAGGGTGCGGCCTGCAGGGTCGGTGACGTACAGGCGACGGCAAGGGGCGGGCGCAATGAGCTGGAGCTATGGGAGGCGTGGCTGCTGGGTTGATAGCCGGCTCAGGCAGAAGAACTTGCCGGCTCGCGCGAGGGTTGCGGGCACGAGGGCGGCTCGGCCTCGGGAACCAAAGGAGGCGCACAGGGAGGAGCTGTTGGATGACGAGGGGTGGCACGCGAGGTTCAGGTGGGGATGGACGCCGACGACGCGGATGCTACCTCTTGAGCACTGTGTTGGTTTTCCCTTGAGAAAGGGTGATGCAGCAAAGTAGCATAAGTATTTCCCTCAATTTTTGAGAACCAAGGTATCAATCCAGTAGGAGGCCACGCATGAGTCCCTTGCACCTACACAAACAAATAAAATCCTCACAACCAACGCAATAAAGGGGTTGTCAATCCCTTCACTCACTTACGAAAGTGAGATCTGATAGATATGATAAGATAATATTTTTGGTATTTTTATGATAAAGATGCAAAGTAAATAAAGCAATATAAAAAGGGCAAAAGAAATAGCTTGTTGATGGGAGATTAATATGATGGAAAATAGACCTGGGGGCCATAGGTTTCACTAGTGGCTTCTCTCGAGAGCATAAGTATTACGATGGGGAAACAAATTACTGTTGAGCAATTGACAGAATTGAGCATAGTTATGAGAATATCTAGGTATGATCATGTATATAGGCATCACGTCCGAGACAAGTAGATTGACTCCTGCCTGCATCTACTACTATTACTCCACACATCAACCGCTATCCAGCATGCATCTAGAGTATTAAGTTCAAAAGAAGAGAGTAATGCTTTAAGCAAGATGACATGATGTAGAGGGATAAACAAATGCAATATGATATAAACCCCATCTTGTTATCCTTGATGGCAACAATACAATACGTGCCTTGCTACCCCTACTGTCACTGGGAAAGGACACCGCAACATTGAACCCAAAGCTAAGCACTTCTCCCATTGCAAGAAAGATCAATCTAGTAGGCCAAACCAAACTGATAATTCGAAGAGACTTGCAAAGATAACCAATCATACATAAAAGAATTCAGAGAAGATTCAAATATTTTTCATATATAAACTTGATCATAAACCCACAATTCATAAGTCTCAACAAACACACTGCAAAAGAAGATTACATCGAATAGATCTCCACAAGAGAGGGGGAGAACATTGTATTGAGATCCAAAAAGAGAGAAGAAGTCATCTAGCTAATAACTATGGACCCGAAGGTCTGAAGTAAACTACTCACACATCATCGGAGAGGATATGGTGTTGATGTAGAAGCCGTCTGTGATCGATGCCCCTTCCGGCGGAGCTCCGGAAAAGGCCCCAAGATGGGATCTCATGGGTACAGAAGGTTGCGGTGGTGAAATTAGGGTTTTGGCTCCGTATATGAGAGTTTGGGGGTACGTAGGTATATATATAGGAGGAAGAAGTACGTCGGTGGAGCAACGTGGGCCCCACGAGGGTGGAGGGCGCGCCTGGGGGGTAGGCGCACCCCCCTACCTCGTGCCTTCCTGGTTGCTTTCTTGATGTAGGGTCCAAGTCCTCTGGATCATGTTCGTTCCAAAAATCACGTTCCCGAAGGTTTCATTCCGTTTGATATTCTTTTTCTGCGAAACTCTGAAATAGGCAAAAAAACAGCAATTCTGGGTTGGGCCTCCGGTTAATAGGTTAGTCCCAAAAATAATATAAAAGTGTATAATAAAGCCCAATAATGTCCAAAACATAATATAATATAGCATGGAACAATCAAAAATTATAGATACGTTGGAGACGTATCAAGCATCCCCAAGCTTAATTCCTGCTCGTCCTCGAGTAGGTAAATGATAAAAACAGATTTTTTGATGTGGAATGCTACTTGGCATAATTTCAATGTAATTCTCTTAACTGTGGTATGAATATTCAGGTCCGAAAGATTCAAGACAAAATTTAATATTGACATAAAAATAATAATACTTCAAGCATACTAACTAAGCAATTATGTCTTTCAAAATAACATGGCCAAAGGAAGTTATCCCTACAAAATCATATAGTCTGGCTATGCTCTATGTTCACCACACAAAGTATTTAAATCATGCACAACCCCGATGACAATCCAAGCAATTGTTTCATACTTTGGGTGTTCTCAAACCTTTTCAATCTTCACGCAATACATGAGTGTGAGCCATGGACATAGCACTATATGTGGAATAGAATGGTGGTTGTGGAGAAGACAAAAAAGAAGATAGTCTCACATCAACTAGGCGTATCAATGGGCTATGGAGATGCCCATTAATAGTTATCAATGTGAGTGAGTAGGGATTGCCATGTAACGGATGCACTAGAGCTATAAGTATATGAAAGCTCAACAAAAGGAACAAAGTGGGTGTGCATCCAACTCGCTTTCTCACCAAGACCTAGGGCATTTTGAGGAAGCCCATCATTGGAATATACAATCCAAGTTCTATAATGAAAGATTCCCACTAGTATATGAAAGTGATATCATAGGAGACTCTCTATCATGAAGATCATGGTGCTACTTTGAAGCACAAGTGTGGTAAAAGGATAGTAGCATTGTCCCTTCTCTCTTTTTCTCTCATTTTTTTTTATTTGGGCCTTTTCTTCCTTTTTTATGGCCTCTTTTTTTAGTCCAGAGTCTCATCCCGACTTGTGGGGGAATCATAGTCTCCATCATCCTTTCCTCACTTGGGACAATGCTCTAAAAATGATGATCATCACACTTTTATTTACTTACAACTCAACAATTACAACTCGGTACTTAGAACAAAATATGACTCTATGTGAGTGCCTCCGGCAGTATACCGGGATATGCAATGAATCAAGAGTGACATGTATGAAAGAATTATGAATGGTGGCTTTGCCACAAATACAATGTCAACTACATGATCATGCAAAGCAATATGACAATGATGGAGCGTGTCATAGTAAACGTAATGGTGGAAAGTTGCATGGCAATATATCTCGGAATGGCTATGGAAATGCCATAATAGGTAGGTATGGTGGCTGTTTTGATGAAGGTATATGGTGGGTGTATGATACCAGCGAAAAGTGTGCGGTATTAGAGAGTCTAGCAGTGGTGGAAGGAACAAAGTGCGTATAATCCATGGACTCAACATTAGTCATAAAGAACTCACATACTTATTGCAAAAATCTATTAGTTATTAAAACAAAGTATTACAAGCATGCTCCTAGGGGGATAGATTGGTAGGAAAAGACCATCGCTCGTCCCCGACCGCCAGTCATAAGAAAGACAATCAATAAATACATCATGCTCCGACTTCATCACATAACGGTTCACCATACGTGCATGCTACGGGAATCACAAACTTCAACACAAGTATTTCTCAAATTCACAACTACTTAACTAGCATGACTCTCATATCACCATCTCCATATCTCAAAACAATTATCAAGTATCAAACTTCTCATAGTATTCAACACACTCATAAGAATTTTCTTTACTAATCTTGAATGCCTATCATAATTAAAGCAAATTACCACGCTATTTTGTAGGACTCTCAAAATAATCTAAGTGAAGCATGAGATAACAATTTTTTCCATAAAACAAATCCACCACCGTGCTCTAAAAGATATAAGTGAAGCACTAGAGAAAAAACTATATAAATCAAAAGATATAAGTGAAGCACATAGAGTATTCTAACAATTTTCAAATCATGTGAGTCTCTCTCAAAAGGTGTGTACAGCAAGGATGATTGTGGAAAACTAAAAAGCAAAGGTTCAAATAATACAAGATGCTCCAAGCAAAACACATATCATGTGGTGAATAAAAATATAGCTCCAAGTAAAGTTACCGATGGAAGTAGACGAAAGAGGGGATGCCTTCCGGGGCATCCCCAAGCTTTGGCTTTTAGGTGTCCTTAGATTATCTTGGGGTGCCATGGGCATCCCCAAGCTTAGTAACTTGCCACTCCTTGTTCCATAATCCATCAAATATTTTACCCAAAACTTGAAAACTTCACAACACAAAACTCAAAATAGAAAATCTCGTGAGCTCCGTTAGCGAAAGAAAACAAAACACCACTTCAAGGTACTGTAATGAACTCATTCTTTATTTATATTGGTGTTAAACCTACTGTATTAAAACTTATCTATGGTTTATAAACTCTTTTACTAGCCATATATTCATCAAAATAAGCAAACAACACACGAAAAACAGAATCTGTCAAAAACAGAACAGTCTGTAGTAATCTGTAGCTAACGCAAGTTCTGGAACCCCAAAAATTCTAAAATAAATTTCTGGACGTAAGGAATTTATCTATTAATCATCTTAAAAAATAATTAACTAAATATCACCTTCCAAATAAAAATGGCAGCAGTTCTCGTGAGCGCTAAAGTTTATGTTTTTTACAGCAAGATTAAAAAAACTTTCCCCAAGTCTTCCCAACGGTTCTACTTGGCACAAACACTAATTAAACACAAAAAACACAACCAAAAAAGAGGCTAGATAAATTATTTATTACTAAACAGGAGCAAAAGGCAAGGAATAAAAATAAAATTGGGTTGCCTCCCAACAAGCGCTATCGTTTAACGCCCCTAGCTAGGCATAAAAGCGAAGATAGATCTAGGTGTCGCCATAATAATAGGATAGATCATTAAAACTCATTTCATATTCTCTACGTTCGGCAGAAAGTTTTCTTTGAGGCAAGCAAAAGTAATCAAAAGGGCTAAATTTAATGGGACAAAAGTCCCCAAAATCAACTTTAGGAGGTATAGGTTCCTCCTTCGGCCCTTCGTATTGCACAACCAATTCATCATTATAAGCATTCTTTTGACAGAACTTTGTGAGCCTATACTCGAGAGAATATCCTAGCTCATTGTTTTGAATAGCCAAATCATTATTAAGTTCAGAAATTCTATCAACTAGAACATTGGTAGGAACCCTTTTTCTAAGATTTTCATTGAAAGCAACATAGTCTAGAGATTGAAAACGCATTATTTTTTCTTGATCAAAGAGAATAGACTCTATGGGAGGACGGCCAGCGTCCACCATATAATCCACAAATATTTCTTTGGCCTCTTTTATTATAAATCTAAACTCATGAGCCAAAAATATAGTAGCGGCACGCTTAATAGAAGAACGCTCACTATTAGAAAATTCTAGGAAAATCCTTTGTATGCAAGGATGCATGTGCATAAATTGTCTTTCAAGTTCAACTACAAGCATGGCGATAGCGTCCGCAAGACTACTAGTTCTATAAAGAATAGAACTACCCATAGAAGGCAAAGCATCGGCACAAGTAAAGAAATCTTGGATAACTCCTTTTCCAATAATATTACCACTACCAAATTCGGAATTTTTTTCTATGTAAGATAGGGGGTTCTTCAGCAGGAGCATCAGAATTTTCCATGATATTATTATTGTCCATATCGACAATAATTTCCCCAATTTCAGACATAACGGCAGAAAGTGCAAGGGGCAAAAGGAAGGAGGGAGGCGAACAGAAAAGAGAGGGCGAATAAAACGGCAAGGGTGAAGTGGGGAGAGGAAAACGAGAGGCAAATGGCAAATAAAGTAATGTGGGAGATAATGGTTTGTGATGGGTACTTGGTATGTTGACTTTTGTGCAGACTCCCCGGCAACGGCGCCAGAAATCCTTCTTGCTACCTCTTGAGCACTGCGTTGGTTTCCCTTGAAGAGGAAAGGGTGATGCAGCAAAGTAGCGTAAGTATTTCCCCTCAGTTTTTGAGAACCAAGGTATCAATCCAGTAGGAGGCCACGCACGAGTCCCTCGCACCTACACAAACAAATAAAATCCTTGCAACCAATGCAATAAAGGGGTTGTCAATCCCTTCACTCACTTACGAAAGTGAGATCTGATAGATATGATAAGATAATATTTTTGGTATTTTTATGATAAAGATGCAAAGTAAATAAAGCAAGATAAAAACGGCAAAAGAATAGCTTGTTGATGGGAGATTAATATGATGGAAAATAGACCCGGGAGCCATAGGTTTCACTAGTGGCTTCTCTCGAGAGCATAAGTATTACGGTGGTTAAACAAATTACTGTTGAGCAATTGACAGAATTGAGCATAGTTATGAGAATATCTAGGTATGATCATGTATATATGCATCACGTCCGAGACAAGTAGACCGACTCCTGCCTGCATCTACTACTATTACTCCACACATCGACCGCTATCCAGCATGCATCTAGAGTATTAAGTTCACAAAAACAGAGTAACGCTTTAAGCAAGATGACATGATGTAGAGGGATAAACTCATGCAGTATGATATAAACCCCATCTTGTTATCCTCGATGGCAACAATACAATATGTGCCTTGCTGCCCCTACTGTCACTGGGAAAGGACACCGCAAGATTGAACCCAAAGCTAAGCACTTCTCCCATTGCAAGAAAGATCAATCTAGTAGGCCAAACCAAACTGATAATTCGAAGAGACTTGCAAAGATAACCAATCATACATAAAAGAATTCAGAGAAGATTCAAATATTGTTCATAGATAAACTTGATCATAAACCCACAATTCATCGGTCTCAACAAACACACCGCAAAAGAAGATTCAATCGAATAGATCTCCACAAGAGAGGGGGAGAACATTGTATTGAGATCCAAAAAGAGAGAAGAAGCCATCTAGCTAATAACTATGGACCCGAAGGTCTGAAGTAAACTACTCACACATCATCGGAGAGGCTATGGTGTTGATGTAGAAGCCCTCCATGATCGATGCCCCCTCCGGCGGAGCTCCGAAAAAGGCCCCAAGATGGGATCTCACGGGTACAGAAGGTTGCGGCGGTGGAATCAAGGTTTTGGCTCCGTATCTGGTAGTTTGGGGGTACGTAGGTATATATAGGAGGAAGAAGTACGTCAGTGGAGCAACATGGGCCCCATGAGGGTGGAGGGCACGCCTGGGGGGGTAGGCGCACCCCCCTACCTCGTGCCTTCCTGGTTGCTTTCTTGACGTAGGGTCCAAGTCCTCTGGATCACGTTCGTTCCGAAAATCACGTTCCTGAAGGTTTCATTCCGTTTGGACTCTGTTTGATATTCTTTTTCTGTGAAACTCTGAAATAGGCAAAAAAACATCAATTCTAGGCTGGGCCTCCGGTTAATAGGTTAGTCCCAAAAATAATATAAAAGTGTATAATAAAGCCCAATAATGTCCAAAACAGAATATAATATAGCATGGAACAATCAAAAATTATAGATACGTTGGAGACGTATCAGCGGACGAGGCGAAGGCCTCCAGCGAAGGAGCTCCAGGCGGCGGCGCTGCAAGATCGGAGATGCGAGCGTCCATGGAGTCGGGTCCCTACTAGAGAAGGGAGAGGCGAGAGAGATTAGAGAGGTTGAGAGAGAGAGGGGCACGGGGAGAAAATGAAGAGAAGGCAGGGGAGAGCGGCGGCACTGGCCTGGTGCGGCTCCGGCGATAGGATCTTGGTGGCTTCGGTAGTGGTGGTCGAAGGCGCACGGATCGAGAGGAGAAGTGGAGTGCTTCGAGGAGGAGGAGGTAGATCTGGATCGGGTGCGGGCTCTGGTTGGTCGGGCATGGAAACAGAGAAGAGATAGGGGTGGCAGTGGCTAGGAGGATCCCTAGGAATTAGGGATTCGTCTGATGATTGCACTTCTACTTATAGTAGGTGGGTGTGGGTAGGGCTATCTCGACATTCCGAGATAAATATGTAAGGAGAGTCGAAACAAGAACCAATGATATATTTTAGGGATGTTTGGGGATGATCCGAATCCAACAATGATGACTGAGCGGGTCGGGTTTGGGTAAGTTTCAGACGCTTGTGAGGGGGGCTGAGAATTGTGTAGAGAGGGTCAAATGGTTGGACGACAAAAGAACAGTTGGTCTGAGAAAGATCAACAGAGGCGATGAAGAAGCGGCAACTACGAATGGACCACGAGTTTTATGAAAACATGCGGATGATGCGATGATAAAAGCAACAAACAAATAAAACACACGGCGGCAACAAAAAACATGGAAGGCGCCTGGAGCGTCGGTCTCGGGTCGTTATAGTAAGACACACCCGCTTTTTCTCTACTTTATCATGTGTTGTCCATGTCTCTTTCACACACAAACACACACTCTTTTTCAATTACTCTTTCTATTTCACTCTCTCTCTCTCTATTTAGGTACTCTCTCACATCCATAAGCATATGGATGTTTTGAAAAGTCAAACCTCAGAAAAGTTTGACCAGATATATGTGGAGAAAAACATTTGCATCTGAAATGATCATTAGATTCATCACAACATGTACTTACTTCATACTATCATTTATCTTTGGTATTGTAGATATAAGTAATTTCTTTGTAAACTTGGTCAAAGTTTCAAAAGTTTGACTTTCAAAAAAATATTGGCACTACATTATCGAACGGAGGGACTAGCTCTTTCTCTCTCTACTATCTCTCATGGGCCTCCCCTCTCACCCAAACTCTCTGTACCGAGGGATTATACGGTCACTGTGTCAGCGTATAGCTTCGTATATTGTTTAGTTGACCGGCCAACTAGTCCACATGCTGCCTTGTCATCTCGTGTTCTCTATCTTCGTGTGATGGCCCATGTGGTGGTGCACTGGTACACATCGGTGCTATACAAATAGTTTTTAACCCCTTTCCGTGACGGTATTTGGGACCGTCGCCAAGTGAGTGTGGGTGATGGGGTGTCCTTCCCACAAGACCCAGAAACCGTAGAGGATATGGAGCAATGATCCAAAGGCCTTCCAAAATGTAATTGTGTGCGGTGCAGACACACTAAATTCTTTCGCACGTGTGGTATCGGTGATTAAACATTTCTAATCACGTAGTGAAACCATACGGTCTGTCGTAATGAACTGTTTGCGGAACAGTATGTAAGGCACACGGGCCAACATATGTAATGTGTGCGATGTGTGCCCCATCGCACGTGAGTTTTCTGCGTAACCTGTCTACCATGCAAGACTCAGTCACACATGTTTCCCAACAATTACCGTCTGCGATAATGTTCTATCACAAATAGTTCAGGAGCCCCTACGCACAGATACAAGTGCTGCAGACCGTTTGTGATTTATTGGGTATCACCGACGGTTGCCGCAAGAGTGACGTGTGCTTTTCGTTTGGGATCCCACACGTTTCCTGAAAAATTACGACTGGGATTGTATTGTACATTGGGCATGGTTTACTCCGAGTTCTCGTGTGCAATAACACTATATCACAAACGGTTTCGTAGACCCTACACACGTGAAGTAGCGCCGCAAATCGTTTGCGATCTGCTGTGTATCACCGACTGTTCTGCTACGATTGACGTATGCTTTCTGATGTGGATCGCACACACTCATTTAGTTGAACCGTGTGCAGAGCAATTGCCAGGTTAAAACAAAAATATCTCATTTTGAATCGGCATGCAAAAAGAAAATTCGCCATTATATTCAATTGAACAGATAAACAAAAATATCCCATTTTGAATCGGCACGTAAAAAGCAAATTCACCACAATATTCAATTGAACAAATAAAGAAAAATATCCCATTTTGAATCGGCACGCAAAAAGAAAATTCGCCATAATATTCAATTGAAGAAATAGTGTCCATAGGAAGAACATTCATCAGATTTCGCAACAATTATAATTGAACATATGGTAGCTAAAGTCCAATGATTTGTCCACACATATATGCATTACATAATTAATCATAGTGTATGAAATACGAAGACCTCATCAGATGGAAAACAATGGATCCATGTGTACATATATGTTTAGCGGCTAACTCTTACTCAATGTTGCAGGAGAAGGCATGCTGAAATCTTCATTATCACTAGTGGGATCGATGTAGTGATTCAGGAAGAAGTCGCTGATAAATCTCCAAACCATCAGCAATTCACCAGCCGGGAGTGATTCAGGGGTCCTTGGTTTTAAAATGAGGTACAGTATTTTTAAGATCGGAATGTGCCATATGAGTGGAGTAGAAGATACTAATTAAGATAGACTTACTGGTACTAATTCGCGAGGATCGTCACAACTATCAGCAGATTTGTAGATGGAGATCATGTGTCTGCAAACATAGTATCCACAAAGGTTGGTCCCTGCTTCTTGCTGAGGACACTGAATTTTTTTGTACAGAATTAGTTGTGTATTTGTCCTGTTAGGAACAACCTAACTGGTGTTAGATGTATTTTTTTTCTTTGGACAAAATAGAAAGGTGTTTATTTAGAAGCTTGAACATTTGATTAGCGTAAAAAATGGTATTTGCAGACTGTTGCATAAATTTTCTGAAAATAACGGATTTCGGTGTGTTACCGGAGAAACGATCTCGTGCTGCAGAGGTAGTTCCCTCTTGAACAGGTTCCCTGGTTTAGTTTTCCACAATGCAAGCACACTACAAATGAAGATGAATTTTGAAAACATCAATTATTGAACCAGATATGAATGCAACTTAATTTCAACATCACAAAATTCAATACCTATCCATGAATTGCTGAAGATGAGTCAGATCCTAAGCGTTTGTTGACTCTCTGAGAGAATCGATGTAGTAAACTGTGCTCTTGTTTGTAACAATGAATACCAACATCCAGTGATTGCTACATATTAAGAAAGCCATGAACTTACGAATTATGTCAAAATCTAAAAGACAATCAGTGTATGCGTGGTTGTTTACTTGACTTACCGTTCATGATATGGCCAGAGAAATAATTCTGCATGGGACGTGTTTTCAAAGAGACGGACGACCGTGTTAACGGCCCAGTCCCGTAGGTCCTTACCATGTATTGTTGTGCCATCTGCTAATTCAGGATCTATGAAATACCCACACTCCCTTTTTCTTCTTTGGGCGTTCAATCCCCTGAGAGGAATAAAATGCAGTTAGTTGTTTATCATTTACAGCCTTGTATGGAGAAGTTGATCAGAGTATGTTAAGTACTTACAAAATCAAGCATCTAACAAGAGTGGTAGCTTCTCTCGGAGTCATTGTCGAAGTCGGAGTCGGATACCCATTCAACAACATGAGCTTGATGTCTTTGTTTTCTGTAGCTCCTTGATGACTTGTCCTTCCTTTTTGAATCCTTGCTTCTCCGTGAGGGTCTTCGTTCATATCGATCATCCCTACTCCTTCTCTCCCTTGATGGTGATTCTTCTCTTCTACTTCTTCTTTTGGGAGAATCTTCTCTTCTTTTGTGGGGAGCCGTACACTCATTGGAGTAGTGTCCGGGTCTTCCACAATTGTAGCAATTTCTCTCTCGACTAGAAGACCTTTTGTCATTGTAGGACCTTGACTTGGAACTTCTCTCTTTGCTTCTACTCTTGTAGAATTTGTTGAAGTTCTTCACCATTAAGCTCAATTCTTCATTGAAGGTTTGTTTCTCACTTGATGATGTGGGAGCTTCACATGAGGCTTTGTATGCATCACTTGACTTGTTATGGAGCTCCTCCTTATCCTTGAGTGACATCTCATGAGCAACAATTCTTCCAATGACTTCCGTTGGCTTGAGATCTTTGTAATTTGGCATCATTTGGATCAATGTGCATACGGTATCGTATTTTCCATCCAAGGCTCTTAGGATCTTCTTGATGATGAATCTGTCGGTCATCTCTTCACTTCCTAAGCCGGCAATCTCATTTGTGATAAGAGCAAGCCTAGAGTACATTTCAGCGACACCTTCACCATCCTTCATTTTGAACTTGTCAAGTTGACTTTGAAGCACATCCAACTTGGATTCCTTGACGGAGTCGGTACCTTCATGCATGTCAATCAAAGTATCCCAAATTTCCATTGCATTCTCAAGACGGATGATTTTGTTGAATTCTTCGGGGTACAATCCGTTGAAGAGGATATCACAAGTTTGAGCATTGTATTGTAGCATCTTCAACTCTTCCGCGGTAGCTTCACGATTCGGTTCTCTCCCATCAAAGAATTCACCTTGCAAGCCAACACACACAATAGCCCAAACGGCGTGGTTATGTCCAAGAATATGCATTTTCATCTTATGCTTCCAACTAGCAAAATTAGTACCATCAAAGTAAGGACCTCTACAGTGATAATTTCCCTCGCTAGATGTCACACTCTCCTAGGTTGTGAAACCAAGGCTATGACCACCAAAAGCTATGGAAATCAAAGCAAATGGAGACCAAGGCTCTGATACCAGTTGTAGGATTGAAAGTATGTCTAGAGGGGGTGATTAGACTACTTGACCAATTAAAAAACTATCCTTTTCCCAATTTTAGTCTTTGGCAGATTTTAGCTATCTTAGCACAAGTCAAGCTATCTTAACACAATTCAAGCAAGCATGCAAAGAGTCTATGAGTAGAGGAAAGTAAAGCATGCAACTTGCAAGAATGTAAAGGGAAGGGTTTGGAGAATTCAAACGCAATTGGAGAAACGGATGTTTTTGTCGTGGTTCCGATAGGTGGTGCTATCGTACATCCACGTTGATGGAGACTTCAACCCACGGAGGGTAACAGTTGCGCGAGTCCACGGAGGGCTCCACCCATGAAGGGTCCACGAAGAAGCAACCTTGTCTATCCCATCATGGCCATCGCCCATGAAGGACTTTCCTCACTAGCGGTTGATCTTCACGAAGTAGGCGATCTCCTTGCCCTTACAAACTCCTTGGTTCAACTCCACAATCTTTGTCGAAGGCTCCCAAGTGACACCTAGCCAATCTAGGAGACACCACTCTCCAAGAAGTAACAAATGGTGTGTTGATGATGAACTCCTTGCTCTTGTGATTCAAATGATAGTCTCCCCAACACTCAACTCTCTCTCATAGGATATGGATTTGGTGGAAAGAAAATTTGAGTGGAAAGCAACTTGGGGAAGGCTAGAGATCAAGATTCATATGGTAGGAATGGAATATCTTGGCCTCAGCACATGAGTAGGTGGTCCTCTCTCAGAAAATGTGTATTGGAAGTGTAGGTATGTTCTGATGGCTCTCTCCACGAATGAAGAGTGGGTGGAGGGGTATATATAGCCTCCACACAAAAACTAACTGTTACACACAATTTACCAATCTCGGTGAGACCGAATTGAGAAACTCGGTCGGGCCGATTTAGCAAACCTAGTGACCGTTAGGATTTTCGGTGGGACTGCGATGCAACTCGGTAGGACCGATATGGTTAGGGTTAGGGCATAACGTAGTCTCGGTGTGACCGATTACAAAAACTCGGTGGGGCCGATTTTGGTAATAAGCTAACCAGAGAGTTGGTCAGGTAAACTCGGTGGGACTGATCGCTCATTTCGGTGAGACCAAAACGTTACGAAGGGAAAACAGAGAGTTTACATTGCAATCTCAGTGGGACCGATCGCTCATCTCGGTAGGACCGAAACATTACGAAGGGAAACAGAGAGATTACAACCCCATCTCGATGAGACCGAGATCCCTATCGGTGAGACCGATTTGCCTAGGGTTTGTGGCAGTGGCTATGACATCTGAACTCGGTGGCGCCGGATAGAAAGAATCGGTGGAGCCGAGTTTGACTTTTGGTTTAGGTCATATGTGGATGTGGGAAGGTAGTTGAGGGTTTTGGAGCATATCACTAAGCACTATGAAGCAAGAACCTCATCAAGCAACACCTCATCCCTCCTTGATAGTATTGGCTTTTCCTATAGACTCAATGTGATCTTGGATCACTAAAATATAAAATGTAGAGTCTTGAGCTTTGAGCTTGAGCCAATCTTTTTGTCCTTAGTATTTTGAGGGGTCCACTTTCCTCATCCCTGCCATGCCATTCATTGAGCTTTTCCTAAAATATTAATCTTGGAATAATGTTAGCTCAATGAGCTATATGTTGTTAGGAATTACCAAAACCACCCAGGGATAGTTGCACTTTCATCATTGACATCATAATGTAATTTTTCTTCATACACAACCAAGGAGCTAGGTTATATATGCACAGAAGCACCGACCATGTGCTGTGATTGGTGCTCATGTCGCCAAAAGGATTCATCCCGTCAGTACACTCCCCGAGCCTTATACTTCTAGTATCCTTAGCAAAATTTTCAAACTTGTTGTCGATTAATTCCCACTGAGCCCCATCTTTTGGGTGCCTCATAAACTTATCCGCAATTCGCTCATCATGATGCCACCGCAACCTCTTTTCCTCTCTAGGGTTTGCAAACAAACGCCTAAACCTTGGAAGTAAAGGCAAGTACCAAACAACCTTGAATGGGATTCCTGTCTTGATCTTGTCATCCAATTTGTACTTGTCCTTTGCTCTCCCGCGCTTGTATTGTGCATGCTTTCATGTGGGACATGTACGCAAATCTTTGTACTCACCACGGTACAATATACAATCATTCACACAAGGGTGTATCTTCTGTAATTCAAGTTCCAATGGGCAAACAATTTTCTTCGCTTCATTCATGCTTATGGGGAGCACATTATCTTCCGGAAGAATTTCTTTGAAAAGACCTAACATCTCTGTGAAGTCCTTGTTTGGTAGACCGTTAGCTGCTTTAAATCTGAGAAGCGCTAGGGTGGGACTCAACTTGGAATATTTCTTTTTCCAACCTGGATACAATTCTTTCTTGGAGTGCGCATCAATGGTTGGCAGATCCTTGTACCCAATCATATCCTTTTTGGGCCCTTGAAATCTGCAAGCATAGCAGCAAAATCTGGCATATCAAGATTGTCGTCATCTGCGTCGACGTCTTGGTTTTCTAGTGGGCGTTTCGGCTTTCCGGTGCTCCATTGGTAGCTTGACGCCTCTGCCCCGATGTTAGATTCAACATCCATGTGACACTGATCGGGGTTTGGCATCTCACTGCCCTGGGTATCTTCATCCATGACCTCCTCTTCACCGTGTCTGGTCCAACGTGTATATCCATCCATGAATCCCCTAGAGACTAAGTGCAACGGGACATCTGCAACTTCATGTGACTCTATATTGGCACAATCAATACATGGACACAGGATGTAATTGGCATCACCAATTCTCCTCTTTGTACTTTCAACCAAATTCATGAACTCTGTCATGCTACTAATAAAATCTAAGGTTTTAGGATTCTTCATCCATCGAGATCGTTCCATGTGCACCACACAAATGGTAATTAGAAACAAAACAACAACATTAATACACGGATTAACTACTGCCCAAAGATGCGTGCATAAATCACAAGGTTTTATTTTCATAATTACTGAGGGCGCTCCATGTTGTTATCCAGACGTGCAATGACAAAAATTAATGACTAGTCAATTTACACGCAGAGTACTAGTACAACACTACCCTTAGGAATTGAATACCTTAATTAAGCCACTCACGAAAAGAATACCTTAATTAATTAGCCACGCAACGACCTCCACCCAGCAGACAGAGAAGCGCGATGCGGCGGCACGCCGAGACAGCAGGGTCGAGGAGCAAAGCTTAGTCCGGCTGCCGCCTGAAGTTCGACATCCACTATCCTGCCATCGACCGCGATGGATGTGCTTGAATCATGTCGCCGCCAACATCGATGGTTGAGCTCCTCCTATCTCCCACCGCAGACCGAGGATTGACCTCCTATGATGCTGCCACCGACCGAGGATTGACCTCTTCTCCCGTAGCCACTGCCTAGGCCGCCGCTGTAGATCGATGGTTTATGTTTGTTTATATTCACATAGAAGTTATATTGTCATAGATCCTTCAACATGTGGTGCTTGCCCCCCATCTTGCTAGCCAAAAATTCCGCACCAAGTAGAGATACTACTTGTGCATCCAAAAACCCTTAAACCCAAATCTTATTTTCAAGAGTCCACCATACCTACCTAAGGATTGAGCAAGATCCTTCAAGTAAGTTGTCATCGGTGCAATAAGGCAATAAAAATTGCTTCTAAAAGTGTGAGATCATTTAGTGTAAGAGAAAATTGAGCGTTGTACGAACTTGTGATGGCAAAGTAATAAAAGCGACGGACTACATAATAAAGGTTGCTATCATAAGGGGCAATACAACGTGACATTCTTTTGCACTAAGGGGTTGAGCATACAAACAAATAAGCGCATGGCAACCTCTGCTTCCCTCTGTGAAGGGCCTATCTTTTACTTTTCAGTATTTGCTTTTATGCAAAGAGTCAAAGTATTCCTCTCTATTCCTTTTTATTTTCTCTTTTGGTAAGCATCATGTGGTGAGGAAAGATCTGGCACATATGTCCAGTTGAATATGAGTAGCATGAGTTATTATTGCTCACATCGCCCGTGAGGTGAATACGTTGGGAGGCAAAACAATAAGCCCCTATCTTTCTATGTGTCCGGTTGAAACATTTTGCTCATGTGTATGCAGTGAGTGTTAGCAATCATAGAAGACTATATGATGGTTGAGTATGTGGAGCTCTTACTTAAACTCTGTTGAATAAGTTGAATTGCAATTTCTTGATGACAAAGAACATAGGTTGTCGGGTTTCAAGAGAATTCATTGTTTGAACCTTAACATGTGAATTGGTTGCCACTATAACATGAGAAGTTTCATAAGAAAGAATTGTTGTTATGATGCTAGGAAAAGTGATTGAAATTATCATTGATCAAACTTTTGCACTTTTCTAGCATTCACACTTCATAAATTATTTATTTTATCATTTACCTACTCGAGGACGAGTATGAATTAAGCTTGGGGATGCTGATACGTCTCCAATGTATCTATAAAATATGAAGTATTCATGCTGTTATTTTATCATTCTTGGGTGTTTTACAATCATTTTATAGCAACTTTATATCATTTTTTGGGACTAACCTATTAACCCGGTGCCCAGTGCAAGTTGCTGTTTTTCCTTGTTTTTTACATCGCAGAAAATCAATCAGAGTCCAAACACCGCGAAACTTTACGGAGATTGTTTTTGGACCAGAAGGAACCCAATGGGCCAAAGCTACACCTGGGGGATGCCTCGAGGGGGGCACAACCCACCAGGGCGCGCCAGGGCCCCCTGGCGCGCCCAGGTGGGTTGTGCCCACCTTAGTGGCCTCCTGCACCCCCTCTTTGCACTATAAATTCCCAAATATTCTGAAACCCCTCGGGGTTAACCTAGATCAGAAGTTCTGCCGCCGCAGGGCTCCGTAGCCACCGAAAACCAATCTAGACTCATTCCGGCACCCTGCCGGAGGGGGGAATCATCTTCGATGGCCATCTTCATCATCCCGACAGCCACCACGATGAGGAGGGACTAGTCCACCCTCGAGGTTGAGGGTTTGTACCAGTAGCTATGTGTTTAATCTCTCTCTCTCTCTCTCGTGATCTATATCATGGGCTTTGTTAATATAGTCGGATCATATGATGTTTCTCCCCTATATACTCTTGTTGTGATGAATTGAATCTTTATCCTTCGAAGTTTTATCATGTCGGATTGAATGTTTGGATTTGAGAACACATGATGTATGTCTTGCGGTATGAATACTTGAGGTGACAATGTGGTATCTTATTGATTCACTTGATATACGTTGTCGGATTTCAGGTTCTGGCACACCCTTGAGGTTCGAACACTGGGGTGCGCGCGGAGATCTCTCCCCTACCGATCTACGTCCGATCCTCTCGTGCGAACTAAGATGAAAATGATGAACAACACAAGAGACACGAGGTTTATACTGGTTCGGGCCACCGTTGTGGTGTAATACCCTACTCCAGTGTGTGGTGTGGTGGATTGCCTCTGGGGCTGATGATGGACAGTACAGGGGAAGAACAGCCTCGCAAGGGGTGTTCTTGAGCTGGTGCGGTGTGTTCTACTTAGTCTCTACTGGGTTTCTCCCTGTTCTTCTCCCTCTCAATTCGATGCCTCTACTCTGTGGTGGCTAGCTCTATTTATAGAGGCCCTGGGCCTCTTCCCGAATAATTGAGCAGGAAGGGCGCCAACAATTGGCCATTTTGAAGGGGAACATCTAGTACAAGTTATCCTGACCAAAGGTGGTCTTCGGCTGCCAAAAGCACTGGTGATGACGCCGTCTTGGGACCCATGATGACCTCCGTCCAGCCGTCCGGCTGGTCTTGGTCTCGTTGCACCGGAATGGTAACCTTTGCCTGATGCCTTGGCCTGTGCTTGCCCCCTTTGCACCAAAGGGGAAACGAGGACTCTGCGCAGGCTGGCGCCTGCCTGGCACCCGCCTGGTCTTGATTCGTCACGGCTTGCGTCACGGGATCCTCGCGAGGTACCCTTGCATTGATCTCTCTGCCTCCTCGTGAGCCTGCCTGGTGAGGCCGCTCCTGAGGAAGCTTCCTGTCGTCCGCCCCGCGAGGCTTGGCCCCTCGCGAGGGTATTGAGCTTGGGCTAATGAAGATGGGCCGTGCTGGGCCCCCACCTGAGCCACGCCGCAGGCCGCAGGCAGGCAAGTCTGGGGACCCCTGTTCCCAGAACGCCGGCATACGTTATGGCACTCAACTTGCGGATTCCCACGGTGATATTGGGGTAATCTATGCATAGGGGTTGATGCATGTTTTTATTATCTTTCCTCCGACGGAAACTTTGGGGTCTCTTTATAGTTCTTTGTGTGGATTGAGTATTATGAATATGAACTTGCTTTGGTGTTATCTTAGTATGAACTCTAGGATAGATCGAACGGAAAGAATAGCTTTGTGTTATTCTAGCACGAACTCTTGAATAGATCAAACGGAAAGAATAGCTTTGAGGTGGTTTCGTACCCTACAAACAATTCCTATCTTTTGTTCTCTACTAATAGGAACTCGGGAGTGATTCTTCGTTACACTTTGAGGGATAATCATATGATCCAACTATGTTAGCATTGTTGAGAGATTGCACTAGCAAAAGTACAGACCCTGGGCCTTGTTTTTAAGCATTGCAACACCGTTTTTGAGCCTGTTTACTATTTCTACCTTGCTGTTTTTATTTATTCAGATTATAAAAATATATTTATACCATCTGTATTACACTTTTATCACCATCTCATGTGTCTACAACAATAAAGTTGCATAGTAGACATCAACTACGGATCCGAATCGTCCTGTCAGGTTCCAATCTATCCCGATCTTTTTTAGCATGTCCAAAGTATAGCTCCTTGATGAATCCATCCTGAATGACACCCCCTCCCCCCAGGAAAGCAATCTGCCTCCAGATCCGGAGCATGACTCCAGACTCCCGCAACACGAGTTCGACTCCGAGTTTTGCGCCACCGAGAAGTACCAAAAGCTTAGTTGTGTGCATGAGCACACTCCCGCTCGACGTGTATGCATGGAGGGATTCGACATTGGCAGGCAGTTTCTCAGTTGCCCCTTAGAGGTTAGTGCTAAGTTCATCATTTTACTTCAGTTAATGCCACCACTCATCCTGAATACTATTTAACATTGGCAGGGATATGAGGCTTGTGCCTTTGTTAACTGGCTGGATGAAGAATGGCATGGCAGGGCTCGGAGTGTTATCATGAAGCTCGCAGAAGATAACATAAAGCTGAAGAAGAAATTGGCTAATCTGGAATGTACAATCAGTACGATGAAGGAAGAAAGAATCAATCACAGGCAACAGATGAAAGCAAGAGACAAGAAGGAACTAGCATGTGTAGTTCTGTTTGTCGCATTAGCCATGTTCTATGCACTGTTTGCAATGATGATTAGGGGTTTTGTTTGACAGTATTGCTAAAGCACATCTAGATGTGCTCTGAGTAATGCACATCTAGGTCCAATGCCATTGATGTTATGCGAAGATTCGTGCAGATATTTTCCTTTGTCTTTTTTTTCTTTTCCTTTGTAGTTTGATTATTACTAGCTTTATCAATAAGAAGAGCTCAATGTATTGCTTGCCAACTGTCCTACTCCGTTCGTACCGGTACCGGTGCATAATCCCAAAACTCGTTCCTTCTTTTTGTCCTAAAAAATAAACCAGCCAATAGGAGTCCTGCACAACCCCGGGAATTTGGAGCGACTGGGTAGAAATAATTGCGGTCGATTATATGAGTGGTTAGATAACACGTCGACTCCCGCTTCAATTGGCATTTCCTCTTCTCTGCATACCTCGCTTAAGTGTCCACCATCTTCATCGTCCCCGGCAGGCCGCGCTACACACTGGCACACACTATGCAGTCATGTCGAGCGACAACGAGGACGACAGTTCAGCCAGCTGACAGTGCAACTAATCCCTGGGTGGTTTTGGTAATTCTTAACAACATATAGCTCATTGGACTAATATTCTTTCAAGATAATCATTTCAGAAAGTTCACTAACTGGCATGGCATGGACTAGAGATGTGGACCCCTCAAAATGCTAAGGACACATATTGGCTCAAGCTCAAGACTCTACATTTTCATTTTAGTGACCCAAGATCACATTGAGTCCATAGAAAAAGCCAATACTATTAAAAGGGGATGAGGTGTTGCTTAATGCCTTGCTTGCTCAAAATGCTTAGTGATATGCTCCAAAAGCCCTCAACCACTTTCTCATATCCACATATGTCCTAGACCAAAAGTCAAACTCGGCCCCACCGATTTGATCTATCCGGCGCCACCGAGTTCATTTAACATAGCCATAGCCAGAAACCCTAATCAATTCGGTCTCACTGATAGGGATCTCGGTCTCACCAAGATGGGATTGCAAACTCTCTGTTTCCCTCTGTAATGTTTTGGTCTAACTGAGATGAGCGATCAGTCCCACTGAGTTTGCAATGCAAACTCTCTGTTTCCTTTTTGTAACGTTTCGGTCTCACCGAAATGAGCGATCGGTCCCACTGAGTTTGCCTGACCAACTCTCTGTTTGCCTATTACAGAAATCGGTCTCACCGAGTTCATTTGATCGGTCTCACCAAGATTGTGTTATGCTCTAACCCTAACACAATCGGTCCCACTGAGTTGACATGTTGGTCCCATCGAAAAGCCTAACGTTCACATTTTGAATTAAATCGGTCTGACCGAGTTTCAGTATTCGGTCCCACCGAGTTTGGTAAATTGTGTGTAACGGATAGATTTTGTGTGGAGGCTATATATACCCCTCCACCCATCCTCCATTCATGGAGAGAGCCATCAGAACGTGCCTACACATCCAGCATTCATTTTCTGAGAGAGAACCACCTACTCATGTGTTGAGACCAAGATATTCGAATCCTACCACAAGAATCTTGATCTCTAGCCTTCCCCAAGTTTCTTTCCACTCAAATCATCTTTCCACCAAATCCAAACCTATGAGAGAGAGTTGAGTGTTGGGGAGACTATCATTTGAAGCAGAAGAGTAAGGAGTTCATCATCAACACACCATCTCTTACCTTTTGGAGGGTGGTGTCTCCTAGATTGGTTAGGTGCCACTTGGGAGCCTCCGTCAAGATTGTTGAGTTGAACCAAGGAGTTTGTAAGGGCAAGGAGATCGCCTACTTCGTGAAGATCTACCCAAGTGAGGCAAGTCCTTCGTGGACGATGGCCATGGTGGGATAGACAAGGTTGCTTCTTCGTGGGTGGAGCCCTCTGTGGCTCGCGCGGCCATTACCCTTCGTGGGTTGAAGTCTCCATCCATGTGGATGTACGATAGCACCACCTATCGAAACCATGCCAAAAATCTCTGTGTCTACATTGTGTTTGCTCCCTCCAAACTCCTCGCATTTACCTTCATATGCAATGATTTACATTCCACTGTTGTACTCTTAGAATTGCATGTGTAGGTTGATTGCTTGACTTGTGATAAGTTGCTAAAATCTGCCAAGACTTAAAATTGGGAAAAGGCTAGATTTTTATTTGGTCAAGTAGTCTAATGACCCCCCCCCTCTAGACATACTTTCGATCCTACAAGTGGTATCAGAGCTTTGGTCTCCATTTGCCTCTATTTCCATAGCTTTGGTGATCATAGCCTTGGTTTCACAACCTAGGAGAGTATGGCGTCTAGAGAGGGAAATTACCACCATAGAGGTCCTTACTTTGATGGTACTAATTTTGCTAGTTGGAAGCATAAGATGAAAATGCATATTCTTGGACATAACCCCGACGTTTGGGCTATTGTGTGTATTGGCTTGCAAGGTGAATTCTTCGATGGGAGAGAACCGAATCGTGAAGCTACCGCAGAAGAATTGAAGATGCTGCAATACAATGCTCAAGCTTGTGATATCCTCTTCAACGGATTGTGCCCCGAAGAATTCAATAAAATCAGTCGTCTTGAGAATGCAAAGGAAATTTGGGATACTTTGATTGATATGCACGAAGGTACCGACTCCATCAAGGAATCGAAACTGGATGTGCTTCAAAGTCAACTTGATAAGTTCAAAATGAAGGACGGTGAAGGTGTCGCTGAAATGTACTCTAGGCTTGCTCTCATCACAAATGAGATTGCCGACTTAGGAAGTGAAAAGATGACTGACAGATTCATCATCAAGAAGATCCTCAGAGCCTTGGATGGAAAATATGACACTGTGTGCACATTAATCCAAATGATGCCCAATTACAAAGATCCCAAGCCAATGGAATTCATTGGTAGAATTGTTGCTCATGAGATGTCACTCAAGGATAAGAAGAGCTTCACAACGAGTCTAGTGGTACTTACAAAGCCTCATGTGATACTCCTACATCATCAAGTGAGAAACAAGTTTTTAATGAGGAATTGAGCCTAATGGTGAAAAACTTCAACAAGTTCTACAAGAGTATAAGCAAGGAAATAAGTTCCAAGTCAAGGTCCTACAATGATAAAAGATCTTCTAGCCGTGAGCGTAATTGCTACAATTATGGAAGACCCGGACACTACTCCAATGAGTGTACGGCTCCCTACAAAAGAAGAGAAGACTCACCTAAAAGGAGAAGTAGAAGAGAAGAATCACCTCCAAGAGAGAGAAGGAGTAGAGATGATCGTTATGAATGAAGAAGCTCTCGCAGAAGAAAGGATTCGGAAAGGAAGGACAAGTCATCAAGGAGCTATACAAAGTGAAGACATCAAGCTCATGTTGGTGAATGGGTATCCGGTTCTGACTCCGACCACCACTCCGAGAGAAGTTATCACTCTGACTCCGAATATACTCAATATGAAGGTGTTGTGAGTCTAGCACTTGTGTCAACCAACTCCTATGACATATTTGACTCACCAAATGAAGGAATTGGAAGATTCTTCATGGCTAAAGGCCCAAAGGTATCACACCCCGAGTATGTTGATTTCAATAGTGATGAAGATGATTTGCTAGGTGATGATGATTTACGTGTTGACAACTTTAGTGATGAAAACTATGATGAACTTGCTATTAATCATGCTAATCAAGATAAAACGAATGACGATCATAAGAAGGATATTGAGCGTCTAACTAAAGAACTAAACACTCTTAAGTTAGCTCATGAAACTACCTTAGAAGATCATCGAGAGCTTTTAAAGACTCATGAGAAGCTACGGTTTGAAAAGCTCAACCTAGAGCAAGAGCATGGGTTCTTAAAAGCAATCAATGATGATCTTCGTAAGAAAAGTTCTTCTTACATTGCCAAGCATTTGCTCTTGTTTACTTACATGCCACAAGTAAAATCTAGTAACAAGAGTAAGAAAGATTCTTATTCTAGTAGTAACAATAATCATGCTAAATCCAATGTTCTTGCTTCTAGTAGTTCTCTTGATTCCACTAATTATTTTTTAGCCAAGTTACACTTGAGCAAGAAAATAGCTTATTGAAGGGAATTATAGAGAAAGGTGTTTACAAGAGCCTTGCCGGAAGTAAGCAATTTGAGGAAATTGTATGCAAGCAAGGAAGGCACCGGAAGAATCAAGGTATTGGTTTTGAATGAAAGTTCAATGCCAATGGAGTTGAGTGGGAAGAAGATCAATACCCCAAGACAAAGTTTGTTCCTCAACAAGAGAAGTATGATCCTACTTCCTTCAAAGGGACACAAGCTGAAGATGATCTTCCACCACAAAACCACAAGCAAAAATGCAAGAACAAGCTTCAAGAGGAGATTGATGCATTTAAAGAAGCTCCCAAGGCCTTGGTAAAGTGGGTTCCCAAGACTACATCAATTTCTACTTCATCAAGTACGACTACAACTCCAAGGATTCCCATCAAGTTGATGTGGATCCCGAAGAAGAAGAACTAGAGAGTTCTTGAGGGTGACTCCACTAATATACTTCACTCATATTATTTTGGCGAGAACAAGTGCAAACAACTTCCACATCTTGCATTAGTTCAAGGAGTCACAAACCCTCTTGTTGGTAAGACAAGGGACAAGGTAATCTAATGCTTTCATGGACATCATCTTGTGTGTACTTCACTCTATGTCTATGGATATCCTTGTTTGTTCCTTCTGGGACTAACCCATGTAGGTATTGAAGTGCAACTCACTCCAATGGATTGCTCCAAGTGATCTACATAAACATTGAGCATCCACATCTTCAACATCTACATGAAGTCATCATCGACAAAACCCAAGGTTAGTTCATCCCTCTTAAGGGGGATATCACATCTAGGGGGAGCTTTACTCTAAGAATTGAGATAAAGCAACTCTAATTATGTGAACACAACAGTGCTTTATGTAAAAGTGGTAACCCCACTTGTGCTTAAACGATGAGTATGACCTACGATCAAATTTTCTCATTTGACTCCTCAATCAATATACTCATATATAGATGACCTAGTCATCGCCAATTGCTTGATAGATGCTAGAGTGTTTGTGCAAGCTTTGCCACATATTTCATTTGCTATCTTATTGTGTGAGCATGTTGATTGCATATTTTTCTCATTCAAGGACATCCATTTGTTTTTTTGATTGTTTGGGTTTTTATTTTGCCAAATGGATGGACAAGAATGCCTAAGAACTTCCTCTAGCTATCTATGATTTTCTCGTCTCAAACTCTATTCATGCTACATCACAAAGTTTGATCAAGTCAGATTCGAACTCTCTGAGTGAGGAGCACTCGGAGTCACCGATTCGTCATAGACTTAGACTTCCAAAACCTCTCTGTGTATTTCGGTCTGATCGATTCATCCCTTTCGGTCATACCGAGTTCATTGAGTTGATCTAGGTTTTCAATCTCGGTGCAACCGATTAGAACCGTTCGGTCACACCGAGTTGCAGTAACCACTTGCAATTCTGCATCTCGGTGCCACCGAGTTGTTCCACTCGGTCACACTGACAGGGTCAGGATATATATACCTACGGGTCAAATTTTGGAAATTCCTCCGAAACCTTTCGCCCGCGCGTGTCCCGCTCTGCCGACTCGGGTCTCCGGATCATCTCCTCATCACCGGCGACCTCCCGCCACTGGTCTCCGCCGCCGTCAACGGGAATCTTCACCGTGTTGCCGCCGTAGTGAGCTCATCGCCAAGTTAGGGTATGAGTTCGATCCTTTGTGCAATCTTTACCTCCGATTCTTAGCACAAAGTCAATGCCATGATTCTTACCAAGTTTGAGATTATCCTATCCAGCAAAACTCCCTTTAGATTAGTTTTGAATTGAAAATTTAGGGTAGGTTTCCAACGAACTCATATGGACTGACCGAATTATAGAAATCAGTCTCACCGATTTGGCTTAGGCCATTGCACTTGTAACTTTCGGTTTGACCGAAACTTGCAAATCGGTGTGACTGAGTTCAACTCTCAGTGAAACCCTAGCAATCTTGGACTCACCGAACTATGTCTCGGTCTGACCGATCTCACTAGTTCAGACTCCAATATTGCTTCGGTGGCACCGAGTTTAACAAATCGGTAGCTCCGAAATGCTTTCTGTGGAAAACTAAAACTAAGTTTTTGACTCAATTGTTTTGCAAAATCTCTGCACTTCGTGATGCTCATCCACTCTATCTCATCTACATCTATTCACAGGGTCATCTTTCAGTTTGCAGTGTCAGAAATGTCTGATCAGAGTGACAGCCAGAACAAGTCTGAGGAGCAAGTTAACATGAGTGAGGGCACTAGTCCCTCTGACAGCTATGATGAGGGTAGCAGAAGCACCCCAAGCAACTTTCACAAGGAAGCTACAAGGACAAGGAGAAAGAGAAACTCAGACTCAGAGGATGAAGACTATGTTGCTGCTGAGGAGGAGGTCAGCTCTAAGAAGAAGGTTGTCAAGAAGGAATTTGGCACAACAGCTTCAACAGAGCCTGGTATGCACAAGAAGGCTCCTGCCAAGAGAGCGCCCATGTCAAAGGCCAGAGCCTCAACTCTTGAAGCCTCCAAAACAACTGAAGAAGAGGCTGTTGGTGAAGGCAAGAAGAGTAAGGAAAGGGCCAAGAAAACTATGGCAAGATTTATTGGAAAGCCCTCAATGATGATTCAATCAGATGAGGAAGAGGAAGAAGAGGATGTTGCACCAGCACCTAAAGCTCAGAAGCTGATGGGGGATGCCATCAAGTCTGGGGGTGCTCCATCAAAGCCCAAGACTGCCCCCAAAGCTACTGCTCCAGCCACCAAGTCTGCATCCAAGAGATCCACCAGAAATATACTAGCTGCAGAGAAGAATAAGGCCCCAGTGCCTAAAGTAGAAGAAGAAGATGGAGCCCAAGTGCTCAGAAAGTTAAAGCCCAAGATCCATGATCACAATGATACACATCTAATGGCTGAAAACATGAAGATAAGGAAGGATGCAGGTCTCGGACTGTGGAGACAGTCAAATCCTTATGCCTCAAGAAGAAGAATTGTTGTAGATTACAGGTTGCACACTAAGGAACAACAAGACTTCTATGAGACGGTCCTTTTGGATAAGAAACCCATAGTGTGTGACATGAAGTGGGTTGATTGAAAGTACATCGACAACAATGAATACCACTTCCCTGGAGTGCATGAAAGTTTCGGACTTAATGGAGTAGACACCTTTGTGGGCCAGAAATTGACCAAGTGGAATGATGAGCTCATTATGTAGTTTTATTCAACAACTCACTTCTACCTAGATGGAAGGATTGTTTGGATGTCTGAAGGTACAAGGTATCGGTCAACAGTTGCTGAGTGGGCCAAGCTGATCAATGCCCCTAAAGAGCATGAGGATGACACTGATGTGTATGCCAAGCCAAGGAAGGGACATAACTCCATGGCACATATGTACAAGGAGATTCCAGATGCAGCTTTGGAACATCACAAGTTTGGCTCTGTCTATTATCTCATGTCAGGTTTGCCTACAATCAATACCATCCTCAGGCACACATTGTTTCCCATGTATGGTGATCACAAAATGATAAGAGGACATTCCATAAATTTCCTGCATATGTTTGATGTGCTAGAAAAGTTTAAGGTGATGACACTAATTGTAGAGACAATCAAGAGGACAGCTGCCGACCAAAAGAGATCATGTGGGTATGCTCCACACATTGAGATGCTCATTAACTCCAGGATGGGCAAAGGCATGTATCTCTTGGACAAAGAGCACCTTCCCTTGAGGCCTGATCGTGAGGACAACATAGTTGTCATGGATGATGAAGATCCTACATCATCGGAGGCTCAAGAGAAGAGGGAGAAGGAAAGAGTAGAGAAGGCAGCCAAGATGCCAAGTGCTGAAGAGGCTTCACAAGTTTTTCTCAAGTCAAAACAAGATCAATCTGGATATCTTATTCAAGCCACTTTGAGGATTGAGAAAGGATTTGCCACCCTGACTCATAATCAAGAGAGTCCTGAAAGGATCATTGAAACAAAGTTTTATGATCTAGATTTGAAGGTCACAGAAATGCAAACAACTGTTGAGTAGCTCTAGGATGAAGTTGAAGAGAGGAAAGGGAAAGCTATCACTGAAGCTTTTCAGAGAGTGCCTAGGGCACAGAGATCTGCAGCAGTGCCAGTGATAGACACTAGAGCTACTACTTCTGCACCTGCAGCCACAACTTCAGTTGCCCCTCCGGTTGCAACTCCACTAGCTCCTACTACCTCTACAGGTGCATTTGTTGCCGGAGTCCTCTCCACACCGCCTCCCAAAGATCAAGCTTAGAGAGCCGCATAGCACTATGCATTTTCAAGCTTTTTGGTAACTTGTTGTCAAAGGGGGAGAAAGTGTATAGATCATAGGCTTCAAGAGAGAGAGAGAGAGAGAGAGAGCTTTGATTCTTTTTGCTATCTCTTTTGCTACTTATTTGCTTGGATGATACTTTATGTGTGTGTGAGATACTTGTCTGGTCATGTGTTTGATCATATCATACATTAATTCTTGTGTTTGGATGATGATATTATCTATCTCTCATGTATGATCATTCACATCTCGCCTTGGTGATGAGTGCATATTTCATATACTATCATTTTGAGCGCTCCACCAAGATGTATGTGACAGGGAAGAGTAACTCATGATCCTAATCGATTGTGCATTTGCATTCAAAAGCAAATTCTAAATAATGCACAAATTTAGGGGGAGCTCTTGCTTATCACATACTTCTCAAAGCGACGATATATTTCATTCTTATTATCATTTGTCGAAGCTTTGATCTATATATTGTCATCAATTACCAAAAAGGAGATTGAAAGTGCAACTAATCCCTGGGTGGTTTTGGTAATTCTTAACAACATATAGCTCATTGGACTAATATTCTTTCAAGATAATCATTTCAGAAAGTTCACTGACTGGCATGGCATGGACTAGAGATGTGGACCCCTCAAAATGCTAAGGACACATATTGGCTGAAGCTCAAGACTCTACATTTTCATTTTAGTGATCCAAGATCACATTGAGTCCATAGGAAAAGCCAATACTATTAAAAGGGGATGAGGTGTTGCTTAATGGCTTGCTTGCTTAAAATGCTTAGTGATATGCTCCAAAAGCCCTCAACCACTTTCTCATATCCACATATGTCCCAAACCAAAAGTCAAACTCGGCCCCACCGATTTGATCTATCCGGCGCCACCGAGTTCATTTGACATAGCCATAGCTAGAAACCCTAATCAGTCCGGTCTCAGCGATAGGGATCTCGGTCTCACCGAGATGGGATTGCAAACTCTCTGTGTCCCTTCGTAACGTTTCGATCTAACCGAGATGAGCGATCGGTCCCACCGAGTTTGCAATGCAAACTCTCTGTTTCCTTTTCGTAATGTTTCGGTCTCACCAAAATGAGCGATCGGTCCCATCGAGTTTGCCTGACCAACTCTCTGTTTGCCTATTACAGAAATCGGTCTCACGGAGTTCATGTGATAGGTCTCACCGAGATTACGTTATGCCCTAACCCTAACACAATCGGTCCCACAGAGTTGACATGTCAGTCCCACCGAAAAGCCTAACGTTCACATTTTGAACTAAATCGGTCTCACCGAGTTTCAGTATTCGGTCCCACCGAATTTGGTAAATTGTGTGTAACGGATAGATTTTGTGTGAAGGCTATATATACCCCTCCACCCATCCTCCATTCGTGGAGAGAGCCATCAGAACGTGCCTACACTTCCAACATTGATTTTCTGTGAGAGAACCACGTACTCATGTGTTGAGACCAAGATATTCCAATCCAACCACAAGAATCTTGATCTCTAGCCTTCCCCAAGTTGCTTTCCACTCAAATCATCTTTCCACCAAATCCAAATCTGTGAGAGAGAGTTGAGTGTTGGGGAGACTATCATTTGAAGCAAAAGAACAAGGAATTCATCATCAACACACTATCTATTACCTTTTGGAGAGTGGTGTCTCCTGGATTGGTTAGGTGTCACTTGGGAGGCTCCGTCAAGATTGTGGAGTTGAACCAAGGAGTTTGTAAGGGTAAGGAGATCGCCTACTTCATGAAGATATACCCAAATGAGGCAAGTCCTTCGTGGGTGATGGCCATGGTGGGATACAACAGGTTGCTTCTTCGTGGACCCTTCGTGGGTGGAGCTCTTCGTGGACTCGCGCAGCCGTGACCCTTCGTGGGTTGAAGTCTCCATCAACGTGGATGTACGATAGCACCATCTATCGGAACCATGCCAAAAATCTCCGTGCCTACACTGCATTTGCTCCCTCCAAACTCCTCCCCTTTACCTTCATATGCAATGATTTACATTCCGCTGCTATACTCTTAGAATTGCATGTGTAGGTTGATTGCTTGACTTGTGATAAGTTGCTAAAATCTGCCAAGACTTAAAATTGGGAAAAGGCTAGATTTTTATTTGATCAAGTAGTCTAATCACCCCCTCTCTAGACATGCTTTCGATCCTACACCAGCAGTCTGGCGCCCGATGATAGGTCAACATTGGAATCATCCCGCTCGTCTTCCATGAGTCCGGCGTCAAGCCCAGACCTCGATTATATCCAGATCATGCAAGGGACGCCGCCTCCGGAGTCGTCAGACGACAACCAGACGGACGAGGAGCCGTCGGAGGACAGAGAAGAGGACGACGATGATGAGGAGGAGGAATGGTCGAACAAGGAGGAGGAGGACGACGACAACAACGATGATGACGACGACGACGGTGATGAAAAGCCAACCGTCAGCGGCAAGAAGCATCCTCACCAAGACGATGTCATGGGGCCATCCAACAATAAGAAGAAGAAGAAGGACTAAAGTAAGCAGACTGTACATATCTCTGTTTCCGTTCGCTCATATTAATTTGTTATCTCTGTTTATCCTGTCAAACTCATCGTAGACGGTTACTAATAAGTACTAGTAGAATGCCCGGGCGTTGCTATAGGCCTTTTAATTTTTGTTCTAGTCGCATATATATACCCGTATTGTTGTATAAAACTCGGTGAATTTTGGCATATTATGCTTAAGCCACAAAAGACATACTTTCGAATAAGTAGATGGTCCTGTCCAACATTGTTATTCAATGTTTACATAGTATTTCAACTAAAACTATTCAATTCTTAGAAGTAACACAGTTTCGACCATATTGGAATACTATCAAATATGTCCTCAAATATGGTGCATGTTGACAAGCAAATAGAATTGTATACCAAGTGTTCACCTTACCAAGAATTGCTTGAATAATGGTTAAATTCCCTCCTATTTAGATTAGACAAAAGAAAATTAGTCACACTTTGTTGAAGGAGAAGCCTATCATTATCCTAGGTAACACAAGAAAAAGACAAATCCGTGAGTACGCATGCTCTACATTCAATCAAGCACTACTACACATTTATCAAATGGCTGATCTTTGCCCGCCAGGAATACATGGTTACCTTACTAATGCTAAATTAAACAGGTGGTTTTGTAAAAAAATGTAGTCAAGTAATGCAGAACCATACTAAAAGTACTGCTGACAAGGTGTAAAACCCACACCTGCAGAAGCTCAATGCCTTTCTGCAACTGAGTGATGACCTCAAGAAATTTATTATTACTTAAGAATGGAATGTGAGGGAATTTTTTTGTAGAGAAAAGGCACGGAGGTCCGACTTCAAGTTAATAAAGTCATCAACCAGCTAGGATACTATGGTGCTGATTACAAAGGCAAAGACTTGCCAAAAACTGAAAAATTACAAGCCAAATTCACTACGCCCAGGGGCAGCACGAACAAAGCACCAGGAGAAATTGCGATCAAGCTGCCGGAGGTCTCGCCCAGCCAGAACAGCAGGGCCGAAGCCACCTGACGACATCAATTGGCGTGGATGTGAAGATCCAGACAGCTTGAACGAAAACATCGACTCTGCCACCCGCCGCCTCGGGCCACTGCCGGAGGGAAGACAACTATCTCCCCTTCGTCCAGACCGTTCCAACAGGCGGACCCCCACCACCGGCAACCAATCAGCAAACAAGGCGAGGAGCTGCTGAAAGTTGTGAAAGGACCAACACGCCACCACCAACACCGGGAATGAGGGGAGGAGCCGAGCACCGCCGCCGCCACCCACCAGCACGCACCAGGACCACAGCCCCCAACCACCCCTTGAACGGCGCCTCGAGGGAGGACCGAGACGCGAGAGCGCCTCCGTCGTCCTACCAAAAGGCAAGACTTTCATCCGGAGAAAGAGGGGGGGGTGGGGGGGGGGGACTAGAAGCTCGACCACAGAGATTAATAAGATAAATTATAAATCAAGAAAATTAGATACTGATTATAAGATAGTTGCCCATCTTCTATGTAAATAATTTCAATAACGCCAGTCATTAATATACATGCTTGGGGTTGTACTTATGGAAAAATCATGTTCTTCTCTTCAGTTGTGTTTCGACTAAATAAAGTGACTTGAGCGCATTGGTGTCAACCAGGTTGTGAAGAAACATATTTTTAAAATGGGACAATAGCGTATGGCATGTGTGCAAGTGTGAAATCAGATAGGTACATGTTGTTTACCTGATGTATGTGGTAATCAGATAGGTACATGTTGTTTACCTGATGTATGTGGTGTATCCAATCCTTTCACAGTCATGTATCACAACATTCAGATGGTTGAAAGCAAGTTGTCCCAATTTGCACCCTCCTAATCAGTCACATAAAAACCATAACCCTAACCAATACCCATAAAAGCAAGTGATAGTATCTTATCTCAGTTTTCTGTATTTACCTCCGAATGAGCCTAACTCACCATCACTATCAACAGAGCTTACAAAACCCGTAAAAAGAGTAACTGAAAAAATCCAATTGTCAAAGATGCTCTAGCAGTTTCTATCATAGATCTTGAAATATATTCCACGTCTAGAAAATATATTTATATATCTCAAAATAATTTGCTCATGATACAGGATGTGAAGAAATTCTTCACAAATAAAAAGAGAAGTTATCAACAAAGAGTTAAATTCAGAAAACAAATATCCAACACACAATATGTAGTTTCTACATGACATCCATTGCCGTCACCTACATGACACCAACACACAACATTATTTGTTTCAGCTAACAATTCCTTTCTTACCACATAAATATGATATGTGTGATCGAGCAGTACAAAACATTTAACAAGTTATCTAAGTAGTACACAAGATAATTATTGTTAGAGAGAGAAAACATACCATGGGCAAGTCTCCTTACATCCCGGTAATGTCTCCTTACAAAAATTAATTATTGTTAGAGAGAGAATAGCATACTCTGGGTAAGTCTGATCAAGTTTTCCTATTAAGATGGCTGCGGTGTCTTTGGGAGAAGTCATCGAAAAACTTAGATTTTTACAAAAAATAATATCACCTCTATTCTCAGTTCATTCAGTGCACAAATATTTTACCTTCATACGAAGTATCAGTTTACATCCTGAGTTTTCCCACACACAAAAGGTTAGATACTGAGTAGTAGTAATATAGATGTGCTGGAACAAGGTTAGTTCCTAGGTTAATTTTGTGTCCTACATTTAAATAAGATGACCCAGACATGTCAGGTATGTACCCATGATACATAGTCTTCCACTAATTTACCCGCTTAGAAGGGGATTCACAGACTTCCAGTAATATACCACCTCCTTTAGAAGGGGAAAGGGCTTGATCGTCTTTGTCAACCAATAGATTGGTCTTCTCTAATAAATTTTACCTTTTTGAAAGAAGATGTAAGGCTTGCAGTAATATGTGTTCCAGCAATGTTATTCTCTGATGCACCAGATCCATATTTGTTATAACTTGCTTCCTCCTACTCCTTTTCATTCATCCCTTGTCCATCCTGCAACTCTTTTCCGTCTGTCCCTTGTCCATCATGCTCTTCAGCTTCCTTGCTATCACCCGGATAACGAAATCCATCTGCTCGTCTGTGCTATCACCCGGATAACGAAATCCATCTGCTCATCTGTCGGTGGCTCGGTGCTAACAACTTCTTTTATCATGCCATCCTGCATTGACTGAGAGCTGTCATTTCCCACACCAGTCACCTGATCGTCATCCCCGCGACAGAGGCTCCTTCCACTGTATTCCAGCACCAATCTTTTCTCAAGGATGGTTCCTGGCTACCTCAACTGCTCGCCAGGCATCAGTCGCTGATAGCACCCGGTTCTTGTGTTCTCTAGCATCTCAATTGTCAAATCTGCAAAAGCAATTCACCCAGAGTTCCAACAAAAATCAGATGCAGTTACCCATGGACGACTCAACTGTCAGACTGCTTGACCAAAAATGTGCATGAAGTTGGTTTATTTGTTGTTACTGAGCAGACTCAGTCTATCTCTCTACCATTTCACGATCTACAGTCAGTGAAACGCATCCCTTCCCTTCAACCCGAGATTAGGCTAGCAAAACGAAAGAAAACTCGGACGTGGCCATATGCGACCGCACCAGATTGGAGTTCGACCCATCTCCCCAATCGAAAGCCCCCCTCGCCACTCCAAGACAACACCGCCAAATCAAATCAAGAACGAATCTTCGATGCAACGCCGCCACGCCCTGCGCTGGGGTTACACAATTGCCTCCGCGCCCTTGCAACGCTACTCGCTGGCCGCAATAGCGCCACGCCTGTCCCTGGGGTTACGCCGCCATGCCATTGCGGCGGTCTGCGCTATCGTCCCATGATTCGGGGCCCTCGTCCAGGGCACGCTCGATTAGTCTGATGGAGGCGGCAGCGATGCGGAGGGGCGGCAGTGGAGGAGAAAGACAACAAGAGGTTGGGCTACAATGCATATAAATGAAACAAACAAATTATTAAGGTTGTCTCCAAGGCCGAAGATCATTTCTCCCTCACATATGGACATTTTCAGACCTCAAAAGGGCGCCCAGTGAGTTCCCTCAACCGTTTAGACAGTCCGGGCTCCCCAAAATGCAGCCAATATGAAAATACCTTTGATAGCTAGCAGTATATAAGCCAACACAGAACTTAGTGCTTCTCGGCCCCAACCTTCCACCTTGAGACTTCTCTGCTGTCAAAAGAGAAGCACAGTTTAGCGGGAGCAGCGACGCATGGTCTAACAATAGGTCGTCATTATAATGAGCAATAACAACTCTCTATTCCGCTTCTTTCTTCCCTGGTAGTCGTCCAGCATCGGTAACCATCCTCCTCCTACAAGAAGACAAAGTGTCATATTTCTCCCTACCTTTACTTTTCCTCCACTTTCATTCTCTTGATCCACCCATTCTCTAGCACTATTGTCGTTCAAAAGCCCCATCTTGTCTTACCATACACATTTTAATAACTTTAACAAAATCTATGAAAAAAGTTCTCATGTGCAACTCCATTTCTAGTGATACTTGCCCCTTCATCCACCACCACCTGTAATACCTATCGACCCTCATAGTACCTATCTATCCAACAATGTAAATTACTACTACATTTTATGATTGGTCACTATTTTAAAACATATAGTGATGAAATGTTAGTAGGCAAAATTATTATCACTTATCGTGTTACCAATTTGCCGTTTATTAGCCACCTTGACATCAACGGATTCAGCGGGTTTTGTATCTTCGTCATCAAAGAAAGCTACTTCCTGAAAATGTTAAAAAAAACATCAATGGAATACATATTAGAAATCTTAATTCATGTCAAACATTTGCAGCCAATATCAATGAAAAAAATGACGAAGTGTATACACAACAATGACGATCTTCTCGGTAAATAAAATCCAAGCAGCGTACATGATTTGGTGACAATTATTTGTATTTGGCAGATATAGGTTTTAACTCAATACATTTTTTTGTTCAGTGCAGAGGGCTTCTCTGTTGTTTATGCTAAGAAAAAAAATATTATTTAGAAAACGTAGAGATGGATGAAAAACAGAAACAACTTTTGCATTTGTCCCCATAATGTTGCACGATGATAAGTATAATGGTAGATGCGGATATGAATTTTAGTTCAAATAACAGATTTCATTTTCACAAGGAGTGAATGGGAAAAAATACCACAAAACTATCAAAGGAAGTCGTGAAACAGCTGTCAGCGTATTCACCTTATTCTCGTTTCTTGCATTTAACCTCTCATATTGGTAGGTCTGATTCTCGGAATGGTCCGACCTGCACATCAGTAAATTTATCAAAGAAACATAATGTTATGTGGGGTACGGCCCACGTACCAATGAGAGAACGGAAGAATGACTCAAGCAATAGTGGTTTCAAACACGCTTAGCAATAGTGGATTCAAACACGCTTAGCACTACCAAGGCCTACTGGATCCGTCCATCAACTGTCAAGAAAATGTATTGAAGAAGCTGCATTTAGAGAACCTTTTGGGTTTTTTTATTCCCCTCTCCTTTAACAATTCAAGGTAAAAATTAATGACCTGAAGACAAGGGATCCCACTTTCCCCATTATGTATAAAAACACTAGTGCAAAGTTTACATGTTTGCAATCAATAAGGATGGTTTAGTACATGTAAGATGAATATTTAGCTCGTCATTTAACCTGCCATGTGGTCTCAAACACTGATTTTTTTTCCCTGCTAACCTGAATGTTACGGTTCATGCAGCACCAGGACTTTGCTACTGTAAGTGAAAAGGAGCAATGTTCAGTTGTGTTAGCAAGGCACATAGGAAGCTTCAAACAAGATGCAAGCATGTCATGAAACGTACCCTGAACTGTTGCATACAAACAATCGTGACCCTCATTTTCAGCTTCAGTAGTTAGAGGTTCAAAGAACTGAGAAAGATCAACATACATAAATCAAAGGGTTAATGGAGAATAGAAAGTTGTATAAGCCACAACCAAGCAGGTCAATCAGACACATATTAAATAAAAAAACAGAAGAAGAGCTCTGTGGTTGCCTCTTTTAAAATTTGAGGCAGTCAAACCAGATTTGACACTAAGTACGCCAAAACTATGAAACTATCTGCATCAGTTTGCTACTTCCATCCCCAAATAAGTTTCAAGTCACCGGTTAGGCAAAAGGTGCATCCCAACGCACAAGCATGAGGAGGAAGATTGAAAAAACGGGTAGTTACTGCACCCGTGACTTGGAGCAGACTTGGTACTACTGCCGCATCAGATTCGCCAAAGCATCAGCATCCACTAACTGGTCCGCGGCACAGGCGATGACAACGTCGACGCATCTGATAGCCAAGGCTAAGACGGCGTCGACACTCATCTATGGGGCTATGGGAGAAAAGCAAGCAAGCAACGCTGACCCCAGACCGGGCAGCAAGATGAGTTGCCCAGGAATATAGGGAACCAGTTGTCTGTTGTCAAACAAAAAATAAAAAAAAGTTTAAAACAGAGCACACCAGCCGTGATCAGAAACCATGAGTCTTTTCCACTTAATATGACACATTCATGCATCACAAATACAAGAAAACAGTACATTCAAGATTCAGTAATTGTCGCACATATATTGCCACTCGAGAGTCAGAACTAAATTGCAAGAATTATGTATATCAATGGCATCATTTTGACTGAGATGGACCAAACCAAACTGAATGTTATAAGCAACGGAAAACAGAGCACCAAATTTCAATCACAGATAGGGTTGATTCTTGAATCTGGCAAGTTCTAGGAAGGTGCGTGCTTACAGGGAAGGAGAAATCCCCAACATGACGACACCGATGAACCAGGTGAAGAAGGAGACGATGACCCAGCCCCGCACGAGGCTGGCCGGCCTCACGAACTGGAGGATGCTACCGTACAAAGACGTGATCCCAGTGAAGATCGTCATCTTGGAGAAAGTGATGGCCAGCGTCTTGAACAGCGTTTGCAGCACATGCAACAAAAGATCTCCATCTCTTGAGAAACCAGAAAAATACGATTGGCAAAACAAAACGCAATTCGCAAGCTGGTCATGCACAATCGCATCAAGCTTCTACAGGCGAAGAAACTAGCCACTGTTGCCACAATTTTACTAAAACACGCAACGTAACCAGATCTCATATCTCATCAGAAAATACAAGTGGATGCAATCCGCAAGTGCCTAATTCTCTTTGCCACAAATATGACATACAGAGCAATACAAAGCCGATTTGCAGGGTAGAAATATATGAAGGAAATGATAATGTACGTACCATCTCCCTCCGGAGCTCTTCCTTGTAACCAAGCTTGTTTAGGCGCTTCTCATCGGAGTCCACCTCAATATAGGACAGCGCTACTCTCCAGGCTCGAACCACCACATCGCTATCCTTCTCCTCCGCCACAGCACAGCGCCACCGCTGCCACTGCTTCTGCACCCAAGCGGTGACGCCCCAGCCGCTCCACCCCGTGAGGCGGCCGCCCCGCTCCCATCCTCAGTGCCCGCAACACGAGTTGGCGGCTAGGGTTAGCCGCAGGGGCGAACATAGGATGAGAACGGAGAGGAGGTGTTGGGGATAGATGGGGGAGAAAGGGGTGGAGCTGCACCGGTGGAGTCTCAAATGCCCGGGCAGGCCGCACTGGTGGAGTCTCAAATGCCCGGGCAAGCCGCACACGAAATTTGGACGCAGACTGGTCTCTCAAATGGTCCTCAAACACTCGGACTGAATATACATCTCCCATATCCAGCTCAAATATAGGACGGATATGAAACATTCGGACACGTTCGTCACATCGAACCCGGCTCATGTTGGCCCACCTGACCCCATTTATGATGTGACCCGGCTCATGTTGGCCCATCTGACCCATTTATATTCGTCTTCATCCTCTCTTCAGGCCAAACCCAAGTCACTTCACTTCACTCCCCTCCGCCACATGAGCTTACCTCCGGCAGTTTGCGACCTTCTCCACCATGGCAGGCAGTGGATCGGGCTCTGACCAGTCCGGATCCGTTGACTAGGGTGTCGTATCATGTAGGTTGGAGGAGGCAATGGCAGTCAGCATTGCACTCCGCCGCTCCTAGAAGGATAGTGCCCGGCCGACGGACGGATTCGTCCGCCGCGACGCCATAGCGTTGGCTCACCGGGCGCTCGGATCCTCTGGTGCTGGATCCCTGTGGTCCTGGCCGGAACACCTGCCCATCACCGGCCGGGTAGAGTATGAATCCCCCCGGGAACGGGTGGCCGCCGTGGGAAGGAGAGGATAAGGGCCGCCAAGGCGGCGGCCCGTCTCGCGACGGAAATGACGGCGGAGGCGGCTGATGCGGCGGCGCGGGCGGCCACAAAGGAGGAAGCAATCCGTGTCCGCATTGTGAAAAACGGCAGCGGAGGAACACGTGTGCCCTCGCCCGTGAGAAGAACCGGGCGGTCTGCCCCATGGTCGAACTGCCACCGAAGGAGAAGGAGGACAGCGACGACGAGGATAGCTCCGGCGATGAGCAGATTCGACTCGATCCGTACTGCGTTTTCGACCAGTATTTCTACAAGAAGGACTGCAAGGGCGCCGGGAAGGGCAAGAGCAGCCGTGGATGAACTCCATCATAGTCAAACATGCCAAAATTTGGTAGTCTGATGGCATATTTAGTGTAGTGCGATGGAGTAGCCGAGCAATGCGTGTGCGTCGATATAGTCGCATGAGTTTGTATGGATTTGAGATATGGCAATTAAGGTGTCTGAATGTGGATTTTATTTTTTGAGGAGTGCCCGGTTAGTGGCGTGTACGCTGGCGTTTGAGGGGCCGGATTTGCCAAGTCCAACTATAGATGCTCTAAATTTCAAGAAAAATTAACAAAGGTGTAGACAAAGTCAAACTAAATTTGGTGTCGCATACCTAGGCATTCTCGGTCCTATGTATATACTATCTCCTTCTCGGTTTATAGAACTTATCTCAAAACTTTTGTTTTCTCATTTTATAAGTCTTATTTTTATTGCTTTTCATCACACCTGAGATATCGAAGTGCATTAAATCACTGCATGAGAGGTAAAAAATCATCAATACATGTAAACATTCTTTGTTATTGATTGGTCACGCATGCATGCATTTTAATTAATGCATAATTTGGTGTCGCGTACCTAGGCATTCTCGGTCATATGTATATACTACCCACTCTCTCTCAGTTTATAAGGCGTGCGCGTATCACTAGGTCGTCAATTTGACCAACCTAATATAAGTCATATATTACAAAAAACATACCACTATAAACTTCAGATGTTCTATTTTCAAACGGTATAATTTTTGTGTTATATAGTTTGTATTACAGTGATAAAATTGGCAACCTAGGTATACACACAGGACTTGTAAACTGAAACGGGGGGAGTACCTCCTTTTCGGTTTATAGGTTTATCTCAAAACGTTTGTTTTCCCATTTTGTAGGTCTCATTTCTATTGCTTTCTATCACACGCTGAGATATCGAGGTGCATTAAATCACTGCATGAGAGGATTAATAGAAAAATCATCAATGCATGTTAAAATTCTTAGTTATTGATTGGTCACGCAGGCATGCATTGTAATTAATGCATTGTTAAACACAATTGTTTGAGAAAAACGAGCGTATTAATTGAGTACTTTTGCAAACTACCAAAATTATTCCACCACTTATCATCTACCTTGGTTGGTGAGATTTTTGGATTGAGCCCTATAAACTGAAAAGAAGGGAGTATGAAGATAAAAGACTCTAATAATAAACCCAAGAACCAATGAACCATTAGCCAAAAATGAAGAACTTTTACTCGATGCATATATATCAATAAAGCATAGATGGGGCCAAAGAACTACATGGAGTACCCTGCTTCCAATAATAAAGCCTAGGCACCACAAAACTATAAGATGTTTCTGTTTCTGTGATGCTTAACAACATGAATTCGTGGATTGCTACAACTAATTTTATTGATACCATATGCAAGATCCAGCGGGCGAATGCCAGACTCATCCTTGAAGTAGCAGCGCTGCTTCAGAATCCACCTCTAGTCGGACAATGTATTTGTCCATATCGTACATCCGCAGCCCCTGCAGAACAAAATTTCACAAGATACCCACCATGGGCTTACCATGGAGCATATCCAGGAGTTTGCCTTACTTCGGGAGAAGCTATCCTTTGTTACAATGATGTGCATGATTCTATCCTATGCAATTTCACGTCCCATGGAGAATACTCGGCATCGACTGCCTATATGGCACAGTTTGCGAGACACACGATAATCATCATGCCTGCTGCTGTTTGGAAGGGTTGGCCTCCTCCAAAATGCAAATATTTTGCTTGATTGATAATTCAAAACAGAGTTTGGACGGCCGATCGATTGCACCGTCGTGGATGGACGAACTGCAACCTCTGCCCGCTTTGCAAGCAAGTCCAGGAAACTGCGGCACACCTTCTCTTCCAATGCAGGTTCTCCCAGCGTGTCTGGATCGCGGTCGCAACATGGCTTGTTATAACCGAAAAAGGCTTTCACCCCGCTTTATATATAAAGCACCAATCAACCAGCATCCAGTACAAACACACGCCACGCCACCGCAACACACGCACACACCCAGGACAAGATACAAAGGCGCTGAGCGCAGCAACACCACCCCTAGCACTACCACGTGGAGATGAAGCTACATATGACAATCCATGCGCTCGAAGGCGGCGATGTTGGGGATCGTAGCAGAAATTTAAAATTTTCTATGCATCACCAAGATCAATATATGGAGTAATCTAGCAACGAGGGGAAGGGAGTGCATCTACATACCCTTGTAGATCGCTAAGCGGAAGCGTTGCAAGAACGCGGATGAAGGAGTCGTACTCGTAGCGATTCAGATCGCGGTTGATTTCGATCTAAGTGCCGAACCACGGCGCCTCCGCGTTCAACACACGTGCAACCCGGTGACGTCTCCTACGCCTTGATCCAGCAAGGGGAGAAGGAGAGGTTGGGGAAGACTCCATCCAGCAGCAGCACGACGGCATGGTGGTGGAGGAGGAGCGTGGCAATCCTGTAGGGCTTCGCCAAGCACCGCGGGAGAAGAGGAGGACTTGGGAGAGGGGGAGGGCTGCGCCAGAACTTGGGTGCGGCTGCCCTCCCACCCCCCACATATATATAGGGGCAAGGGAGAGGGGGGCCGGCCCCCTCAGATCCAATCTGAGGAGGGGGCGGCGGCCAGGGGGGTTGCCTTGCCCCGCAAGGCAAGGGGGGCGCCCCCCTTTAGGGTTCCCCCAAACCCTAGGTGCATGGGCCCTAGGGGGGAGGCGCCCAGCCCACTAAGGGGCTGGTCCCTCTCCACACACAGCCCATAGGGCCCTCCGGGGCAAGTGGACCCTCCCGGTGGACCCCCAGAACCCCTCCAGTGGTCCCGGTACAATACCGGTAACCCCCGAATTATTCCGGTGACCATATTATGACTTCCCATATATAAATCTTTACCTCCGGACCATTCCGGAACTCCTCGTGACGTCCGGGATCTCATCCGGGACTCCGAACAACATTCGATGACCACGCACATACTTTCCCTATAACCCTAGCGTCATCGAACCTTAAGTGTGTAGACCCTACGGGTTCGGGAGTCATGCAGACATGGCCGAGACAACTCTCCGGTCAATAACCAACAGCGGGATCTGGATACCCATGTTGGCTCCCACATGCTCCACGATGATCTCATCGGATGAACCACGATGTCAAGGATTCAATCAATCCCGTATACAATTCCCTTTGTCCATCGGTACGATACTTGCCCGAGATTCGATCGTCGGTATCACGATACCTTGTTCAATCTCATTACCGGCAAGTCTCTTTACTTGTTCCATAACACATCATCCCGTGATCAACTCCTTGATCACATTGTGCACATTATGGTGATGTCCTACCGAGTGGGCCCAGAGATACCTCTCCGTTTACACGGAGTGACAAATCCCAGTCTCGATTCGTGCCAACCCAACAGACACTTTCGGAGATACCTGTAGTGAACCTTTATAGACACCCAGTTACGTTGTGACGTTTGGTACACCCAAAGCATTCCTACGGTATCCGGGAGTTGCACAATCTCATGGTCTAAGGAAATGATACTTGACATTAGAAAAGCTTTAGCATACGAACTACATGATCTTGTGCTAGGCTTAGGATTGGGTCTTGTCCATCACATCATTCTCCTAATGATGTGATCCCGTTATCAACGACATCCAATGTCCATGGTCAGGAAACTGTAACCATCTATTGATCAACGAGCTAGTCAACTAGAGGCTTACTAGGGACATGGTGTTGTCTATGTATCCACACATGTATCTGAGTTTCCTATCAATACAATTCTAGCATGGATAATAAACGATTATCATGAACAATGAAATATAATAATAATAACTAATTTATTATTGCCTCTAGGGCATATTTCCAACAGGCGCCCTCAAGAAGGGAACGACATAGGCGCGCCGCCACCGCCCGATCCAAGGATCAGAGTTTCCCCCGGAGCCGCATGACGGGCAATGAGAGCCGCGACGACGCCTTCAAGAAGGGAACGATCTTCGCCGCCGCTGGTCCGTCCGAAGATAGAACAGGTTTTCACCTCGGCCAACACTCACCGCCACCAAACGCCACACCCCGACAACCACGCCGACCACACGTCCATGGAGACCGGGCAGCACCAAGGCACGGGCTCTGCCCACGAGCACCGCGCTACCACCACCAGGGTCGCCGCCCCGCATCCAAGACCTCGACACCACCTCACCCAAGACCCGTCGCACCCCAACGAAATATACGAGCAGAAAGGTCCCACCTTTCGCACCCCTGGGTGACCCCCAGCTTCGAGACCCAATAGGTCGGCCAAAACTGGCATCCACCGACCCGTCCTGTAGCCCCGAGCACAAGACGAGCTCGGTCCAGCAGCATCGAGAAGGGGACGAGGTCAGTCCTGCTGCACCGTGCGCGAGACGAGCTCGGTCATGCTGCATCGGGCGTGGGACGAGCTCGGTCCTGCAGCACCGGGGCGCAAGACGAGCGGTGGACCACAGCTGGGAGAGGACCAGCCCATTGATGGGAGTAACGCCCGGGCGACGAGGAGATGGGGTGAAGGTCGAGACAGCCCGACCGTAGACGAGCCGACGCCGGAGAAGCCGGCCGCTGCCACGAACAGATTCGTTGAGCTACCATGGAGCTGCCACGACACTGGGAGGCCATCACCGAGGCCTCCTCGCGCCGTCGCCCACGGCCGGAGCAGCGCCACGCCCAGCCGCTGCCCAACCCGCGCCGCCTGCCGGAAAACTCGCATCAGATCCGGCCAGCACGCCCCCACCTCCACCAGCACCAGCCCACCTCCGACCCCGACCGAGAGGAGAAGGATGCCGAGCCATGGCCCGAAGAGAAGGGGTCCACCGGGACCCGCCCGTGGTAGCCCGTGGTCGGATCTAGACCACCGCCGCCACCACGAGCACGTAGCCGCGGAGCCACCGCTGTCGCCCACCACATCGCCGCCATCGCCCATAACACCGCTACCAGGAGCCACCGCCGTCGCCGAGCCCCACGCACGCCCGGCGCCGCCGCCAGGATCGGCCGCCCCGCACCGGCCACCCTCGAGCAGTGGAGATAGGGGGCCCGTTGCCAGCCACCACGGGGGGCTTTGCCTCGGCGGCGAGGGCGGGGGAGGGCGGGGAGGAGGAGAGGAGGGGGGTGCCCGCGCCGCCGCCTGAGTCGCTCGCGGGGGGGGGGCTAGGTCATGCAACTGTTTTCAATTTACCACGAAAAATGAGACATGGCTTGGTATACATGGTGATGTGGTGAGGAGCTGGCGAAGTGAGGCTATGGTTCGAGAATGGTGGATTAAAAATGTGATTGAGCGTGGAGATCAGAGAAAGGCTATCGCCTCCTTGTTCATGCTTATGTCTTGGGAGATTTGGAAAGAGCATATGTAACACCCCGGATATGACTTTCCCAATATGTACTCCAACTCTTGCCGTTTCCGGCCTTAAGTTATTTTATTTTCTTGGGTTCGGGTCTTTGTCTCCGTGTGTTGCTATCATTGTCATGCATCTCATATCATGTCATCATGTGCATCGCATTTGCATACGTGTTCATCTCATGCATTCGAGCATTTTCCCTGTTGTCCGTTTTGCATTCCGGTGCTTCGTTCTCCTCCGGTGGCCATTTCTACCTTTCTTTAGTGTGTGGGGATTAAACATTTCCGGATTGGACCGGGACTTGCCAAGCGGCCTTGGTTTACTACCGGTAGACCGCCTGTCAAGTTTCGTACCATTTGGACTTCGTTTGATACTCCAACGGTTAACCGAGGGACCGAAAAGGCCTCGTGTGTGTTGCAGCCCAACACCCCTCCAAGTTGGCCCAAAACCCACCTAAACCCTCTCCATCATCTAGAGCGTTCGATCATGATCGCGTGGCCGAAAACCGCACCTCATTTGGACTCTCCTAGCTCCCTCTATGCCTATATAAAGAACCCCTCCTAAAAATCCCGGATCCCCTCCATCCCTAACCTAGATCCACTTCGTCCGCCGCCGCCGGACATTTTCGCCACCGACGGACGTGTCCGGCTTCCACCACCGCCGCCACGTGGCACACCCCCATTCTCCGCCGCCTCGCGCCCACATCGCCGCCGCTTCGGCCCGGGAGGCCCGGATCGGGCCCCCGAGGCCCATCGCCGCCCGCGCCGCTCGGTACCTTCTTCCCCACGCCCGGGTCACCGCACCTCCGCCGCGGCCGCCGCCTTTCGTTCCGCCGGCGCTCGCCTAGCCGCTCGCCGGCGCCCGCGCCCGCCGCGCCTACCGAGGCCAGCGCCATCAACCGCCGCCACCCGCCGTCCGCCGCTCCGGTGGCCGGATCCGCGCCATCCGGCCGCCTCTCCAAGATCCGGCGCCCCAACCGCCAAGTCCGACGACTTCTCCGGCCGCTACAGGAATCCCGGCGATCCTCGGTTCGCGTGAAGCCCCGGATCTGGATCTGAGTTTAAATCTCGGGGTTGACTTTCTCCCGAAACCCTAGTTCATATGCTCTTGTTCATCGTGCTATAACTTTGCATCCGTAGCTCCGTTTTGGGCATATAGCATATCAAAATGTTCGTCTCAGAGAGTACATCATTTCATTCCATTGCATCATTTTCATTTGAGTTCATCTTGATGCCCGAAATGTTGTTAGAAGAGGGCTACTTGAGATAATTGTCAGATCTGCTACTCCATTTAGATATTTGTCATTTTTGCCATGATTGATGTGTGCTTGATATGCCCATGAGCTCTACATATGTTTTGTTAAGGGTTTTGCCATCTTTCCAGAGGTGCAACCCATGTATTTTTGTGATGTGTGTGGTGACTAGCACAAGCTTGCAAAGTGAGGCACTTGGTAATGCTGATTTCAGGGACTTAGCATTTCCACTAAGTCCTTGAGCTGTTTATCTCATATGGCCATATGTTCATGTTGTTTCCTAGTGATCCGTGCCTCTTTTGAGGATGATCAGTAAGGATGTTTTGTTAATATTGTAGTGCTCTATCCATGCTATCTTTGTTTGCAATTATGGAGCACCCTAGCTTAAGTCAATCGAGCTCTACTTTTGCTATTTCGTGAATCTGGGCAGATTGTCTACTTGTTAGCGATTTTGCCGATGATGTTGTAGTTGATCCGTGCATGCTATGCTATTGTTCTTGCCATGTATAGCTTGCATTTTGTGTATTCTTGATGGATGTATGCTTAGTTGGTCATGACTTGCACCGTAGTGAGTGCATCGAGCTCGTAAACATGCCTACTTGATATCTGTTTTCAGCATGCTCCAGTTTTCACTAAGTCTGAGAACTGATTATGTTTTTGCCATGTTCACATGCTTGCAAATGTATTTTCTGACCCCTTTTGGCTCAAGGTCACTAAGGGACTTTTGTTAAGCTCTTTGAGTAGCTCCATGCCATGCTTTACTTTGCCATGTTCAGGTCTTGTAGAATGTAGTTTTGTTGCTCCAAAGAGTGCTATCTGATCTGAAATTCCAGACAAGTGTTAATTTCATAAGTCTGAGATCTGTTTACCATATGCATTTTTGCCATGCTTGTTTGAACCTGTTAATGGATGAATTGGCCGTAGCTCAGTGCTAGACTTTTGTTAAGCATCTTGAATGCATCCCTGCCATGTATTTTGTTGTCATGTTTGGGTGCTATAGCATGTTCATCTTGTTGCATTTAGATGGCTACTTGCTGTAAATCGCAGAACATGGCCATATTTGAATCGCTTGCCATTTCCAAACCGTAACTCCGATTCCGGCGTTCTTTATATTGTTTTCAAGCGATTTCATCTCATCTTTCCAGTGGCACACTTGGATTTCCAAGTTGAGGCCAGGTTCATGCATTCCTTGTCACATCTTGCATATGCATCTCGCATCGCATCCCGCATAGCATACCATGTTTGCATCATATTGTTTGATCCTTGCACGTGGTTGATTGTGTCCTTGTTGCTTGTTTGTATTGTTTGGGTAGAGCCGGGAGACGAGTTCGCTAACAAGGAGCCCGTTGAGTTTGCTTTCGAGGATCCAGTCAACTCTGACAACATTGCAGGCAAGATGATCATACCCTCGAAATCACTACTATCTTTGCTTTGCTAGATGCTCGCTCTTTTGCTATGCCAATGCTATGATGCCTACCACTTGTTTTCAAGCCTCCCAAATTGCCATGTCAAACCTCTAATCCACCATGCCCTAGAAAACCATTGATTGGCTATGTTACCGCTTTGCTCAGCCCCTCTTATAGCGTTGCTAGTTGCAGGTGAAGATTGGAGACCGTTCCTTGTTGGAACATTATTTTACTGGTTGGGATATCATTATTTTGCCATGTTATCTTAATGCATATATATACTTGGTAAAGGGTGGAAGGCTCGGCCTCTCGCCTAATGTTTTGTTCCACTCTTGCCGCCCTAGTTTCCGTCATATCGGTGTTATGTTCCCGGATTTTGCGTTCCTTACGCGGTTGGGTTATAATGGGAACCCCTTGATAGTTCACCTTGATTAAAGCTTTTCCAGTAATGCCCAACCTTGGTTTTACCATTTGCCACCTAGCCTCTTCTTCCCTTGGGTTTCTGGAGCCCGAGGGTCATCTTATTTTAGCCCCCCCGGGCCAGTGCTCCTCTGAGTGTTGGTCCGAACTAGAGTCCTGTGCAGCGCCCCCTCGGGGAAACTCAAGGTTTGGTTTTAGTTGTATGAAGAGCTCATCTGAGTGTGCCCTGAGAACGAGATATGTGCAGCTCCTATCGGGATTTGTCGGCACATTCGGCGGTGTTGCTGGTCTTGTTTTAACCTGTCGAAGTGTCTTGAAGAACCAAGGTACTGAGTCTGATCGGAACGTCTCGGGAGGAGGTCTATTCCTTCGTTGACCGTGAGAGCTTGTCATGGGTTAAGCTGGGACTCCCCTGCAGGGATTTGAATTTTCGAAAGTCATGCCCGCGGTTATGGGCAGATGGGAATTTGTTAACGTCCGGTTGTAGATAACTTGAACCTTAACTTAATTAAAATGAATCAACAGTGTGAGTTACCGTGATGGCCTCTTCTCGGCAGAGTCCGGGAAGTGGACACGGTGTTGGAGTATTGCTTGCCACAGGTTGCCCTCTTTAGTTATGCGTTCGTGCTTTGCCTCCTCTTCTCGCTCTCTTTTGCGAACAGGATAGCCACCATATATGCTAGTCGCTTGCTGCAGCTCCACACATATTTACCTTGCCTTACCTATAAGCTTAAATAATCTTGATCGCGAGGGTGCGAGATTGCTGAGTCCCTGTGGCTCACAGATTACTATTAAATCCAGATGCAGGGCCTGATGATTCCGCTCCAGGTGACGCGCTTGAGCTCAAGTGGGAGTTCGACGAGGACTCTCAACGATACTATGTGTCTTTCCCTGATGATCAGTAGTGGTGCCCAGTTGGGGTGATCGGGACCGTGTCGCATGTTGTGTTATCTTTTATTTTGGCGCCGTAGTCGGGCCATGAGTGTTTGGATGATGTAATGTTATTTATGTACTTGATTGATGTGGCGAGTGTAAGCCAACTATGTTATCTCCCCTTTTATTATCTATATTACATGGGATGTTGTGATGATTGCCTAACTTGCTACATATGCCTTCAATGCGATTATGCCTCTAAGTCGTGCCTCGACACGTGGGAGATATAGTCGCATCGAGGGTGTTACAGCATAATGCAAGGGTTTTTCGTAACACCGCTGCTACGACGATGATGCTAGTCGCGAAGATAAAAGAGGAGGCCCATCTTTGGGCTATTGCTTGTGCCACGCACTTGAGTATTGTAATGCCGCGAGAGTAGATATTTGTCTCCCACTTTGCGGTTATTTGTCTTAAACCTTCTCCCTTAATCAATGAATATGGTAAATCTTTTGCCTTGTTTTAAAAAAATCCACAGGAAACCTGTTAGGCCTCAAATCTGCAAAGATAAACTACGATAATTTCACCTCAAAAAAATGCATCAAATTGGGAAGCCAGGAGCCAGAGATAACGATGGGGTTAGAGATGTCACCTAGTCCTAGGAGGCAAGTATGAGATTGTTAGAGGACGGCGCGAATCGAACACTAGAGACAGCGCCGGCGCCGGCCGCCAGCCCACGCCTTGTCGTCGCACAGTCTTAGAAAGGCCTGCCTGCCGACGCGACGTGTTGGCCAGCTGGCCACTGCGAGGAAGAGGTTGCCGCGTGACCCGGCGTTGTAGCTCCTATTTGTCTTGCCCGGGCGCCACAATAGAAGATGGACTTGCAGTGCAAAAATAGAAGAAAAAAATAGTCCTTAGCCGTCATATCATGGATGGATGGCATGGGTTCTCATGGAGGGATCCCAGGCCACTTTTTTTGCGAGAAGATTACGATTTCATAGATAGTTCGATCTTACAGAAAAGCTTAGAAAATAGTAGATAATACAAAGGAGTCCTTCTGAGCTCTAGCATCGTCGGCATCCCGAAAGAGAGGAATACGCGCTGCCGCCTGCGCTCGTCCATGCGCCTTGGATCGACGAAATCATCCCCATGGCAACCGGAAAGTCCTCACTCACCGCCTCTAGAGAGGTAACGCCCAGGAACATCGGCTCCGCCGCGAACCACCATGTCGTCATCTTCGAGATCTTCACATCCCTGATCCGCCGCCCCGCGAGATCTGACTGGGGAAGGAAGCACAACACAAATCCGTTGATTCGCGAGTGCTGGGGAAGCAGGTGCACCACCACGGAGCTCCATCGAGCATCGGAGTCGAAGGGGACGCGCACATGCAACAAAAACCACACCAGCGACTCCATCACCTCCTCATCGCCGCCATTACAGCCGCGAGACGAGGACCCCCCGCCCTCCCGCCGCCAAAGCGGCAGACGGAGGGCGAGGGATCCGGCGCAACAGCGGCGTTGAGGTGGGTCGACTGGGAGATGTAAAAAGCCGCCCCTCTTCTTCGGACGGGAGAGGGAGAGAAACGTCCAGACTCGTCTCAACACGATCCCAGGCCACTTAAATGGACATTTTATGAAGAAAAAAACCTAGTGACAGTTAGATATAAACAAAACTTTGCAATAACCACCTCAAATACTTCATCTCCCTCTCCAATCATTCTGTCCAGCGACCATTTATCGTACATCTGCGCATCGATGATGCCCACAACCCTTTTAGTCTTATAAAACGTTGCACGCATCTATTGCATAAAATCATGTAGGGAGTATATTTCAGTGCATTAGTGGATTGTACAACATCACTAACTATGCAAGGAAGTTGTACATGTTTGTCCCTAAGGAGGGGTTGGTCTAGGAGGCTTGTTACCGCTGAGGAGGGGATCACGTTTGGAGAAGAAGGATGTGAGATGCAAAGTAACCAGAACCGAGGGGCCTTTTAGCTAATTTTCTGTACAAATCGCTCGGCCATAATCTGTACTATTCATCTTCAACCAGAAGGCCCAGATTGATTTTTCTATTCTTTCACATGAAGCACAGTTTCTATTCTAGTGTTTCCCGGCAGGGAGGGGGACAGGATCATGTTCGACTAGGTTACGGAACCAGCCACCGACCATTGGACAGACTCCGGATCAAGTACATATCATGTGATTGCTAATTCAATTCGATCAAAACAGATACATATTACTACTAGTATAAATATAAGGGGTGGGTTGTGAAAAGAAAGAAATCACCTCAAGAATCGAATCTACACCAGGGCACCAAGAAATTGTAATTTAATATCGATCTTGTTGAGCGCATCGACGTGCACAGCGGAGTGGGAGCAGGGGGAGCACTTGTTCAAGATCTCCGACTACAGCATTCACACGGGCATGGGCGTCGGCTGCTACATCGAGTCGTCATGGTTCACTGTTGGCGGCCATTACTGGTGCCTCCATTATTACCCGGACGGGTCTACGGAAGATGGCAAGGACGACATAGTGGTCGCTCTGGAGCTGATGGAGCTGGACCAGAAGGCATTCAAGGCACGGGTATCCTTCACAATCAGCTTGTTCCACTGTACAACTAAGCGGTTTTCTCTTTCTTTGTCGGTGGCCCTGTCGGCCAATCTTCCCAATCCAGACTACTTTGTCACGCACAATATAAACAGAGGCGAGATGGAAGCATCGGGCTATGTTGTTGACGATCGTCTCACTATCAAATGCGCCTTGACTGTCATCAAGGAGCCATATGTTATCGAGGAGGAGGCCCATGTTGAGGAGGAGGCGCCACCGTCCGAAATCATGGACCAACTCGGGAAGCTGCTAGAGGCAAAGGAGGGTGTGGATGTGACACTCGAGGTTCAAGGAGTGAAATTTCCAGCCCACAAGCTCGTGCTAGCGATGCGGTCTCCGGTTTTCAAGGCGATGCTCTATGGACCGATGATGGAGAAGGATTCAAGCCGCATCGCCATTAACAACATGCAACCTGATGTCTTCAAGTTTCTGCTCCACTTCATATATAACAATTCATTGCCCGCGGTCATGGGCGACGACTTGCTAGATGAAGACAATAAGAGAGAGGTTACCAGACACCTGCTTGTGGCTGCAGATCACTATGGCATGGAAAGATTGAAGCTTATGTGCGAAAGCATCCTCTGCAAAGACCTCAATGCCGAGTCCCTTGCAACTACATTGGCTTTGGCCAGTCAACATAGTTGTTCTCGGCTACAAGATGCTTGCATTCGATTTATTGCATCATCATCTACTAAAATAGATGATGTGGTGGCAAGCAAAGGGTACAATCGGCTCAAAAGAACTTGTCCGGATACCGTAACGGAGATGTGGGAAAAAGCAAGTAGGCTCTGCAAAACCTAAGGATTGTTACTTTATGCTCATCTTAACTACTCATCCTTTTTTATAAAGAGTACTTACTTTTTTCCCAATAATTCTCCGTGGCCTTCTAGTGCTCACATTTGTTTGATGATATTTTTCTTTTAGAAAAAGGAGGATGACCCCTGGCCTCTGCATCCGGGCGATGCATGCGGTCACTTTATTAATTATTCTCACAAGACCTTACAAAGTCATACAACAATAATACTAAAGCCACCGTCTAGGCAACATCTGTCGCTACTCCTATCCAATTGATGAAGGGACGCTGAAAATCTGGGCCTAATGCCAACCAGACCTCGCAGCCAAACCTAACATCTAAGAGCTGAGGTCTCAACCAGGACGCCTGCTGGGTACGTATGGGGCACCCACCAGTCCAGCGCACTCCTCAACCAGGACGCCTGCCGGGTATGAGGCCGCCGCAGCCATCTGCCACCTATCCATCTTTAGTGACATACTGCTGCATTAACCTTGCCCGGTCTAACTGCCGTCGACGCCACCACGATGCCAGACAACGCCACCATCCTGCGCTCGTCCATCATCACACGCCCACCGGCGACACTCCGCTGCTCCATGCCGCTGAGACCCACCATAGTCGACGTGTCAGATACCACGTCGCTCCTCCTCTTGTCCCCTCCAGCCAACACTTGCTCCAAAACGATGCCCCCAGGAAGGAGAACGACATCGAAAAGTCGCCATCGTCTGATCCGGTATATCCAGATCTAGGGTTTCCCCCAGAACCTTCTGATCAGGTTGACGTGACCTGCAACGACGATGTCTTAAGAAGGGAACGACGTCCGAGACGCCGCCATCGTCTGCCATGATCGCAGTCAAGCATGATTTTCATCGGAAGCCACGTCGTCCCGATCTCGCGGTTGGCTGGAACCGAGCGGAGTCTCGCCATGAAGACGAACGCTGATGTCGGTAAACCGGCGGAAATCCGACGTCTCCTCATTGGTCCCTCCACGTGCCACCGGTTGGCTAAAGGCCACCCCGCGGCGGATCCGATCGGGGTTGGATCCGCAGTCGCCACCGCCACCATCTCCGCGCAGATCAGGCACCCCGTCTTATGGGGCGCTGCCAGCGCCGTCATCCATCGCAAGGTCTCCGCTCCACCGGCAGATGGCGCTTCGGCCACCGCCGCACGACAAGGGATCGCCGCCCCAGCCGCCGCCTTCGGATCCCAGGAGAAGGGCCACCACTGCCGCCTCCGACAGGATCTCGCCGCGTCCACCCGCCCAGGTGCCTTCGGCGTCGGGCCCGCCGCCACCACGGTCCTCACCGGCGGTAGCGGCGGCAGAGGGAAGCGCGAGAGGAGGCCTGCGGCGCTAGGGTTCGGGGGGCCCCTGGCGTCGCCTAGGGGGAGGCGACGCGAGGGGGAGCAACTCCGACTCTAGAAAGATAAAGTGAGGCACGACAACCCCTTGTTTGATGGTATGGAACACGATCGATAAAGGGGTCTACAAACTCCCTCAAAAAAGAAGAAGAAGGGGTCTACAAGCTAAATAGGTCTGGCATCGTTTTATCAAAACCAAACTGTTAGGAATTTCTGGTTTGAGGATTACTGGCTAGACACAGAAATTTGTAAAACACAACTCGTATGCTTTCCTTATAAGGTAATGAACCATGAGATGTTCTAAGTAGCTAGAACGGTGTGCTTTGCCTTTCTCAAGCAGGATTCATTCATGTAAGTTTTTGGCGCAATTTGTTGACCCAATTGGGTGACATGTCGAGCACAAACGCAAAACTGATTCCTCTCAAGAATACACAGGGGCATAGGGCAAATACCCATGAACAATCATATATCATGTCCAACAAAAGCAGGGACTAATTCATTTCAAGACATTACATGCTCAAAACTACCAGCCCGTGAACAATTTAACCCACATCGTGTTTGTACAGGCACAAAGTTTTGCTAGTCTGCCCTTTAGCGCACATATACAATACAAGGATAGATAGAGGTAAAAGACTAAGGTTCGGTCGGGTCCACTCGTGCACATCCTCAGATTCAGCTCTTTGGGTGAAAGCCTAAGGCTCGTCGGGTCAGGCGACGGTATTGGCATCGTCGCTTCCCTCTTTGGGGCGTCGCCTTGAAGAGCACTGGATCCCATTTACGCACTCCATGGGTTGAACGCTCGTGGCATTGCGGTCGGCTGGTGCCCGTCCGGTGATGTGTTGTTCTGCACAACTTTCTGTGTGGCAACGATAGCGGCTTCGGGCGGAGTTGGGTTGCAACTGTGTTTTGATAGCTAGTCTCATTCGGCGTGTTCGAGGGGTTGTCGTGCCTCACTTTGTCTTTCTAGAGTTGAAGCTGCTCTGAGGCGGGGCCCTTGCGGGAACGATAACGCAAGACGGGTGGTCGATTCCGGCGCTGGCTCAACGCAGGCCCAGCGCTTTCCCCCTGCAATGCTCGTCGTCAGAGTCAGAGCTGCCTGGTCACCGGCGCGTGCGGTGGACTGCTTGGCATCGACCGACGCATGCCTCGACACTCGTTTGTGGTGAGGGCTTCATCGGTGGACGTTGATGGCGGAGTTGGAGTCGCCCTTGCGGAGGTGTGATGACGATGACAGCAGATTGCTACCTCGACGACGCTTCTCGCTTGGACGGTGTGTGTGTGTGTGTGTGTGTTCTTGTGTGGGTTGCCAGATCACCCTGTGTGTCCTGTGTGGGCATGTTTTAACGATTTTCGCCCAGATTTTCATTAATTAACCAGGCAATTCTCTTCTTCTTTATTAATAAGAGGCAAAACTTTTGCCGCCGCTTCAAAAAAATAGATAGAGGTAAACCAAAATTAATGTTCTGATGTGAGCCTGTCAAGAAGATACGAATGAATAGACAACATCGAGACCTTATTGGATGGCATACAAGCTCTGTCCCGGCATTATTTCCTGGCAGCTGCTACTCGTCAGCCGGCTGATCTTAGGAAAAGATCAGACGCCTGACCAGCCAGGCAGCCATTGATTTGAGCCTATAGAATTTGATTTGGGCCGCTTGATTCCCTGGTACAATTGCACCATCATTTCCATCCCCCATGCCACATGTCTCCTCGCAGTGTTTCCAGCCACCAACCCAGCATCCCTGCTGCCCTTGAAGCACCGCCGATGCTCCATTGCTCTGGTGGTGATGCTCCGGCGGCTCAGCGATGCTCTGTCGCAAGTGATGCTCGGGCAATGCTTCGATGACCTGGCGATGCTCCATTGCAGCGTCAATTATGCTCCGGCGATGCTCCGACGGCCAGAGAAGCTCCACTGCAGCATCGGTGATGTTTCGGAGGCCCGACGATTCTCCAATGCAGCACCGGGATGCTCCGACGGCCCGAGAAGCTCCACCGTAGCACCGATGATGTTTTGGAGGCCCAACGGTGCTCCAATGCAGTGTCGGCTATGCTCCGACTGCCCGAGAAGCTCCATTGCAGCACCGATGATGTTTCGATGGCCTAACGAATGCTCCATTGCAGCAGTGGTAATGCTTCATTGTTGATGCTCTGAGCGCTCGGTGATGCTTCAAGTCTCTTCCCACCTCACTCACCACTCAGTGTCATAGCAACCAACAATAAGCTCGCCCACCACGCGTTCCCTTCCCCGCAACGGTCACAGCGTCCATGGCCAGTCCGCAACAGCCGCTCGGCGGCCCCTTGCAGGATCGTCGATCCCCATCACAACGGCCGCCTGACACACCCTTGGCTAGCAGCAATCACCTAAGACTGCCCTGGATTTTTCTCAGCAATTGTACGGAACCGGCTTTGTTGAAAGCCGTGTTGATAATAATCTATCAGTAGAATCTTCATAATCCATTGTTGAGGCTCTGCGAGGAGAAAACACAGATCACAAAAAAATTTGTTGTATGAACCAAGCAACAACAGCAGTAGACCGATTGGATAAAAACCACACTATCTTTGCATTGGCCACTACTTGATGAAACAACATTGCTAGATAAAATACCACTACCTCTACATTAGTACATTTGCATGTTACCAATAAAACAAAAAACACCACCATGGATATAAAACCCCACTACATGCATGTCATCCATTAGCCACTGCACATTGATAACAAAAAATGCGCAGATGCTGATAAGAAAAAACACTCACCAGCAAAGGGTGTACAGTCTTTCTGCTGCAAGAGTATTAACCTATGTAATTGTGAGTCAATACCAAAGTTAACAACAAAGCCCAATTGGCAAAGTAGTTTGCAGTTCAGATAGGCCTGAAAAATGATGTTGGTGATAGAGAGAACCGAAGATTGCTCATGTGGTCATGGATTCTTGTTTTATCCAATGCTCCCTGTTCTGATTGGTCCACTTCTGGTGCCAATAGCGGGATCAGAGTGGACAGTCAACTGGTGCTACATTTGATATTCCTCTGTGATCCTGGATGAGAGTGAACATTTCATTAGCAGCAAAAATTTCAAGAATAACAAAGAAGCCTACTTCTCTAAACAAACTGCATCGAACATGTATAAACTTCAATGAAGAATAGACATAGCCATGAAAATTACTCACCACATCCCCAAAATTGTGTATAGCTGTATTAGTTGGCAAAGTTTTACAAGTTTGATTGCGGGTATTTTAAAATGATTGCTATTTTGAAATGTAGAGAAAACTGTGTAAATTTCTGTTCACACAATAAAATTTGCTATAACTGCTCAAAAGTACAGAGTCACCAATTAAGTGGTAAGTGCTAAGCAGGCTAACCGAACTGCCAGACCACTACAACAGTGCAACACACATTAAGTTGACAACTTAACATACTACAATAGTAGTACATTTAAAGTAACCCAATGCACATAAGCAACATGGAATTCCTGAAGGGAAAATGCATAGAATCATAGCTCTGATGTAACTGTTTAAGCTTACTTGAACTACTATAGTTGTTAGAGGCAACAGGGGTGAGCATGTTGCAGCCCCCTGCACCAGTGTCTTGGGCAACTTGGCAAAATCATCTTTCATGGGTATCTCATCAACACATGTGGAGCATACGTGGAAATATAGAAAGTATAGCATGTCAGTGGTACTGCCAATAGGAAATTTGCACTGCATTGAAATGACTAGCACATCTCATTGTCAGTCCAAGCAACCTGGATAATAATCAATTAAACATGACTTCAAATATTTGTGTTTGTGTATCTTGTGCAACAACAGCTTGAGCTGGACTTCCCTCTAGCAGCAAACATACAAAAGAGGCCTGCTGGTGAAACAAAGCTACTAATAAATCATTATCACGTTATCTAGCGCACCATGCATGTAAGTGGAAGCCTCATTTTTTGACAAAAGGAGTCCTATAAAATGAACAAAAACCACTAGAGTCCGTTTTGCAATGAAACACCGCTCCCTAGTTGTGTAGAATCAAGCCCATGACTAGAAAAATGAAAACAGAAGGCACAACCCAGTCTGGAGAACAACATTGTTGCTCTGAAAAAATAAACAAAAAACCCACTAGTATGTGCTGCAATGAAGCACCACTCCTAGTTTGGAGAACAACTTTCTTACCGCTGCCTACAGCTGCTGCTCTGAAAATGAACAAAAAAGACTAGGTTGTGCTGCAATGAAGCACCACTCCCAGTCTGGAGAACAACAATCCTGATGCTGTGAAGCCCCGTATCTGTCACGACCCAAGCACATACAGAGGATGAGCAACCAGATCAGTATCGATTTTGGATCAAGAAAAGAGATTGAGGTGAGAATCAGCAACAAGGGGGTGAGATACAGATAGCAGGAAGGTGAGGAACAAGAGCAAGAGGATGAGGATGAGATGCTTCAGACGTTTCAATCGTTCGTTGCCTCCTCTGTCTAGCTTCTCCTCCTTTATAAGCCTTCTGCCTATTTGCGTAGCTGGGCCAAACCCATTCCATTGGGAAGGCCCTGGATAAGAAGAGGGTCATGGCCCTTGGGGCATGACATTCTCGCCCCCTTAAAACACGGCTTGACCTCCAGCCGGTGAGGCGGTACCAAAGAACAGAAAAACCACCTGGGTTCCATGGCCGACGGAGCTTTGTATCTCTCTTGTCTGATAGACATCCAACATCATAACCAACCTTTGAACTTCTATGTCCAAACTTGATCCTTGTCTTAATCGTTTCCCGACCATGAAGATTCATAATTCTAAGATCCCACTATGGTGCAGCAGAAAGCTCAAGTCCATGACCAATAGAATCTGCAGCGGCATATGGTGAAGAGGAGTTGTTGTGAATACCAAACTGCTTTGTACCAGTTTTAGTTGCACTCCTAATGCCCGGATCCTACAGCCTTAGCCCACACAAGAATTGGCAAAAATAGTTTAATCGTGGTTCCTTTTCAGCTGACAACGCCGTGGACATAGTTCCTAAGATAGTAAAGTCCGATCCATGACCAAGAGAGCATCTCACCACGGGAACAGACAAGCACGCGATCCACTCGATCAGAGTACCAAGGTAATGAACATACCATATATCCATGAGCATTAACATCTGTCTACTTGCATCGGCATGCAGATCAATAGAAAATGTGACGAGAACACTATAGTCCCAATATGTAGGAACACATTCTCTCATTGGAACAACACAAGGATTGTACGAAGTATCAAAAATGTTGGTGACCACCGACAGAAGAATATATCATTGAATACACTTGAAACCGTTAATGATTTCCCATGCAGGTACCAATTGGAGGTGTTCAGAATAATATAGAGGAGCAACCAACAATTTCTCAGTGTTGCCCTCAAGGAAGTTAGATAAGCTGGTAAGGATATGCACTACAACAAATATCTTCCATGGAAAGTGAAAGTGAATAATGTGGTGAGGTCCTCTAGTAAATACTTCATTTCCTTTTGCATATAGTGATGTGACTCCAACAATTGAATACACCTCTCTGGGCTGAACTTTTATGTCAACACAAGGTAGAAATGTTGTAAGATGTGACAACCATCTGATATGTGACTCCAGGAAGTGTAAATACAACCAATCTTTTGAAAAATCAAGCATCATCCCACTCATGTGTTGAACCACATAAAGGGCACTCAGGAACTGATAAACAACAATTGAGGGAAATGAAATTCCATATCCTCTATGGTGTATCAGCTCAAATACCAAGAGGAGAAAGCTTGTCCTGTCATGGGTCCCCTCACGGCCAACACATACACCCAGGAAAGGGAGGTGTATGCGAAGCACATAACCAAAAAGTAGAGTTTGAGGATCCCATGTTCTTGGGGTTATGTTCGGACTGACACTCACCATTTCATACAACTTCAGGATTGCCAGTTCTAGATTTACGACATGTGAATAACACCCAGCCGCTACTCTATGAAGCTCGAGGACAACCACCATCAAGTGCTTTTCAGTGTAATTGTTGAAGATATTGCTTGCCCCAGCCTTCCTCCAAACTAAGACATGAACCAGATTAGGCATCTAAAAGCCATCATGTTGTAGTTTGTTCATTACGCCTCCACTGCTTTTACTCATCCATGGATTGGGCCATGGTTTCAACTCAGTCAAGTCTGAAGTCGGATGTACCGCAAATAATAACTGACAACCCTTCACTCCAGGATTCCACCCAGGGTCTGCTAGAACCTCGATCTTGTTGAACCGAGCCTCACTTTTCCAGTTGCTAGAAATTGTCGTTTAGAGATTTGCAATGGATACCTTCTCTAACATCTGCATTAGCCTGCGCTCTTTAAATAAGTATACCAAACATTTCTACAACTCCATTTTTCTGCCCTTGCTCGGGGGGGAGCCATGGTGACTTCCAAATCAAATGGACTTGATTTACGAGGATAGGAAACCATATCATTCTTTTAGTGTTGTATTTGAAGGTACCACCATATTCTATACCATACAGAGGTGGTGGCCAATTTTGCAAGCAAGTTGTATCCCTTGGGAGAAGTACTATGTTGGCAGTAGAAAATGCCACTGCAGGTGACAGCCTTCCATTGGAATCATATCTTTGGTCATAAGTTTGCAAGAAATAGCCAACTCCACCAGTTTTATTACTCACATATTCCACTAGAATGCCACTTAACAAACCTTGTGCTTTCTGTTTCAAAATCAATGTGACATCACTAGCGCTCATGCGCTTCAGATAATTTGATCGATGAGATGAACGGCACTGCTGCAGATATGCATATTGGTACTGCCAATGACCACCGGGCCCTCCAATATAATAGAACTCACACCAGAAACTTTTTAGTGCAGGAAGTACTTGTAAATAATGTCCATCTAAAGAACTAGTCCGATGCAAGACCAAACTAGCAACACAACAATTGAGATCCTCATGCGGTTGACATGTAGATGGTTTCCCAAATATACCAGTTACCGGACGTGGATCTTGAGGATTGGTTGATTTCGAATGCCATTTAAATGATGGCCATGGTATTGGACGTAGCATTTGTCCTTGTTGCTTTGATGAGGTTAGCGCGGCCTCTGGAGGAGCTGTCGAGAATGGGGCCACACTCCCCATGACGAGGGGCACCTCCACATAAGCATATGCTAGACCAACATCAAGCTCACAACAGGTGATGGTGCAACAACACTGATGGCTTCAATGTCGAGGGTCTCTTCGCACACAACGAAGGCTGTGGTCTCAGGAAAGATGTTGACGGTGGCGTTACCACTCGGGCACTCTGTCGAACATGTGATAGGCATCGGTATAGTAGGGCTATTTTTGTCCATGGCGGTGACATCATGGTCTGCACCGCACTCCACTCAGGCACCGAGATCAGGGAATGCGCCCGCGAGCATGAGGGTGTGAACTCCATGGTCGTCGTCAAGTCTCTCTGCAGCCATCGTAGCCTCCTACATGATTTCATCCTCCCTTATCCGGGCTAGGGATCGATGAAGCACCGGTGATGCTTGATGGTGATCGTGACCACATAAAATATTGGATATCTTCCCGCAAACCCTCGATGTACTGGTGGACGAAGCTCTTGATGCTCAGGTTGGGGTTGAGATCCAGCACGCGAGGTACACATTCCGAGAACGCCGGCATGTACTTGACCATGGTTTCTGTCTGCTTCTGCTCGAGCAGCGAGCACAAGCACAGGTTGTACTCCGATGACACGTCGTGACTTTCGAGGAGGCATGCATGCTCATAGATGCACCGGCCATGCATAGCGAGAGTCCACTCTGCCCCACATCTTGATCGAAGCTGAACCACCGACCACACACGGTTGATTCTCTGGAACAGGGATATCTTCACTACACCATACACTGTAAACACTTGCTACAACGTCTCCTCAGTGAATGGTAGTACACATGGTGCACTGTGATGTGGAGAACGTCGCCGGTGAACAACTCCTGGTAGCTCGACATTTCGTCGAACACCTTGTAGGCAGGAAGTGGGTGGTGACTTTTCTTGGTTATGGATACCAAATTATCATGACCCAAACACAACACATGCGTACACCGGCGTCGCCGCCGGCTGAGATGGATGGCAAGGCAGCCAACAAGCAGAGGCGGCTTGAGCCAACCCGCATCCAATGAGCCTGGACTCCATCAGCAGACTTAACAGCGACATGCTCCTCGTCATCATCGGCCTCCTCCCCACCAAATCTGCCGTGCGGTCCACCCTGCTCTCCCGGCAGTGGCGCCCCCTCTGGCACCGCGTCCTCCTAAACCTCACCGTCGATAGCTGCCTCTGCGATAGGGATTGCAAACGCATGGCCGCAGTCTCCAAGATCCTTTAATCGCACCCTAGGCCAGCCAGACACCTTGACATCCGCATGTTCAGTACCAACTGCAAGGTCCAAGCCAAGTTCGATGGGTGGTTCTTATCCCCCGCCCTAGATCAGCTCGAGGAGCTCAGGTTTGAAGCTGGACGATGTCGCTATCTGCCGCCGTCCGCGCTCCGCTTCATGCCAACACTGCGCCGCGCGAGCTTCAGCTCCTGCTATTTTCTACAGATTAATGCCACGCCCGCCCTTCTTATCCCTCAACTCAAGAAGCTCGACCTCTTCGACGTTGGCATATCGAAGAAGGCCGTGGAGCACCTGCTCCACAACTGTACTGCGCTCGAGTACCTAAGTCTTCGGCAGATCCACGGGTTTATTAGCCTCCACATCGCCTTGACGAATCTCCGATGGAGTTATGTGTCTTGCTGGCCCTGCAACAAGACATCAATTGGGAAGAGATCACTCCAGCTGTTCCATGTTATGGTCATTGAGAATGTGCCTTTCCTTGAGAGATTGCTTGTATTTGATCTAGAAGGTCCAACAAAAGTCAGGGTTATTGACACGCCGAAATTAACAACGTTGGTGTATCTGCCAAATTCTCCAAACTCTTTATTGGATCCGTAATCGTTCAGGTACAACACTCATCTTCTTCTCCGTCTTCTTGAAATTCACATTTTTAAATTTCTTCTTGATGTATTTACGACAGTCATCCAGAAAATAATTCACACAAGCTTGACCCAGTCTGTGCGCACAGTGAGGATCTTGGCAATAAAATCTATCGGTCCCAATCTGGATCAAGTTGTTGGATTCCTTACATGCTTTCCGTGCACAGAGAAGCTACTCATCGAGGTGAAACTTCTTTCCTATTAGTAAACGGTAATCACAACATAGCTCAATTTTTTCGTAATTTTCTCAAATTACGATGATAAGTGTAGTGTTCAAAACTGCATGTACACACTGCAGCGAAAGAAATGTTTTTAGTATTTTTTTCTCACGTGATCACCTGCATCGTTTCTTGTTGTACTACTAGTAGCCTAGGCTAGTCATAGTGGCAAGTAACTTAGACTAGTAACTCTATGGTTACCCTAAGAGCAAGTACTACCTCCGTCCTGGTTTACTCTTCCTATTTTGTAGTACTATCAAAATTTGACCACAGATGTAACTGACAAAATGTTAATGCATGTCACTAAAAAATATATCATTGGATTCGTATTTGAACATAATTTGAAATTGTATAATTTTTGGTGACATGCATTGGCATTTTCTTAGGTAAATCTATGGTCAAAATTTTACACTAAATACGAGGTAGTACAAAAGTGGGCTATAACGGCCCTCCACTATGTAGGCCAAAACACGTGCCAAATTCACTTGTGATGCATTTGGCATCGATGCCCCTCCATTGCTCACCTGGTGCCCCAATCCGGATCACCTACTTTGCTCCGGTGCCAAATTAACTCATGCAATGAAAAAACACTTGCGTGGGAGAGGGAGAGGACTGAGGCAATAAAAACACTTATTTGGGAGAGTGAGAGGTTGGTGTAGTTGGTTTGATTGATTTGTTTATACATGTGGGTCTGTGTGCACAGCGGTGCCAACTCTCTCACATCTCTAGAGCGGTGCCAAAATCTTTTGATTTGACATCGATGCGTATTATGTGGCATACTTTTGAGAAATATGGCAATGGACACATAGTGGAAGGCAACAAATGCCCAAGCTCTTCACATGATCCTAGGTAAGTGAGAGGGGAGAGAGAGAGAGAGAGAGAGAAAATACACTAGCCGGCCAACCCTATCGTATGGGCGAATGATATTGGTACCTCTTGATGACACGACAATCTTATATAGCCAGCTGCTCTAATATGTTCTCTCGTTTTGCAGATAAAAAGACCCGAAAGTGAAAAATGTGCTGCACTATAACAATTTCAACGAATGCCTTGATCTTCATACAGAAATCAATTTGATCGACTACCGAGACAGCACATCTGAAATTAAATTGGCCAGGTTCTTTGTTCTGGAGGCAAGTGTGCTCAAGGTAATGAGGTTTGACATTCTCTGGCGTAACAATGAATGGCGTGCTGATCACCGCAAGCATCTAAGCCTAAATGACAAAGTCTCCGCGGAAGCTGAATTTGTTTTTGAAACATCAAGTCGCCAGAGACTCAAAAATTTATTTGCCCATTAGTGACTTGTCAGGGCGGTGGATTTTAGTTTGTACGGTAATGTTGCATCCACCTAATGTAACGGAAGTTCTTACAGAAACTTTTTAATAATTCCCTCTTTGTAGGTGCAACATTACTCCTAACATTTGTAATATCAGTTTGAAACTTGTAATATTACCGTGTCCTATTCCTGCACTTTCAAAATCCTGTGAATCAAAGAGGCCCTGAGTTGGTGATGATGGTGTGCCTGTCATCTTTCACCAATAGCCATCGGATCTAGATCTGACGCATACAAAGCAAACTTCTGCAGTTTTGCAAAAAGATGCCCACACTTGTTCCCTATTTACAAACAACTCCTTGTCTCTCACAATCAGCCTTATCTCCTTCCCACCACATCTAGAAGGCCATGGAACAATCTGGCGCGATGGCCGCTGCCGGCGCCATCGATCCCCAATCTTGGTGTTCCGTGCAATGCACGGGCATCTTACTCATACTCTGTAAGAAAAGAGTAGAGATACCCGTGGCAACGCGGGTCGAACACGGCTAGTTGTAAGTAAGTTAGCTATAGAGCCATGATGATAGTGACTGCACACGGTGAGGCTGACTTTGGTATGCCGAACACGGCGCCTACACTCAGGTTTCATCTCCGGCACAGGGTCTTGTCACTTCACTGTGAGGAGTAATTTGACCAGCGGGTAGTACAATACTAGTACTACATTGGTAGTACTACTACCAGTCTAGCATCACCGTCTAGATTTAGTAGTACTGCCACATCAGTTTGGATTTAGTATTTGACTAGCAATATCCAGTAATGCATGTCAATAAAAATATACTACTCCCTTTGTAAATAAATACATGGAGTATTGTTTTATTCAGTTTTGAACATAGTTTCCGATGATATTATACACTCTCCCTTCCGGTAGATGGCTCAAATCTTAAGTCTCATCAATCAGACTACTATTGTACTCACCGAGCGCTCAGTTTGGTAAGCTACCAATTTTTTTTGCAATCAAAGACTATTATTGTACTTCCTCTGTACTGGTGCATTAGTCACGTTACGAAAACCAAATAATTCGAAAACTTTTAGGCACAGTACATTAACTACCCACCTCATTCCCTTTTTTGCCACGAAAAAAGAAATCACCCAATAGGAGACATGGGGTGCGTATGCATTCAATGAATTGAGACTATAGCACGACATTTTTTGTTACATGCATTAACATTTTATTAGTTAAATCAAAGATAAAAACTTGACGCAAAATGCAAAGGGGGCCAATAAATCAGTAAACATCAAAGTTCTCTTGTTTTGCCCCAACTTGGTCTCGGTGAGATGACTATATTGCACCGGCACGGAGGGAGAGCCGAGGAGTAGATGGCCAACACACACGTGAATGCAAGTATGCAACGCAGTCTGCACTTCTCATATATAGGCTCCCCGCCAGTCCAATCTATACGAAATCATACGCACCTACGCACCCTAACCAAGGGCAAAAGTGATCACTCCAATCGCAAGATCAGTTGACTAGATGCTAGACCCATGGAGACGATGAGCGCGAGCATCAGCCGGCTGTGCTAGATAGTCCATGACGCGGCCTGCGGCCCGACACGGAGGAACATCTCCAAGTCGTGCTTGAGGCCGCCAGGGCGAGAGGCCTCTTGGACGGCAACTTCGTCTTCTTGTTTGTCAAGGTCCAAGTCGTGCTTGAGGCCGCCAGGGCGAGAGGCCTCTTGGACGACAACTTCATCTCCTTGTTTGTCAAGGTCCTCGTCGGCTTCCTCGACAAATTCACCATTCTCAAGAAGCTCATGAACGACCTTGACATATGCCTCCAGCCCATGTGCCCAGGCTCTGCGATGCCCGCCACCCTCAACAGCCTCTATAGTGACAACCTCTTCGACGCACTGGTGACCCTACAACCACTACTAATAAAAAGGCTACTAGCAGCATGGGTAAAATGGCTCCTAGCTGCGCGGGTACCCGCGCAACCAGCATCGCGCTACAGCTAATAGTTAGTAGTAGCGTGTGCCACCCATGCTATTCTATTTCGTGCCCGCGCTACTAGTAACGAAATAGTAGTAGTGTATCCATACTACCAATGCTACTAGTATCCTAAATACTAGTAGCGAGCAGTTTTTTCCATCCTACTACTAACTTATTGAAAATTAAAATAAAATAAAATCAATCAATTCCATTCTATCACACAATTGCAGTATCTACTATCACAGTTCCTCATTGTAGAGGCAACTCGTATATAATTCATATCTTTTACACAAGTAAGAGTGTAAACATAATGTTGTGTGTGTCAGCTACCTACGTAAGTGGTTCTTGCCATGCAAATTCAAAACTTTACCACTACTTCTAGAGGTCAGAGATTGAGACACGTTGTTATGGTCCGATCCAAAAATTGGCTCACTCGTCAATGCGTGGCGCCTTCCCGGCCTGATCTCGCGGCCTGCAACTGCGACGAAACACAGCGAGCAGCCTCGACTAGCCACACTTGACCGATGGCAGCCGCCGCCTTGAGTTGTGACGTCGTCACGTCCCTCGCCCTAGCCATCAGCTCAAGCAGGCCCCGGTCGATGTCGGCCTCGTGTAACGCCACCAGCAGATGGAGGAAGCCATCGTACACATGGCCCTGTAAACATAATGTTGTGTGTGTCAGCTACCTACGTAAGTGGTTCTTGCCATGCAAATTCAAAACTTTACCACTACTTCTAGAGGTCAGAGATTGAGACACGTTGTTATGGTCCGATCCAAAAATTGGCTCACTCGTCAATGCGTGGCGCCTTCCCGGCCTGATCTCGCGGCCTGCAACTGCGACGAAACACAGCGGGCAGCCTCGACTAGCCACACTTGACCGATGGCAGCCGCCGCCTTGAGTTGTGACGTCGTCACGTCCCTCGCCCTAGCCATCAGCTCAAGCAGGCCCCGGTCGATGTCGGCCTCGTGTAACGCCACCAGCAGATGGAGGAAGCCATCGTACACATGGCCCTGTAAACATAATGTTGTGTGTGTCAGCTACCTACGTAAGTGGTTCTTGCCATGCAAATTCAAAACTTTACCACTACTTCTAGAGGTCAGAGATTGAGACACGTTGTTATGGTCCGATCCAAAAATTGGCTCACTCGTCAATGCGTGGCGCCTTCCCGGCCTGATCTCGCGGCCTGCAACTGCGACGAAACACAGCGGGCAGCCTCGACTAGCCACACTTGACCGATGGCAGCCGCCGCCTTGAGTTGTGACGTCGTCACGTCCCTCGCCCTAGCCATCAGCTCAAGCAGGCCCCGGTCGATGTCGGCCTCGTGTAACGCCACCAGCAGATGGAGGAAGCCATCGTACACATGGCCCTGTAAACATAATGTTGTGTGTGTCAGCTACCTACGTAAGTGGTTCTTGCCATGCAAATTCAAAACTTTACCACTACTTCTAGAGGTCAGAGATTGAGACACGTTGTTATGGTCCGATCCAAAAATTGGCTCACTCGTCAATGCGTGGCGCCTTCCCGGCCTGATCTCGCGGCCTGCAACTGCGACGAAACACAGCGGGCAGCCTCGACTAGCCACACTTGACCGATGGCAGCCGCCGCCTTGAGTTGTGACGTCGTCACGTCCCTCGCTCTAGCCATCAGCTCAAGCAGGCCCCGGTCGATGTCGGCCTCGTGTAACGCCACCAGCAGATGGAGGAAGCCATCGTACACATGGCCCGCACCCTGAAATCCGAACACCATTAAGAGTCAGATTCAGAATTGACCACATACCAAATCAAGTCTATCTGAAATGTTGATCATCTCTCGGGCTCGGGGTGTCTGATCGACTGCTTACCCGTGTGCTGGGGTGCCAGAGGTAGATGACGAGCAGCAGCTTCGCCTCTCCGTACATCAGCAGCCACGACACCATCCAGTCCACGAACCTCTCGACGACCATCGACATCGCCACCAGAACCCTACAGCATTACCAACAAAGGTTCAGAAACTTCAGATTCTTCAGAAGAATGACACGGAAAAATAATGCGGTGCATGTCGATGAAAAAGACAATCAGTGAAAAAGATAAGGAGCATACTAACCCCTTCAGGCAGTGAAAATATAATGTAGAGCAGTAAAAGTGGAACATGGCTCAACATTTGCATTGATAGGGACAAATATATAATTGGGGATCCACTAGGTAAATAAATAATTCTCGTAAATCAACAATATTATCTGCATTTAACATAATGTAAATAGTGTCCAACATCCTTGAGGAAAACCCAAACATTGCTACCTTCTTCAGGGCTCGAGCATGAACTGATGCGCTCTGCTTCTTGTACATACGGCTGTGTTGCACCGGTGTTTATGCAAGGTGGTCAGTGTTAAAATAACACTTAATTTACTATGAGAGGGGATGGAATGCCTGAATTCACAATACTAACCTGATTGACCACCTGTTGCCGCACAAATCTATGGTGTTCAGGAGTTCGGTAAAATTGATGAGACAATGCCCGAAACTGCTTAAAAGGATGATCCAGAAAGAGATAAGTACTTGTAGAGCAGGTCTGTACTAATGATAATAAATATACTATTCTCAAAAAGTAAACAGAAAACTGAATCCGGTAGGTAGACCTGACAATTTCTGTCTCCATTAACCTTGAGCTCAACCATATCTGCATCGTCTAATCTAGACAGTGACAGAAAATAGGATGGGCGAGCTCAAAATCTATATCAAATTGATCTAAAGTTAGCATTCCTTTTCAAGAAAAAAGTACGTCGTCTCAATTTGGACAAACAAAAGTATGGTGGGGAAGTCCCAGCCCCCCCCCCCCCCTCTACGCGTGAACAAGATGGGATCAAGGAGAATGTCAGGAGAAGACAAAGGATTATAGTTATTCCAGATCGGATGAGGTGCAAGCATCAGTTCCTTCCAATTACAACACTTTTTTTTCTGGCGAAATAACACTCATGGAAGATATAGCAAGTGTGCCCATCAAACTTGCTACAGTGCTATTCTTCTTCTTAGCCACCTGCCCACATTTTAATGATCGGAAACAATGATGAATAGTATCCTGATATTGAATTAACGACAATCTCTCGCACACTCAAAAAAATACTAGATTAGCAAGATGCAAGTATCTTATACATGTAAATGCCACTAATATTTCCTTCAAAAATACTAATTTAGTAGAGCTCCACAGCAGATCACAAACTTTACTGCTGATTCTTTCATGTCCATTCTGACATTGAGTAAGATGGATGCATGTCCAGCGACAAAATACCGTCAGCTCCATCAAAACTGCCGACGTTTGTTCAGGAACACAAACCTCATTTACTTGAGAATGTAGGATGACCCATACATAGGTATAAAAATGCAGCAAAAACGTTGTTCACAGATACTACTTCTCTGGCAGTAATGCAGAAACAAGTTAAGGAGGATGTTTCAGCTGTTTAGAAACATGACCACCCTTGCAAAGCCAAAACTCTTTTCAGGTCCTTGGCCGAAAACAATGCTGCTAGAAAAATTACTGGCTAGTTTGTACAAGTACGCGATAAGTTTCATTTTATGAAACTAAACTTTAATCACAGATCAATGCTGACAGAGAAAACTACAGAAGCGTCAGAAGTATGAGAAAATCATAGTGGCGAGCATACCGGTTGACCTTTCTTAAACATCATACATACGCTATGTGTATGCAAAGAAGTCTAACTGGCAACTTAACTTCTCATACTTCTGTATATAGCTAAAAGGACAGTTAAGTTACCAACACAAGCACGTGCAATCTTCAGCCATCAAACACTGTCTCGGGCCAATCACAAGAAGAATATTTAACCTCGCCACCGGCGACAGCCGTCTGAGACGGCGTGCAGTGCCATTACAAAACATCCACTTGCAGGCTGGCAGGCAGGAGGATAATCTTGTTTCAGATACTACGTTTGATGCATCGTGCAAGCACTCACATGGTTTTCACCCAGGACGAGGAAGAAAGTGTTTAATTTTTCAGTTTCGTTAGTCATGGTATTTGCTTTTTACGTTCAACCATGCCATCCCGGTGGTGCCTGTAAATGTATTGAACCATTTGCAAGTTTTGTTTTGAGCTACGTACCAATTATACATTCATACAGACTAGCACATATCCAAAAAATAGAGAGCAAACAAGTTGTAACAGAGGATGAAACAGATTTGAATAGAGCGGGCATCAAGTGAAGGGGAAGGGGAAGGAGTGGGTACCTACATATTCCAACAGAGGCCAGGAGTCTTGGAGGCCGACGTCGCCGTTGTTGTTGCCTGCCACCGCGCTGAGCCTGCTGACGCCGGAGGTCGCCGCCGCCATGGACGGAAGGAGGGACGGACGGCAAGCAGCGGTGGTGGTAAGGTGGGAGACTCGCTGCGCCACTGCCAGCAGCCGCAGCACGAGGCGGCCGGTGTTGGAGGAAGGTGGCACCACGTAGTTGCCTGTCGAGGCCGCCGCGACGAGCACCGCCCTACCCCTCCTCCGCCACTCCGGCGCCACGGCCACGTGCACGCGGCTACGGGCGCTGCCCTCCCCCGTCCCCCTCCCTCCTCCCTCTTCCTCTTCCTACAGTGCCTGCCTACACGCTGCAATCGGGGCGGATTCCCCATGGCAGGCTCAGGCCGCGGCTTGATCCTGGCGGGTCGGACCTCCATGGAGGAGACGACGACGGCGACCATGGTGGTCGCAGCCTAGGTCGACGATGGCGCGGCGGTGGGTTTGGGGAATTGGCGAAGAATGTGGAGTGTGTGTGCAGATTCGTGGGGCGGCGGCAGCGAGGAGGGGAGCTCGATTTGGACGAGATGGGGATTTCAGGTTGTTAAAAAGCCCAGTACTTACTAGTACCGCGAGTTTTTCCCCCTCGCTCTACTATGGCGTATCGCGAGGTGTATAAACCCATGCTACTAGTAAGCGTCTATGTATAAACTTTTTTCAAGTAGTGGACTGCCCGCCATCGCGTCGGAAAATGTCCATTTCGAGGTTGCGCTCGCCGCGCAGTGCTTGGTGCAACAAAACACCATCGACATAATCACTCATGTCTACACGCAAATCGTCCACAAGGACTACTACGTGCAAGAAAAGGACGTTAGGACACTGGACTTCTTGGACCACATGGCAACCTTGAACGGCATTGTTCAGAAGCACGTTGAGTTCGTCGCCAACGCCGTTCCTCCTCACACGTCGGTTGGTGACCCGGCGCACTAGGACGTGAGGATGTCGTTGATGGATCCGTATGTATCTTTATCTTTTCGTCAAATCCATGTAGTAGTATATTGTATTACTAGTAATTATCTAACCATTTACATCAACTTCATAATTTTCGTATGTACTCCATGCATAAACCGCGCTAGAACCAAAATTCTCATTACTCTAGGGAATATCGTTATTTCTATCTGTCGGTCGCGCCATGAAGCAGAACCAAATTTTACAAGTCACAAGTTCAAAAGGAAAAACCTGCCGTGTTCGTGTCGCACCCCCACACGGTTGGTCCGGCACGCCACTCAAGGGGGAATGCGTGTTGTCTTACATATTCACTTACAAGTGGGACCGCAGTTGAGCAAACCGACTATCTGAAAACGCCCACCCCGCCCATCGCGTGATGGCTGACAAAATAGGAGGGAGAAGAGATGGCTGTAACACGGACTCCAAGAAAATTGGTGTCAGATGGGACTCATGTGGGTGGCATGTGCCATACTGCTAGACGTGAATGCTAGTTATGGCCCATGCCACCCCACTATATCGAGGTGCTGGTTACGCAGAGCGAACACATTATCTCTCCAAGAGTACGATACACCACTAGTACTACTCACATTGTCACGAAATTTCCTGGAGTCCGTGCTCCGCCCTCCTCTCTCTCTTCTCAGCCAGCTAGCAGACGCGTGGAGCCCATCGACTGTTTGCTCACATGCAGTCCCATATGTCTGTGAAAACATAAGATGACCCACTGAACCTGCACATCTTTCACCTCGACGTGCTGGTGATGAAAAAAAATCCAATAAAGATCTTTGGTGGCCATTTTTGGAGTTACTCAAGAGTAAGATTCTATTTACAGTTTAACCCAAGATGCACATCATGTGGCTTCAACTAGCACTCCATTTTCTTGCATGACACAACCTGGATACTGGGTGTTCCACGTGTCGGTAAAAGGAGGAAGAACTTGACTAAATCTTCTCCACATTTAGACCGGAGGAGTAGGAAACACGACAAGCCCTGTACCTACATCATACTACGTACAAGCCCACCTCACGCAGTCACGCTATCACCATATTTCTCGGCCTCTGTGCAACACCTAGCTCTAGTTGATCTAACTAGAACTAACTATTGTGCTAGCATACTCCAATATTAGGTTGGCTCTATGTGATGTGGCAACTTCATATAAATGGATGCTGGCTATACTACTACGGTACTCACACTCCCAGAAGTGAGTCAAAAACCATTCATAAATTGAGTTTATGACATGCATATGCAAATGTACCATTCATTACATACAACAATTCATCAACACACAACGACAACGAGGATACATGTTGGATTATAGATTAGTTCCCACAAAAAATTCTAGTAAATGCTAAAGTTTTAATCACACAACAAATAACAAGCAATGAAATGAACTTTAGCTCAACCAATCCTCGGCGTTGGAAACGCTTGCTTTGAACCATAGGAAAGCCTCTGGGACAGGCCATCTATTGTCAATCTCGAGACCAACGCATGACTGATCATCCAGGCTAAAGTGGCCTATATCAGGATGCATATTGTGATAGCCACGTTAGGGAACCATACCAATGTCCGAGGTATAGATATAGTTGCTTCTCATAAATGGTAGTAATGTTGTGTCAACAACTGCTGAATCGCCTTTCACCATCATTGGACAGTTTTGTCGAAGGAAGAGCGAGTTTTCTCCAAGACTATCAATACTGAACCAGGGAGAAGGTGTTGGCGCTAGCACACTAGTATCCATCCTGAATACCCTACAACGGATGTTGGAATAGGTCCGGGGAGTGCGACCATGGGAGACAACACCTGCTTCCTTGGTAACATCAGCAGTGCCCTATATACAGACAAGAATAGGTGATCCATCGGAATAAGTTGCCAGGCGCCACTGAGTATATAGGCCCTGCTCGTCCTCATGCTCGTCATCATCACCATCGTCATCTCCTCCTTGGTTATAATCTTTTTCAAGTATAGGTGGTGGAATGTTCACAGCACCTTGGAAACACAAGAAGGTTAATTAGTAAAGGAAAACTAGCTAACCCGCATTGCATGTGGATGAACCAATTATAATTACGGTGGAAGACAAACGTACCAAAAGCATCAAGATTCCATGCAAAAACAGTGCCACGAGTGGTGACAGCAAACACAAGACCCTCGTATTGAATTGCATCACAGTACACATGCACATCCGTGTACGGAAACTGATTTTTGAGCAATATCCATGGAGGCGTGGAATCAAGGACAGCAACAAGCTTGTCAAAGATAGCAACAACTTGATAGTTTGTGTAATCCCAAGAGCGATAGGGAAATCGACAAATTGCTATCTTCTGTAGACGACAATCACCATGATCGTACTTGAACATGCGTAGACCATATGTGTGCTCAACCTCTGGGCACTCTGAGATTTTTGCAAGTGGAACCCGGTGATGAGTGTACACATTCACAAGTTCCCACTCGCAGTTGTGCCCAATATAGACAACCCAATCTCTGTTTGCGCCTGCCCAGGCCTTATCCTTAAGCGATGCCATCTTAACATCACATGTATCATTATCAAGTGGCATCAACTTGCACAAGGCGAGGCTTCCATCGTCCAGGCGCCAGTGAGCAGGGTCATGGCGAAGAAGATAGTGGAGATCAAACCGCTCCTGGACCCTAGGGTTCTTGGTAATGATATTATTAGTTGAGTCGAGAATGAACTTGAACGAACCTGCCATGCTAGCCGAGGTGATGACGTCGCATCGATCAATGAGTTCCTCCACCACATCATCTTTCAGATCAGAGCAAGAATAACCGGGTTGTTTCCGGCATGTTCCCTCCATGGAGAATATGATCGGACAGTGGCAGAAGGAAGGGTGAAGGCAAATGGAGGAGAGAAGAAGAGCATGCGACAACAGTTCCAAATCGAGAGGGAAAGGCGAAGAGGTGGTGGATGGTTGCCACGATACATGAAGAGGCTAGTGGGGAGCGGACGGTTGCCACAGAGGTCACAGACTGATGACAAGGCCATCATGTCAGACCTAGCGCCCGCGCGGGATGGCCTCCATCCCCCACACGAGCGAAGCCACTTCGCACCCCCACACGGTTGGTCCGCCACGCCACTAGCGAAACACGTGATGTCTTGCATCTTCACTTAGGCCAACTCCAGCGCGTGCAACTCGGATGCGCGCTCGCCCAACCCCCTTTCCCTCGACACCCCCGAGCTACCCAACCACGGCTACCTGTTTTGCGCACCCGACGGCCGGATTTGGAGCGGATCCGGTTGGGCTTGAGCTTGCCCAGCTCTGGGAGGCCGCGTCGCGCCATGGACTAGCCGGGCACCAGGCCGGAAGGCCCCAGCAAGGCCGCAAGGCCGCATACAGGTACTGACTCCTCCTCTAGCCGCTCGAATCTACACCGTCGGCGGTCCGATGGCAAATACATGAATGGCGGTCGGCCGCTCGGTGCTGGCCCAAAAGCTCATCGGCGCAGCGTTGCCACTCATTACGTGCGACAACTGCCCAAAGAAGGTCTTGCGCCGCGTGTCTACAATGCCGGAACATCCCGGATGGGTGTTCATCAAGTTCTCAACCGATGGGGTATGTGCTGTCGGTGTCAAAACCAGCCAATCTTGGGTAGGGGGTCCCGAACTGTGCGTCTGAGGATCGAAGGTAACAAGGGACAAAGGAGACACGATGTTTACCCAGGTTCGGGCCCTCTTAATGGAGGTAAAACCCTACGTCCTGCTTGATTATATTTGACGAGTATAGGGGTTACAAGAGTTGATCTACCTCGAGAACGAAGTGGCTAAACCCTAGATGTCTAGCCTGTATGAATCCTGATGATCTCTACGGACTAAACCCACCAGTTTATATACACACCGGAGGGGCCTAGGGTTGTACAAAGTCGGTTCGTGGAAGAAGGAAATTACATATCTGGACACCAATCTTGTTATCCACGCATAGGAGAGTCCTACCCGGACACGGGGGAATGCCTTCTGCTTTGTATCTTCACGACCCATCAGTCTGGCCCACATCCAGTAGTCCGGACACCCGAGGACCCCCTAATCTAGGACTCCCTCAATAGCCCCCGAACTGGTCTTCAAATGACGATGCAGTATCCATCTTACGTCTTCGGCTTTTGCAAGGCTAGTTCTTCACCGTATACTAGGCGAACAATAGTTCGACTCTGGCTTCCTTGTTCTGTCTTCATGACTCCTTCCCTGTCACCTCAATTTCCACGTGCTGGGCGAATGCGAACGGTCCACCATTTTTTATTAAAAAGAAAACACCCGGCCACGCAAGGATGGTGCCTATATAAAGAGATCGAATCCTCAAAGTGCCATCCACATCGCGTAGAGGAACACCAAGATCAGCCAAAAAAGCCTCCAAACATGGCCAGCGCCCCAAGCTCTTCTTCGCGGCCCCATGGCCCTCAAGAGGGCGATTGGCAGAGCTGCTCAGTGCCTTGTCTTCAGCTGAGTCGGATCCAGACGCAGGGATATCTTCCCCTCGCAGATCTAGTCTCCATTCGAGTGGGATTGGCCTCAATAGGCAACGACGTGCTGGTTGAAATTTTTCCCAACCCCAATAGGGAGGAGAGAGTGTGCTTTGTCCCTTTCCTTTTGTGGGGCTTAGCTTTTCCAATCCATCCCTTTCTCAGGGGTCTATTGGAATTTTACGGCATCCAGCTGCACAACCTCACTCCAGGTTCGATTATGCACATCTCAGGTTTTGTTGCCCTCTACGAGCTGTTCTTGGGCATTGACACCCATTTCGAACTATGGAAAAAGTTCTTTTGCCTTGTCCCCCGCCATCAAGGAGGTTCCATATTTGAAGTGGGCGGTGCTGAAGTATGGCGTATAGCCGGATCCGGATACCCCGTTGGAACTCCCAAAGAGACATATCCACAATGGTCTTCGGAGTGGTTTTACATGGATGACGTCCCACTGCCGGACCCAGTTCGGCGCGGCCTTCCCGAATTTTCCAGCGCTCCCTTAAAGAAGCGCCCGAATTGGTGTCCCCAAAGTCCCAAGGAGGAGGACAGCGCAGAAATAAAAAGGCTGGTCAGCAAGGTCAGATTATTAGCCCATACCGGGCTCTCGGTAATTGAGGTTATGACCATTGCAATAAAAAGATGCGTCCAACCCCTCCAATCCAGAGTAACCCCCTTATGGTGCTGCAACGGAGAAGACGATGTGTCTTGTTACAGACGCAAGGGTCCGGATACCCCAACCGAACTGGCCATGATCCCGACCGACCTGTGCAAGGGTGACAAGGAGGATTTCCTTCGCTTAAACCATCGGGAAGGTTACTCCATGTACAACCCCATTGAACGGGTAAGATTTCGATTACCTGTGTTGCTTTATTGCTATCATGGCATGCTAATCCAGTTGTTTTTTGTTGTTAATAAACATTCATGGAGGAATATGATCGAGGACATTTACTGTCCTGCCCCGCAGCCAGAGGATCACAATCGCGATGAAGACCCTGGTTTCTGCGAGGATCCGGATATATACATAGAGTTCGATGATGGGGCATTTTATCAAGCGAGCCTTGACGGCTCAGAAGTGGCTATCACCACCGACTACCCCCGCCCCTATCCCTTCTCCATCGTAAGTATCCGAAGAGCTTTAAAAAATAAGTCCTTGCTTGCACTTTTGTCCATTGTACTAATCCGTACTTAATAGGATCGGCGCTCGGAAGACTGCACCTTCTCAAGGGCGGCCCCTTCGCAGGGTAGTCGTTCAAAACGAAAGGACTGGGGGTGCCGTAGAACCCTCACCGTCTTCAAAAAGGTATGTTCTGAAAGTGCGTTATATCGACTAGAGGGGGGGGTGAATAGGCGATTTTTATGAAAGTCTTCAAAACGTGGAAGTTATGAAGACAAACGATAGAAATAAACCTATTACCCTGCAGCGGAAGGTAGACTACACTAGGCAAGCCATAGTCAAGTATTCAATAGAGTGAAAGCACAATGACTAATAGCAGCAATGTAGTAAGGATCAGGTAGGAAGATATTGTGAAGACACACAGAACACGCAGTCACTCAGTGAAGACAAAAAATAGTGCGAACATACAATGACTTCACAAGGAGTAACAGTAAGTAAAGGGAAGGGAAGATGAAACCAGTGACTCAATGAAGACAATGATTTGTTGGACCAGTTCCAGTTGCTTTGACAACTATACGTCTGGTTAGGGCGGCTAGGTATTTAAACCTTAGGACACACAGTCCCGGACACCCAGTCCTGAACACGCAGCTCAGGACACCCAGTCCTCACCGTATTCCCCTTGAGCTAAGGTCACACAGACCTCGCCCAATCACTCTGGTAAGTCTTCAAGGTAGACTCCCAAACCTTCACAGACTTCGTTCACCGGCAATCCACAATGTCTCTTGGATACTCAGAACGCGACGCCTAACCGGCTGGAGGATGCACAGTCCTCAAGTGTAATAAGTCTTCAGATCACACAGACAAGAAGACTTAAGTGATGCCTAATTCTCTTTGGCTCTGGGTGGTTAGGGCTTTATCCTTGCAAGGAATTCTCTCTCAAAGGCTTCGAGGTGGGTTGCTCTCAAACGACAAAAGCCGTACTCTGAATCTGAGCAGCCAACCGTTTATGGTTGTAGGGGGTGGGCTATTTATAGCCACTTGGCAACCCGACCTGATTTGTCCGAAATGACCCTGGGTCACTAAGGAACTGACACATGTTCCAACGGTCAGATTTCAAACTCACACGACAACTTTACTTGGGCTTCAAGAAAAGCTGACTTGCCCGACTCTGGACAAGATTCGCTCTCAAAGTCTTCACTCGAAGACATAGGTTTTGTTTAAGCATCACTTCAGTCATTCTGACTGGTTCTCTTGGACCCCACTTAACAGTACGGTGGTTCCTAGAAGAAAGAGAACTACGAAAGATCTAAGTCTTCGAGCTCCATAGGCTTCATCTGGTGTCTTCTCTTGTCATAGTCTTCAATGTGAATATCTTCATATACCACCTTTGACTTCAATGTCTTCATACATTTTTAGGGGTCATCTCTGGTAGGAAAACCGAATTAATGAGGGACTTCTACCTGTGTTATCCTGCAATTCTCACAAACACATTAGTCCCTCAACTAGGTTTGTCGTCAATACTCCAAAACCAACTAGGGGTGGCATTAGATGCACTTACAATCTCCCCCTTTTTGGTGATTGATGACAAACTAGTTGAAGTTTTCAACGGGGAATATAATCTGTGAAATTGTAAAGGATAAGGAATTGTCTTCATAAGTTGCAAGGGCTCCCCCTGAAGATGTGCATATAAGTAATTTGCTTTTGGAATGCAAATGCACATGGCAGGTTGTACTTGTGGAGATCCACTTCAACTTATGATGACAATCCACTATGCATGTGAAAGTGTATGAAGATAATGACATGCATAATGGAAAATGGACGTCTGCAGAATGATCTAAGTGCAGAATTTATCGTCGCACATGCGGAATGATCTAAGTGTGGATGACAATCCACTATCAACCTCATATGCTTCTCCCCCTTTTTGGCCCTTACTGACAAAAGGGGGAGAAGCATATGAGGTTGATAGTCTTCAAGCGGGTCCATATGGGCGGGTGCATTATATTTTGCTTCGTGCTTACAACTCTCGTTTTGCTACATTTGGTTTTTTGTGTTGCGATGATAAATTGCAGACGACCATCGAGTTTAAGTGTTACAACTCAAAGAACCAAATGTAGCAAAATGAGAGTTGTAAGCACGAAGCAAAATATAAAGCTCCCGCCCATATGGACCCGCTTGAAGACTATCAACCTCATATGCTTCTCCCCCTTTTGTTAGTAAGGGCCAAAAAGGTTTGAAGACATAGAGCATCTACTCGTTCCCATGAGGAGTAGGTGAAGCAGCAGGGTCGTTGGTGGTGTTTGGCGGTGCTGAAGAGCTTGGAGCAGAGTCGAAGCGTGCTGAAGGAGGTGGCGGTGAAGTAGCATCGTCTTCATCCTCGATCACTCTGGCATTCACAGTTGTAGCAGAGGAAGAGAACTCAGAGTCTTCAAGGGATGGAGTTCGTCGCAGCACTGCCCTTCGAGGAGGTGTGGAGTCAAACTTGAATCGCTCAGTGAAGCCATCCTCTTGAAGATCATATTCAGAACACATCAGCGTTAGCCCTTTCCATGTGTGGCGAGAGGTTTCATGGGCAACAAAAGCATTCTTGGTGGCAAGATTGCGAATGCGATTAACATCCACCAAGAGGCTTTGCATCTGACGCTTTAGCCAGTCATGATGCCTATCCTGTTTCTGATGAAGAGCCACAAGAAGCTCTCGGTCATTGAGAACACGAGTGCGCTTCTTGGGCCGTGGAGCAGTTGTACTGTCAGTGGCTTCAGTGAGAGCAGGATGCAGTGCACGTGTAGTGCTAGCCAAAGGATACACACGAGTTACGGCTTCCACGCCTTCAACATTCTGAGTGAAACTTTGATGCTCTGCATTCTGAAGACTGAGAGGTTCCTTGGCAGGCTCAGGATAGATGGCTTCAATAGACATATCCACATCAGGCAAAAAGATCCGATGGTTGCGGGCCGAGGGCTGATATGAGATAGCGGAGTGAAGTTTGATCAGCCGCATCACCCAAGGGGCGTAGAACTTCAAACCAAACAGATCAGAGCCAGATGCAGCAAGTTGGTGAATGAAGAAATCCTGTGTATTGAAGCATTTTCCATGAAGAATGTAGAAGACCAAAGTCTTCATTGCACCTTCCAGCTTGGCATGGGAGAATGTCCTTTGATTGGCCAGAGAGTTCGCCTTATGATGTGATAAATGGTTCTTGGCAGATACTCAAGGTCTTCAACGAAGAACTCCGTGGGATAAGCAGCATCTTGGGGCAATGGCTTCATCATACTGAGCATCTGACTCATATTAGGTTCAATCTTCTGAAAGATGCTCTCAATAGCTTCACTATGAAGTTGATAGCCATGCTCGTAGAGATCGCCAGGAGTGGGCAAACCAGTGAGCTCAATGATGTTAAAGGCTTTGGCTTCGTGATGAACGTTTCCTGTCATCCACTCCAGGACCCAAGTCTTCGGATCTCTGCTATACCCGCGGATGTGAAGTGTGGCATAGAATTGGAGCAGCAATTCTTCATTCCAATGCTCTTGGTCAGTGACGAACGGCAGCAGTCCAACCTCTTTGAAGCAATCCAGAGCTTCTTCCAGACAGGGCAGACCAGCTATTGCTTCAATGTCAAGGCGCTTGTGTGGGAAGATGCAACCTTGGTTGTAAAGAACGCATGAGTAATAGCTTTGCTGCGGATAACTCCAGAACCGATCAGATGATATTCTTTCCCTGGAGTAGGGGTTCCTGGAGCTATTGAAGAATGTGTTGTTTGCTCTGAAGCCATTGATATTGAAGGAGCCAGGTGCTGATGCAGGACCTGGGAACCTTGGCAATCTTGGGATTGGCTTCTGTACCTGAGGCCTGTGCTCAACATGATAGTCGAACTGGGGACCGGCAGTAGACTCAGGAACAGAAGTGGCAGGATCAGTGGCTTCGCTGACTTCTGGTGCTTTTGTTGGTGAGGGCTCCACATTAGCTTCAGCCATAACAGCGTCAGTGGCTTCGGTGGTGTTGGTGGTGGCAGCCTCAAGATGTTGAACCTCCACTTGATGAGCAGGAGGATCGATCACGATCACGTTCTCCTCGAGAACTGCTTCTTGGTGGGACAGGGGAGTGGCAACTTGTGGGACTTCTTCTTCTGCGGCTGATGCAGTCGGATTGTCTTCAGCAGAGACTTGAGGCCTTGGACCTTTGCGAAGCCTGCGCAATGCGGGTGACGCCTGTGGAGTTGCTGTTGGCTGGGCCTCAAGGTCTTCATTCTCTTGTGGGCGATCCGCCCATGAGGCATCCTGTGCAATTGGCGTCAGTGGACGACCAATGCTGATGAGTTCGCTGTGCGTTAGCACAGGCAATGATACCTGTTGGTGTTCTAGCTGAGGAAGGGCTGCATCATCTTCAACATGGTCATGATGACCAATGTCTTCAGCAACGATGGGATCAGCTGCTGGAAAGTCTTCAGCTTCATGAGCCTCTGTGAAAGCAGGCTCATGGACAGTCAGTTGACGTTCTTGTGGATCGGCGTCGGGGTGAACCATGGAAATGGGTTCAACAATCAAGGGCTCTGTGGGAGCAGCCCGTTCCTTCTTGGTCATTCTTTTCTTCTTGGCGGGGGCAGTAGCAGAGGCTTCAGGATGTTTTCTCTTCCTTGCTTCAGCCTCAGCAGTCCTGGTCTTCTTCAGTTCTGAAGCGGTTGACCTGACCTTTGGCTTCGGGCCAGTCATGCTAGTTGGGAAGACAAGGGGATCTGCCTCCTGCCTTGGTGCTTCAGGTTCAGCCATAGCGGGCTTCTTCTGCTTCTTGGCAGCCATCCTGGGGTCGATGCCAGGACGCCCAAGGGCCTTGCGCTTCTCAGCCTCATTGTAGGCTTGCACACACCTATCAGCCAGGACCTTCATGCGCTCACGAGAACCCTGAGCTTCTGCACGTTTCTTTAGAAAGGCTTCCTTGAGCTCGTGCAGCATAATCTTGAAATTCTTCACGTCTTGCATGCTGAGCTTGGCCATATGCTTCTTGAACTGAGATTTCTCAAAGTCAATCTTCTGCTTCAGTTCAACAATGCGCTGGGCGATAGCTAACTCTGAAGCAATGGCGCCATGGAAGGCGACACTGAGGCCAATGGGTAGTTGGAGATCGTTGAAGCTGATGTTTGGCGTGTCAAACCATTCATCAATGAAGTTGTGGATGATTGTTACATCAAAGAGAGGCAGATCATTGAAGATTTCTGCTTCTTCTTTGCTCTTGATGAGTTGCTCAAGAGCGTCATCTGCAAGATCTTCATCACTTGACAGATCAATGGCATCATTGCGCAGAATGGCAGCAGCTGTTAGCTCTTGGCCGGTGTGTGGCAGAGGCATCTTGACCTTCTGGGGCTTGGAGATGCATGATAAATCTTCGGACTGCACACTGTCTTCAGGAGGTGCAGTTGCCAGTGGCTTCGCCCGTGAGATTTTTGGTGAAGGGGCAAGCTTTGAAGCTTTAGGCTTCTTCAACTTCTTTGGCTTTGGCGCTGCAGGCGCTTCATCTGATTCAGCGTCAGCTGCAGGCTCATTCACTGCAGTCCCTTGAACCAAGATATGGGTGATGAGGCCTTCAAGGTTGTAGAAAGGACCGACGACATTGGGTTCTGCATCTCGTGTGCCATCATCCCTTGGAGCTAAGGGACCAGGGTTGAAGTCTAGTCCCAATGTCTTCTTGTTTTGCTTCGCTGAGTTCTGGGCAAACTGGAAGTTGCGCTTGAACAGAATGTCGTCACGACACCATAGTAGTGACGATGGGTGTGCATCAACAGGCTGTGGCCCATGGACCATGCAGGGATAGAAGCCTTGTTCAATGGCTTCATCTCTGGACCTGGGTTGAAGATTATTGTATAGGATGTCTCCCCACGGTCTCTTGATGGCATTTTTCTCAGCATATTCCTGGGTTACAAATCGGTATTTGAACCATTGTTCTGCCCAATATCTTTGAATCCATTGGATTTGGGTCTTGCGCTGATTGTAATCCTCTTCAGGATCTGTCTTGTACAGTTCTGAGAGGTCATCTGGCAGATCTCTACATGTTTCTCCATGACGCTTTCTGCCACCCTTCCTTGCTGATTTCTCTGAAGCCATGAACTTTAAACTGAAAGGCTTCAACACGTTCAAAGACTTCAAAGATTTTCGCTTGCTGGACAAACAGGAACTTGCTTCGGGAGAATTTATATGATGCTGTAAGAATTCTGCAAATGAATGCAGACAATGAGAACCAAGGGATTCTCCCACGGACATGTACCCGTGACAGCATTAAGGTGCGAGGGAAAGGGAAGAGGTCATATGCATTCTCAGAAGATTTTGAATATAAATCAGTTTAGAAGACATTGACCTCATCATGTGAAGACATTCACTCATAGATAAGGAGTTGGTTCCAGATTTGTACGAATCCAGAGATCAGTACAAGTGAGGAATCTAACTACTTTGTGAAGCATAAGTGAATATACTAGGCATGTTATGAGATGCAGTATGAGAGAGATCTAACTTGTGTGAATAGAAACTCCTTGTGGTAGAAAGTGACAAAGCCATAGGATCAATGGTGCCGTAAAAAGGAAGTTTTATTTACCACACTAAGAACTGCTAGACGGAGTGGAAGATGAGGCCGAGCAGTTCGATCTTTCGTGCCCTAACTTGGCGACGGAGGACACCTACGGCGACGGCGGAGAGGACGATGTCCGCGGTCGGCGTGAAGACGGCGTCGGAGAGGTTGCGGCAGCGAAGCGCTTCGTCACCGGCGTTGTCGAGGGCTAGCGGTGGCGCTAGGGTTCGTGCGAGAGTGGAAGAAGAGATAATGACCGCCGTGAAGTGTGTATTTATAGGTACAGGGGCGGCACTGCGTTATTACACAGGTGCCCCTGGCGATTCGCATCTGAGGAACACGTGGCCATCATGCAGAATTTTGGGGTTTGTTCCACGTCCCACGCACGCCTGGATTGTCGGGTGGTCGTTCCTACTTCTCCGGGTTTCATGTGGAGGAATGAGCATTGAAAGTGGACTTAAGGTTTGTCTTTGTATCTTCTGCTGACAAGGACGCAGAGAAGACATTCGACAGTTTCAATAGAATGCATATGATTTGGAGAGATAGAGTTTGAGATAGATAGCATAGAGAGGTTAGGGTCCGATCACATTCACTTAGTTCAAAAGATTCAACAAGAAGACATAGCTATAAGTGAATGCTGTAGAGGACAGAACACTACTATATATATATAATCAACATAGTGAAGATAATCATGAAGACATGTTGAGATTGAAGCCAAACCAAATGTGAAGACATAGCAAGGTAACACCATGAGTGAAACACTTCAAAATAGAACATTTGGTGGTGGCGTTACCCACCGTATAGGAAGTATTAGACCCAGACACGGCGCACAATTATCGTGGCGCTCCGAAGTCAAATTCCACATTAATGTATTCACACTTAGAATGTATGTCTTCATTGATTGAAGATATATTTTACTTCGTGTGTTGCACATCTAAGTCATCAATATGCATAAGGGTTAGGATGTGTGCCTGATCACAGGACATTTGAGGATTCTAGGATATTTAGCTCACACCGTAACCTGCAAAATCTCTTCTCATCCAAGGGCTTGGTGAAGATATCTGCCAATTGCTCTTCAGTGTTGACGTGTATGATATCAATATCTTCCTTCACAACATGATCTTTGAGAAAGTGATGACGAATTTCAATGTGCTTTGTCTTCGAGTGCTGAACTGGGTTGTTGGCAATCTTGATGGCGCTTTCGTTGTCGCAGTAGAGTGGCACTTGCTTCAGATGAATTCCATAGTCTTTGAGCGTTTGCTTCATCCATAGAAGTTGAGCGCAGCAAGATCCAGCAGCAATGTATTCAGATTCAGCAGTGGAGAGAGATACACAGTTCTGCTTCTTTGAAGACCAACATACAAGTGATCGTCCCAGAAAGTGACATGTGCCTGATGTAGACTTGCGGTCAACTTTATCACCAGCATAATCAGCATCCGAGAATCCAACCAGATCAAACTCTGAGCCCTTTGGATACCATAATCCTAGGGTTGGGGTGTGAGCCAAATATCGAAGAATTCGCTTCACAGCTAAGTGATGCGACTCCTTTGGTGCCGCTTGAAATCGAGCACACATGCAAACACTAAGCATAATATCTGGCCTAGATGCACATAGATAAAGTAAAGAACCAATCATGGAGCGGTATACCTTTTGATCGAACTCTTTACCATTGTCGTTAGGACCCAGATGATGCTTGGCTGGCATTGGCGTCGTGAAGCCTTTGCAGTCTTGCATACCGAACTTCTTCAGGCAATCTTTGAGATACTTCTCTTGAGATATGAAGATGCCATTGCGTTGCTGTCATATTTGAAGACCGAGAAAGAACTTCAGCTCTCCCATCATAGACATTTGATATTGCTCTTGCATCATATATCCAAACTCTTCACTGTACTTCTGATTTGTGCAGCCGAAGATAATGTCATCCACATATATTTGGCACACAAACAGTTCACCATCATATGTCTTCGTGAAGAGAGTGGGGTCGAGAGAACTAGGTATGAAGCCTTTGCTCTTCAGGAAGTATTTGAGTGTGTCATACCAGGCCCGAGGGGCTTGTTTGAGGCCATACAGTGCCTTGTTGAGCTTGTATACCATGTCAGGATGTTTTGGATCTTCAAAGCCAGGAGGTTGTGCAACATACACTTCTTCTTCAATCTTGCCATTGAGGAAGGCGCTCTTCACATCCATTTGATAAAGAAGTATGTTGTGATGATTTGCATAGGCTAGCAGTATGCGTATGGCTTCAAGTCTAGCCACAGGAGCAAATGTTTCATCGAAGTCAATGCCTTCCACTTGAGTATATCCTTGAGCAACGAGACGAGCTTTGTTTCTGACAACTTGACCATGCTCATCTTTCTTGTTGCGGTATATCCATTTGGTGCCTATTATGTTGTGCTTCCGAGGATCGGGACGCTTGACCAGTTCCCATACATTATTCAGCTCAAACTATTGAAGCTCGTCTTGCATAGCTTGAATCCATTCAGGTTCCATGAAGGCTTCTTCAACTTTCTTGGGTTCTGTTATTGAGACGAATGCGAAGTGCCCACAGAAATTTGCTAGCTGAGTTGCCCTTGAACGAGTGAGTGGACCGGGTGCATTGATGCTATCAATTATTCTTTCAATCTGCACTTCATTGGCAACGCGAGGATGTACAGGGCGAAGATTTTGCTCTTGCTGATCATTGTCGTTGTTAGAAGGAATGTCTTCAGGCTGAGCATTGTCTTCATGTTGATCAGGTTCTGAAATGATAAGTTCTTCTTTAGGATGAGCTTCAGAAGGTATAATTTCTCCAGTTCCCATTAGCTTGATTGATTCACTGGATGGAACTTCATCTAGCACATTTGGCAGTTGCTCTCTTTGTGAACCGTTGGTCTCATCGAACCACACATCCACTGTTTCAACCACTTTGTAATGAAAGAGATTGAAGACTCTGTAGGAGTGCGAATCCTTTCCATATCCAAGCATAAAACCCTCATGTGCTTTTGGTGCAAACTTTGAGGTGTGATGTGGGTCCTTGATCCAGCACCTGGCGCCAAATACTCTGAAGTAACTGACATTTGGCTTCTTGCCAGTAAGGAGCTCATAAGATGTCTTGTTCAGAAGCTTGTGAAGATAAACACGATTGATTGTATGGCATGCAGTATCAATGGCTTCAGGCCAGAATTTTCTTGGAGTCTTGTATTCATCTAGCATCGTTCTGGCCATCTCAATGAGTGTTCTGTTCTTGTGTTCGACGACCCCATTCTGCTGTGGCGTGTACGGGGCTGAAAATTCATGTGTGATGCCCAAGGTATCAAGATATGTATCAAGGCCAGTGTTCTTGAATTCAGTGCCATTGTCACTTCTGATATGCTTTATCTTGGCGCCATAGTTGTTCATTGCTCGATTGGCGAAGCGTCTGAAGACATCCTGCACTTCAGTCTTGTAAAGGATTATGTGCACCCAAGTATATCTAGAATAATCATCAACAATGACAAAGCCATAGAGACAAGTAGTAGTAGTAAGAGTTGAGTAATGAGTGGGACCGAAAAGATCCATGTGAAGCAGTTCGAAGGGTCGAGTAGTGGTCATGATTGTCTTCGAGGGATGTTTGGCCCTCGTCACCTTTCCTGCCTCACAGACACCGCATAAGTGATCTTTCTTGAACTTGACGCCCTCGATGCCTATGCCATGCTTCTTCTTTGCCAGGGTGTGGAGGTTCCTCATGCCAGCATGCCCAAGCCTCCGATGCCAGAGCCAGCATTATGAAGCTTTTGCTAGAAGACATACGGCAAGCTGTGGTCCTGCTGAGAAATCTACCACGTACAGATCATCTTTTCGATACCCTTCAAATACTAGAGACTTGTCAGATTCCATTAGAACAAGGCAACGATATTTTCCAAATATTACGATCATGTTTAAATCGCAAAGCATTGAGATAGACATTAAGTTGAAGCCAAGGGATTCAACAAGCATGACTTTATCCATGTGTTGATCCCTTGAGATTGCAACTCTACCTAGACCCAATACCTTACTTTTACCAGTGTCAGCAAATGTGATGTGGCTCTTGTCGGATGGACGTAAGGTTGAGTCCATAAGAAGGCTTCTTTTGCCAGTCATGTGATTTGTACACCCACTATCAATAATCCATTCTGAAGACACTGGTGTCGTACCCTACAGTGCAGTTAGGGGGATAGGCTTCACGAAGAGCATTGTGAAGCAAAAACATTTGACAAACCAGTGGGTTATGAAAGCTTAGATCCAGATTAGGACTAATAGGGAGAGTAGCAAGCGATTCAGGAACGAAGTACATAGTAAGACCATTCGGGCATTTGATCTTGCGCCCTACAAGATGTTTAAGGTCCCCAGCAATAGCGTTAGACAATTTTGGTTTTCTGCTGGAGACCTTTCCCTGCAAAAGAGAGTTAAGCTTTCTTAGCCACCCACATCTTTAAGGGTGGCTTAGAAGCAATAAGTCTAAGTGCAGCATCTGAGAACTTTGGCTTTGGAGCCCTAGCAAACAGTCTTGCAGGCGGATAATAGTACTCATAAGAATAAGCAGAATAGTTCTTGGTCTTATGAACATGGCGGTTTGATGAACCGCTCTCATATTCATATGCCTGAGTATGGTTTCCCTGCAAAACATTTGCGTTAGTGCGACTCAGGTGAGTCCTCTGTCTGTATGAAGCCTTTGGTCTGAGGTTTTTCTTCTTCACGTGAGGTGTCATGATGACATTCACAGGAAGATTCTCCAGACACCTTTTCGGAACCCAGATCTTCTTCATAGGCGGTCCATTCCTGCAGTTAGTACCAATGTACCTGGCAAACACTTCACCATTCTGATTCTTAAACAGTTTATAGTTTGCATCAAGGGATTCATCAATGATAATGGGGTTAGCACAAGTGAAGCCAGATAGATTGGATGGATCTGCTGAAGGTTCCTTTGCAGCAACCCACGTGGTTTTGGGGTACTGCTCAGGTTTCCAGTAAGAGCCATCAGCATTCATTTTCCTTACGAACCCAACACCCTCTTTCCTCGGGTTTCGGTTCAGAATCTGCTTTTTGAGGACATCACATAGTGTCTGATGCCCTTTAAGACTTTTGTACATCCCTGTTTCAAGCAATGTCTTCAACCTAGCATTCTCATCAGCAATAGCAGTGGTATCCTCAGTAGAGGGGTTAGTTACCACATCAACAGTTGAAGATATTGCAACAGTAGTAGCAGTAGAACATTCAGCAACAGAAGTAGCATTATCACGCTCAATGCATTTAAGACATGGTGGTTCAAATCCTTCCTGAGCGGAACTGATCTGTTTGGCGCGAACTGACTCGTTTTCCTTTTGAAGATCTTCATGAGCCGCTCTCAGTTTCTCAAGATCTTGCTTCCTTTGAAGATAATCATAGGAAAGCTTTTCATGAGTTGTTGAGAGAGTTTCATGATGACTTTCAAGTTCCTCATACTTAACGTGAAGATTTTTTATGTCTTCAATTAAGGATTCAGATCGAGTCATTTCAGCACCTAACAGATCATCACTTCTGTCTAACAGTTTTTGAATATGTTCCATAGCTTTCTGTTGTTCAGTTGCAATTTTAGCAAGTGTTTTGTAGCTGGGTTTTGAACCACAATCAGAGTCATCGTCACTAGATGTTTGATAGTGAGTAGTGCGTGTGTTTACCTTGGCACCGCGTGCCATGAAGCAGTAGGTAGAAGCGGAGTAGTCCTTGTCATTTGCATCGGTGTCGGTGATGAAGTCATTGTCTTCAGTGCTGAAGATGGACTTGGCAACGTATGCTGTAGCCAGACTTGCGACGCCTGAATCGGACTCCTCCTCAGACTCCACCTCCGCCTCCTCAGAAGCGGACTCCTCCTATGAATCCATTTCCTTGCCAACAAACGCACGTGCCTTGCCAGATGAGCTCTTCTTGTGTGATGAAGACTTTGAGGAAGACTTGGAAGAAGACTTTGAGTATTTCTTCTTCTTCTTGTCGTCAGAGTCATATTCCTTGCTCTTCTTCTTCTTTCTGTTCTCATTGTCCCACTGTGGACACTCAGAGATGAAGTGGCCAGGTTTCTTGCACTTGTGACATGTTTTCTTCTTGTAGTCGTGACCAGAAGCTTCATCATTCCTTGAGCTTGATCGGGAAGACTTTCTGAAACCTTTCTTCTTGGTGAATTTTTGGAACTTCTTCACAAGCATAGCAAGTTCCCTTCCAATGTCTTCAGGATCATCTGAACTACTGTCAGATTCTTCTTCAGATGAGGAGACAACTTTTGCCTTCAAGGCACGAGTTCGCCCATAGTTTGGACCACAGATATCTCTTTTCCCAGAAAGCTGAAACTCATGTGTGTTGAGCCTCTCAAGTATGTCAGACGGATCGAGTGTATTGAAATAAGGACATTCTTGAATCATCAGGGCTAGGGTGTTAACCGAACTATCAAGTGATCTCTGTAGTGTCTTGACGACTTCATGTTTGGTGATCTCAGTAGCGTCGAGGGCTTGAAGCTCATTTGTGATGTCAGTGAGTCGGTCAAATGTGAGTTGGACATTCTCATTGTCATTTCGCTTGAAGCGGTTGAAGAGATTGCGAAGGACACTGATTCTCTGATCTCTCTGGGTTGAGACGCCTTAATTGACCTTGGAGAGCCAGTCCCAGACCAGCTTAGATGTTTCCAAAGCACTCACAAGGCCATACTGTCCTTTGGTCAGATGACCACAGATGATATTCTTGGCAGTAGAGTCTAGTTGAACGAACTTCTTGACATCAGCAACAGTGACACCTTCTCCAGCCTTGGGAACGTCGTTCTTGACGACATACCATAGGTCGACATCAATGGCTTCAAGATGCATGCGCATCTTATTCTTCCAGTAGGGATATTCAGTTCCATCGAAGACGGGGCACGCAACGGAGACTTTAATTATCCCTGCAGTCGACATAGCTAAAACTCCAGGTGGTTAAACCGAATCACACAGAACAAGGGAGCACCTTACTCTGATACCAATTGAAAGTGCGTTATATCGACTAGAGGGGGGGTGAATAGGCGATTTTTATGAAAGTCTTCAAAACATGGAAGTTATGAAGACAAACGATAGAAATAAACCTATTACCCTGCAGTGGAAGGTAGACTACACTAGGCAAGCCATAGTCAAGTATTCAATAGAGTGAAAGCACAATGACTAATAGAAGCAATGTAGTAAGGATCAGGTAGGAAGATATTGTGAAGCCACACAGAACACGCAGTCACTCAGTGAAGACAAAAAATAGTGCGAACATACAATGACTTCACAAGGAGTAACAGTAAGTAAAGGGAAGGGAAGATGAAACCAGTGACTCAATGAAGACAATGATTTGTTGGACCAGTTCCAGTTGCTTTGACAACTATACGTCTGGTTAGGGCGGCTAGGTATTTAAACCTTAGGACACACAGTCCCGGACACCCAGTCCTGAACACGCAGCTCAGGACACCCAGTCCTCACCGTATTCCCCTTGAGCTAAGGTCACACAGACCTCGCCCAATCACTCTGGTAAGTCTTCAAGGTAGACTCCCAAACCTTCACAGACTTCGTTCACCGGCAATCCACAATGTCTCTTGGATGCTCAGAACGCGACGCCTAACCGGCTGGAGGATGCACAGTCCTCAAGTGTAATAAGTCTTCAGATCACATAGACAAGAAGACTTAAGTGATGCCTAATTCTCTTTGGCTCTGGGTGGTTAGGGCTTTATCCTCGCAAGGAATTCTCTCTTAAAGGCTTCGAGGTGGGTTGCTCTCAAACGGCAAAAGCCGTACTCTGAATCTGAGCAGCCAACCGTTTATGGTTGTAGGGGGTGGGCTATTTATAGCCACTTGGCAACCCGACCTGATTTGTCCGAAATGACCCTAGGTCACTAAGAACTGACACGTGTTCCAACTGTCAGATTTCAAACTCACACGGCAACTTTACTTGGGCTTCAAGCAAAGCTGACTTGCCCGACTCTGGACAAGATTCGCTCTCAAAGTCTTCACTCGAAGACATAGGTTTTGTTTAAGCATCACTTCAGTCATTCTGACTGGTTCTCTTGGACCCCACTTAACAGTACGGTGGTTCCTATGACTCAACACAAAAGAAAGAGAACTACGAAAGATCTAAGTCTTCGAGCTCCATAGGCTTCATGTGGTGTCTTCTCTTGTCATAGTCTTCAATGTGAATATCTTCATATACCACCTTTGACTTCAATGTCTTCATACATTTTTAGCGGTCATCTCTGGTAGGAAAACCGAATCAATGAGGGACTTCTACCTGTGTTATCCTGCAATTCTCACAAACACATTAGTCCCTCAACTAGGTTTGTCGTCAATACTCCAAAACCAACTAGGGGTGGCACTAGATGCACTTACATGTTCGTTTAATACATGCCTAGGCACGAGTTCGGATTATTAAAGCTCCCTTCCATCTTTGACTCAGCAGGAGCATGCGGCAGACAGTGGGAAAATTCTCTACTAGCCGAATGTAAGCCAATCCGACGCCAGACTCGTCAGCTAGGACGAGGGTTGATGCAATGCTAATTCCACCGCCTCATGAGGATTCAGATGACGTATCCATCATGAATTCTGAGGTGGAGAGCGTAATGAATCTCCATTGACTAAAAGAGGCCATGCGTGCTCTTGCTTTTTCTGGACAGGAATTTATCACACTAAGTTTGGTGGACGGATATATCCGAGCTGCTCGAGACAGACTTGCCAGAGTTACCCAACTGTTCTCAAATGATATACAGGTAAGAGTTTGTGCAGTTTTGATAGACATATGCCGTAGCCCCCGAGACTTGAAGCAGCGAGACTAACCGATTTAAGGATCGATTTATCTTGCAGGTTCTTAAGGAAAAGAATGCATCGCTATCCCAGGAGTTGAAAACAAACCAGACATAGTTGAATGCTGTCACTGCCGAACTAGCAGAAATGAAAAAGCGCCGCAACGAGTACGTCCGAGAAGAAAAAACACGAGGATGAAAAGGACAAACAATCCGAAGAGATAGAGAGCTTGAAGGCTCAGCTATCAGCCGCCCGGAAGGAAAATGAAAAGTTGAAGGGCAGCATGTTCGGTATGATTTGTAAAAACCACCATAGTTACTCATGCCTAGTCCATAGTTTGGAATGTCATGATGCTATTACTGCAGGTCTATTAACTGGTCAACCGAAAGAAGAAGTATCCGGATTTCAAGGCGACATGCTGAAGGAGCTATCCGTGGTGCATGCGCGGCCCCGGAAAGCCATGAAGAGTATGGTCAAGGCTTTATGGTCGTCCGATACCCCTCCCGAAAGTATGGATGGTTTGGCAAACCTATTCAAAGGTGCCTGGTGCCGCTTTGAGCTATGGAAGACGCCCGCCTACCGTGAAGGCGCACGAGAAGCCCGGGCGATGGTGAAAACATGCTTCACCAAGCTAGATCTGAATCATATGGCCCGAGTAGGACCAGAGGGACCAAACGGTAAAGAAATTCCATTGAACTTGGTGTATGACCAAGTAATGATAGCTGCAAAATATTCGCAGGAAGACTGTAGGTTAGACAATCTGATAGATGGGATAGATAAGGAATAGGTATTTGATTTAATGTATTAATGTACTTTGTGACCAACCTGGATCTTTGGCCAAACATGTGGAAAATTTGTCATCACAGGCTTTCGGCTTTCACCTCCAAACCAAAATGGTGGAGTGTTTCCAGATACTATTGTGGAATGAAAAATAAACATTCACTATGTCCGGAAACCAGGCAACCCGGTCATTTTGCTCGAACAGACAAAAAATTTAGTTCAGGAAATATGTTATATTACATGTGTAAGAAACATCTTCCAAGGAGAATAGTTTCGTTAAGGGTTCCTTTCCTTGGATTGGCATGCTTTAATTATGCACGCCTAGGCTTTGGTCCGTAGTAAAGAAAAAATTGTCCCGTATATTTGAAGAGTTACCAAAATGTAACAATCCATACTCTAGGGTGCAAGTCTTGTATTTTTGTGATCTATGTGGTGACTAGAACAATCATGCAAACTAGGCTCATAATGTTGCTGTTTCCAGGGACTTAGGTTTTTGCTAAGTCCTTTTCCTGCTGTTATTTTCATGCCATGTAAACTTGATGCTACGTTGAGATCCATGCTTGTTTTGAGATACTTTAGTAAGTATGTTTTGAACATGTGGTTATGATCTATCCACCCATGCCCCTGGTTGAAATTATGGAGTGCTCTAGCATGTCTTTTTCTTGCTCTACTTTTGCTATAAAATGTTCCTGGCAGATTGTTAACATGTTAATCAATATTGCCGTGGTTGTTACTAGTGATCCATGCATCCTATGAACTTGCTCTTGCCATGGTTAGCTTCATGAACATGTAATCTTGCTGTTGGCATGCTTATATTGTCATTTAGTGCCTTTTGGTGAGTGGCATGAGCTCGCAAAGTTGCTAACATAAATCTGTTTATGCCATGGTCTATTTTTCTTCAAAGTCTGAAACTGTTAATAAAACTTGCTATGTTTACATGGATGCCATCATATCTTCTGTGCCTTTTTGGCTCATGTTCAGTAAGGGACTTTAGTTCCATGCTTTTAGTAGAATCATGCCATGCCTTTATTTGCTATGATATGTTCCTGCAACATGTTGTTTGCTTGGTCTAAACATTGCTTCCTGATGTTATTTTTGACATGTTAGTTTTTTCACCAAGTCTGTGAAGCTGATATCTTTTGCACTTTTGCCATGCTTGTTTGAACCTGTTCTAGTGTGATTTCGCCGTACCTCAGTGTTCATGTTTTGTCAAGCATCTCTTGTACATCACTGCCATATGCTTTGTTACTATGTTGGAGTGCAGTAGCTTAGTTTCTTGTTGCATTCTAAGTGCCATCTTGCTGTTAATCACAGTTTCGCACCATTCTTGTTTTGCTTGCCATTTGCAAACTGTGCATCTGTTTCCAGTGATCTTTATATAGATTTCAACCTAAATCATCTCATATTTCCAGCAGCATACTTGGTTTTCCAAGTTGATGCCTTGATCATTCTTTCCCTTCCGGAGCACGCATATGCATTGCATATCATATCTCGCATATCATGCCATGTATTGCATCATGTTGCTTGTGTATTGCACCATGATTGATTGTTGTTCCATTGCTTGTGTTATTGTTTTGGGTAGATCCAGGAGACGAGTACGTCAACGAGGAACCTGTTGAGTACGCTAACGAGGATCGAGCTTTCGACAACTCTGAGAACTTTGCAGGCAAGATGACCATACCCTCGATATCACTTCTATCTTTGCTTGCTAGTTGTTCGTTCTATCGGTATGTCGCGCTACCTACCACTTGTTATATCATGCCTCCCATATTGCCATGTCAAGCCTCTAACCCACCTTCCTAGCAAACCGTTGTTTGGCTATGTTACCGCTTTTGCTCAGCCCCTCTTATAGCGTGAATGCTTGTTCTGGCCCATGCCACCCTACTATATATCGAGGATTCGAGGTGCTGGTTGTGTACAGCGAACACATTAACATATGGCCCACCTCACACTATGGACAAATTTCCTGGAGTCTGTGCTAGGTTAGAAAGTGTTCTTTGTGAGGGTGGATGGCTGGTCTCAAGTTTAAAACTTGTTGTATTACGTATACGTAGACGTAGAGATAGTGCAACAGTTTTGAAAGTTTGAACCCAAACATCAGAATGCAATTTCTACAGTTGATTGGACTCATCTGAGGACCTAGGATGATGGGATTCACAGCTACAGTAAGAACACTCGCCCGATGCGCGAAGCCTATGAAGCTAGTAGAACAAATAGTAGTACTATTGTTGATTGGACTCATCCGATAACCTGTTGCAATGCACGTACAATTATGTATTCAGGAATATATATTTTGGCCTCGTTGCAGCACCCACTCTGAGAAGAGACTCGAAAGACATTCATAAATTTAGTAAGTTTATCACAGGCATATCATTTATCATTACATACAACAGGTCATCAACCCACAATGACAACGAGGATACATTATAAATACTAAAGTTTTTCTCACACAACAAATAACAAAGCGATGAAATGAACTTCAGCTCAACCAATCCTCGGTGTTGGAAATGCTTGTTTTGAACCAAAAGTGATCCTTTGGGATGGGCCAGCTATTGTCAATCTCGAGACCAACGCATGACTGATCATCCAGGCTGAAGCGACCTATATCAGGACGCACATTGTGATAGCCATGATAGGGAACCATATCAATGTCCGAGGTATAGATACAGTTGCTTCTCATAAATGGTAGTGATGTTGTGTCAACAGCAGCTGGATAGCCTTTCACCATCATTGGATAGTTTTGTCCAAGGAAGAGTGAGTTTTCTCCAAGTCTATCAATACTGAACCAGGGAGAAGGTGTTGATGCTAGCACACTAGTATCCATCATGAATACCCTGCAATGGATGTTGGAATAGGTCCGGAGAGTGTGACCATGGGAGACAACACCTGATTCCTTGGTAACATCAGCAGTGCCCTATATATAGATTAGAATAGGTGATCCATCGGAATAAGTTGCCAGGCGCCACTGAGTATATAGGTCCTGCTCATCCTCATGCTCGTCATCATCACCACCGTCATCTCCCCCTTGGTTATATTTTTTTTCAATTATAGGTGGATGGAATGTTCACAGGACCTTGGAAACACAAGAAGGTTAATTAGTAAAGGGAAACTAGCTAACCCGCATGCATGTGGATGAAACAATTATAATTATGGTGGAAGACAAGCGTACCAAAAGCATCAGGATTCCATGCAAAAACAGGGCCATGAGTGGTGGCAGCAAACACAAGACCCTCGTACTGAATTGCATCACAGTACACATGTACATCCGTGTATAGAAACTGATTTTTGAGCAATATCCATCGAGTCGAAGTATGAAGGACGGCAACAAGCTTG